>NW_022103915.1:94014645-94027343 GCF_000313985.2 Echinops telfairi
TACCTTACAGATCCGATTAGACCAGAGGATGTACACTGGTCCAGAGAGGAACTGGAAGCACAGGGAATCCAGGACAGATGATCCTTTCAGGACCAGTGGTGAGAGTGGTGATACCGGGAGGGTGGAGGGAAGGTGGGGCAGAAAGGGGGAACTGATTACAAAGATCTACATATAACCTCCTCCCTGGGGGATGGACAAAAGAAAGTGGGTGAAGGAAGACATTGGACAGTGTGAGATATGACAAAATAATAATAATTGATAAATTATCAAGGGTTCATGAGGGTGGGGGGCATGGGAGGAGGGGGAAATGAGGAGCTGATATCAAGGGCTCAAGTAGAAAGCAAATGTTTTGAGAACGATGATGTCAACAAATGTACAAATGTGCTTGACCAATGGATGGATGGATGGATTGTGATAAGAGTTGTGCGAGCCCCCAATAAAATGATTTAAAGAAAAAAAGAATAGGCAGAGTCATGTCTACCCCAGTGTGTATATGTGTTACTGACCTGAATTTTGGCTTCATGGCATTAATATTTTTTTAGTGAAATCAAATATATTTGTTTATCAGAAAAATTTGGGTGACCACTCCCCCACAAAGTTTTACGAAAATCCCTCAAATGAAGGCCATGTCTGAAAGTAAGAGAAAAAGAATCAAAAAGAATTATTAAATAGTTAACTGGTCAGAACATCTACATCCCAAAGAAATTGTAAAGTTGCATACACAGTTACATAATTGCGTACATAAATACTATGAGCAGCTTCCTCACAGATCATGAGAAACAAACACATGAAGACAGAAAAGCCAACCCTTGAGTGTGCCTAAGACGCAGGTCTGGGGCTTCTTTCCAATGACGAGTGTCCGAGTTTCTCATTTGGTAGATGAGGGTAGGATCCAGAAACTTTTATTTTACCAACCACCCCAGAAGACTCCGCTGCAAGTCTCTGAGGATGACATTTTGGATACCTTCTGACTCTTGAATCTCAATATCCCAATCACATCTTGGTTCAACTATGCAGGATCTGTCCCTGTCTACTATTCTGAAATATCCTATCCATTTATCAGACACTAACATCTTCCATTAAGGCTTTTCTTGAAAATGAAGACATTTCTAGCAAGTAAACGACTCAAACCGAAGCTCATTTGTTTTATGACTTCTGAAAAGCCCTGGCAGTGCCTTGAGGAAGAACCTTCTAAGAAGGAGAAAGGATACTGAGAATGATGAAGAAAACGGTCCAGTGGGACAAAAGCAGAGGACGGGTAGGGAGAAGAGGCACAGGCACCAGAGTGGGTTGTGTTTTATGGGTCTCTGTAAGGACTTTGGATTTTATAATATGTGATAGAAAGCCCTTGGGTAGAGTACTGAGCTTTGACTAAATTTTAACATAGGATCACTACAGCTGGGTTGACACAGGGGAAAAAGGGATTGGAGAGAATGCAGAGAGCCCAGGTAGAGACTGTTAGATAACCCAGCCAAGAGCTGATGGCAGACTGGATGAGTATGAAGATAGGGAGAAGTAGTAATATTGAAATTTATATTCAGAGAAGCGAGCCCATAGGATTTGCTGAATGGATTAGATGAATCTGTTAAGCACATCATTATGTTTGCAGTAAGGATGCTGTTCATTTCATTACATAGGGCTTTATTTGCCTGCAATTTGGCCCTTACACCCAAATTAATTGGATGTAATTAGAGAAATTGACTTATTTTATCTTAAGGATTCTGAACATTGTAGTCTTGGCTAGGTTTTCTTTTTGGTTATCTGCTACAGTAGAGTCAAATGTAGGATTCATCTTTAATAAATCTAAAGGCAAGTCTTGGGGCCTTCATGGATAAGTGGCTCATTTTAAGGGTGGAAGGTTGAACTCACCAAAGAGTTCTGTGGACAAAACGATTGGCAATCTGATCGCACACAAATTATGGCCTTGAAAACCCTACGAGGCAGTCTAACTCTGTCACAAGCGGCGGCTATGCGTTGACAACTTACTGAGGAACAGCCAGACCCTGTTTTACAGCACTTGTACCATTTTACATTTTCATCAGTAATGCAGGAGAGGTACATTTTCTCTGCATTCTCACCAGTATTTGTTATTTTCATTTAAAAAAATTGTGACCACCCTACTGAGTATAGAGGCCCTAAGTGGTGCAAACAGTTAATGTGTTCAGCCACCCACTAAAGGTTAGCAGTGTGAGTCTATCTTGGAGGGATGCTGGGAAAAACGATGGGCAATTATTAATCTGCCACTGAAAGCCCTGTGGAGCACAGTTCGATTCTGTCCCCCATGGGGTCGTGATGAGTGGATATGACTGTAGGGTAACTGGTGTGCATCTCTGTAAAGCTGTCACGGGGCGAGTGTCTGACCTCTGAATTCACAACGGAGGAGAGAGAAGAACCCCTGTTAGCATCCACTCGAAGCTGAAACCCATGGAACATGTGTGATTTGGGGCAAGATTGTACAATTTTATGACTCCGTTTTGCCACGTGTAAAACGAGGCTAGTACAATCCACCACTCTAATCAATTTGAATATTAAATAAGCTACGGCATGTTGTTGTTAGGTGCTCATGAGCCAGTGCCTGTTCATAACAACCTGGTTGTAACACAGGGCAAACCACTGTCCCGGGCATCTCTCCATCCTTCATATGTTTGGACGCATTGTGGCTATCAATTTCTTTTCTTTTTTTTAAAATTTTTAAACATTTTATTAGGGGCTCATACAACTGTCATCGCAATCCATACAAACATCAATTGTGTAAAGCACATTTGTACATCATTCTCAAAACATTTTCTCTCCACTTAAACCCCCAACATTAGGTCCTCATTTTTCCCCTCCCTCCCCGCTCCCCCCTCCCCCATGAGCCCTTGATAGTTTATAAATTGGTATTTTGTCATATCTTGCCCTGTCCGACGTCTCCCTTCACCCACTTCTCGGCTTTCTGTCCCATTTCATTGAAGGGCTTCCACTCTTTTTTTCACGGCAGTTATTAATTTGAGCGTTTCTACATATTTGGAAGATAATTTTCTCTGGCAGTCTATGCACCTAAATTTTTATTATAAAAACAACACAGATTTATTATTAAATGCAGAAAAGCAGAATATATGAAAAACAATCATTACAGGGCATTTATACCAACCAAGTACTGTTAATATCCTCATACCTATATACTTGAGTATATGCCAACCCAAAAATCAGCCGAGGTACCTAATTTTACTACAAAAATGGCATTAAAAATGTGCTGCAAAAACTCGGCTTATACACGAGTATCTATGGTATATATCCTGTGGAAGTTTACTTAAAATTTTACATTTGTATTAGAATGTTTCATGAATCCCTAGCTGTGACCCGGCTGTTGTTACTAGGTACCTTCAAGTCAGTTCCAACTCATGATTACCCTATGGACAACAGGATGAAGCATCACCTGGTCCTCACCAGCCTTACCATCTCTCTGATGTGTCTGTCGATCCTTGGAGCCACTGGGCCAACTCATCTTGCCTGAATCCACAATCAATATTCATGGAAGCAGCAGTCAAGATATCAAATAACTCACTACATTAGGTAAATCTGCCGCACAAGACCTCTTTAAAGATGAAATCCTTGACAATGTCAATCTTTTCTCTATCAGGATGTTACCCAGGGGCCCAGTTGTGGATGTTTTTTGCATTGAGTTGTAATCTGCACTGAAGGATGCAATCCTTGATCTTCTTCAACAAGTGCTTCAGGCCCTCCTTGCTTTCAACACGCAAGGCTGTGTCATGTGCCATCTGCATATCATAGCTTGTTAACAAGCCTGGAACTACATTCTTATTTGTATAATCTATGTTCTTGATTATTTACTCAGCATACAGATTGAACAAGTATGGTGATACAACCGGGACACACACCTTTCCTGATTTTAAGCTATGCAGTATTCCACAGATGTAGCAATATGATTTCTGTGTATTCATCTGGAGAAGTCCTGGTGAATATAACCCTTGGTGTTGGTGAAAATAGATTTCCTACGTAGAAGTTGTGAGTTTCTACTTTCCATTCGGTATCCAGCTTCATTTCTATCACCAAGACCAACTTTTCCACAGTTACTTCTTTCTCTCTTTCCAACTTTTGCATTCCAATCACCAATAATTACTAATGCATCTTGATTGCAAGCTTGATCAACCGGAGACTGAAATGTTGGTAAAATTCTTCCATTTCTTTATCATTAGCTTTAGTTGTTAGTACATAAATCAAATAATAGTTGTATTGATTGGATTCCCCTGCATTCGAATATTTTACTAATGCAGACAGAATTATACTTCAATATAGATATTGCAATTTTCCTTTGGACAATAAATGCAATGTCATTCTTGCCTCTGTAATTTCAGACAAAGTAAACCATCTGACTGCTTGATTCAAAATGGCTAGTACCAGTCCACTTCAGCTCGGCCTGGGATATTGATCTTTATGCATTCCATTTCATGTTTGATGACTTCCAATTTCCCTAGTATGAATCCAGTTCCCAGTGCCAATTATTAATAGATGTTTTCAGCTGTTTCTTCTTGTTTTGAGTCATGCCGTATGCCAAATGAAGGTCCTGAAGGTTTTAGTCCCAAAGGCTTTACTCCATCCATCTGATTATGGCTGACTTTACTTTGAGAAGGCCACTCTTCATCAGTCATATTTTGAGTGGCTGCAACTTGAGAGGTTCGTTTCTCGGCACTGTCTCTAACACTGTTCTGTTACTATTCATCAAGGTTTCCTTATCTGACAATGTTTTGCTGCTACCCATATGATTTTCAGGGGTTAATTCTTCTGAAATGGAAAGCTTATTCCTTCTTCATAGTCTTTCTTAATCTGGAAGCTCTGCTGAAACCTGTTCACTCTGGGCAACCTTGCTGGCATTTGAAATACCAGTGACTTTACTTCCAGCATCACAGCAACACACAAGTAATCACAGTACAACGACTGACAGACAAGTGGTCGATGACCTTGCTAATAGGAAATAATTACCTTGGGCCTATCTTCATGGATTTTGTTCTACTCAAGATGGGAAGTGATTCATGTCACTAATACCTCTGACATACCAAATTCCAGGTAATATTTTTGGTATACTAGCAAAAATAGGGGGATCATTTAAGTTTTTGATAACTACCACCAACCAGGTTACTTAAAGAGTGTACTCACAGATGCTAGATAACTGCAGACTTTTCTTTTGTAATATATATATATTCAATGTGGTATAATTTGACAGTTTTAATGCTAGAAATGCTGTTAGAGGCTGGGGATATAGTTCCCTGATTTCTTGGCATTAACATCATAATTCATTTTCTAAATTAGGCATTTAAGAATTACCAATTATATTCTACTATGTTATAGCTCAGACCCAGTTTGGGAGTGTTTTGATGATTATGTGAATTTGGTTAGTTTGGAGGATTTTGCCCTGGCAACAATGACGGAAAGAACTGGTGGAATAAACTTTCGTCCTTTTCGGGTAGTGGTTACACATTGGGTTGCAAAGCCAGTGTTTCTAAAGTACCAGCCGCTTCTTGGGACAAAGACAGGAGTTTTTTACTCCCATAAAGAGATTTACTCTTGGAAACTCACAGGGGAAGTTCTACTCTGTCCTACAGGGTCACTATGAGCCAGCATGGTTCACTGGTGTTTGGTTTATGATAAATAAAATGTGTATGAATTGCTGAGGGGAAAATTGATTTTCTCTGTAAACCATCTCACACTAAATGTTAAGAAAAGAAAGAAAGAAAAATGATGATAAAATTAAACAAATTCAGAGACATGGCTTTACCTACCGACCAGCAGATTCTCCACAGGACAGTAGACAGGGAAGGACCATCCCAAGTAGGAAGAGGTATATTTTATAATTGTTTGGCCTGGATTCAAAACTAGGCTCCCCCATTTACTTACAGTGTGAACTTGGGCACCCGATATACTTCTTTGCCCCTCATTTCTCCCAGCTATAATATGCAGAGAATAATACCTACTGAGTTAGTTAGTTTATTGTGCCAACCTGACCGATAAACACATGTGGGGTTAATTGAAAGACAGAGGGATAAATGGCTTGGCGAGCCTCGCCTTTCGAGTTCTCGGGTCTCTTGCTTTCTAGTGGTCAGACCAGGGTGCAGTTGCCTTAGCCAGTTCCCTGCTTCAGCTGGCAAGACTCACTTCCTGCAAGGCATCCCTGAGGAGAAGCCACATGGACCTACTCTGATGCAGCCCCGGGTGCTGGAGCAGCCGTGTGGAGACTCCTGCCAGAGCTGAGATGTTTACACATTCACTGACACGGCTTTCCTCCTGCAGTCGGCATCATAGTGTCTGTTTTGTGAGATGGAGGAGGACTTTGTGGATTGGTGTAGGACATACGGGTTAATGTTGGACTTGTGGGCTTGGGCAGCACTGGGTTGGGACGTTTTCTTGATGCGCACTTACCTTTATATAAACTCTCTCTTATACATGTGTTTCTGTGGATTTGTTTCTCTACAGTTCCCAGATGAATACGCCTACCTTGTAGGACTTTGTAAAGACAAGGAGACCATGTACTTCCCAAAGCTGACATGCGCATGGTGGCGGTTTTCATGAAGCCCGTAGCAGGGCTCTCAGCAGCCAGGTTGCTCCTGTGTCAAATTCAGTCTTGGAGGAAAAGGATGCTCTTTCTAGGGCAAGGCCAGCCACGGTTCTTTATAAATGTTCCTAAAAAAACTGGGTCCAAGGACTGGGTACTAGACTCTCTAACCAGTGCTCTCACACCACCATCATCATCAAAGTTGGAAGGGAGAGGCACCCTTGTTTTAGGAAGTCACCTGATTTCAATCTGAAAGAGGAAGGTGGCGGCAGGGAAGGAAACACCCTCCCCTAATGCGACACTGCTGAGCAGCAGCATCAATTGTTTATAAAATCTAAAGAATGAATTGCTTTTAGTTAGATGTGGCATGGTTGCAGGGTGGACATTTCCTTTGGAGAACTTCTGGTAAAGAAGAAATCATTTTGTATCTTTTCAATCCCCCGTTGTCTCATGAAACGTCATCATTTAATATCTCTGTTTATCTCTTTACTTCTTGGGTTCATTTGCTTTCATACCCATTTAAACCAGTGTTCGTATTCTTCAGCGTGCTGCAGGCTGGTACTTTTAAGGGTACCCTGCCCCCGCCCCAAATGCAGCTCTTCTTCTGCACAAATTCAGTAACAGAAAAAGCCACGGCCTTTTCCTGGGGCGCCGAAAAGCTTAAATAACTCAATTTTGTCTTAATTGAAGGAAAATACAATGTTTACTGGAGAATGAGGGTAAACAGTGGAAAATTCTTTTTTCTTTTTTGTCTCCTTCTGTCTGATGATTTGTTTCAAGACTAAATCTCAGTTTCCTCATCAGTAGGATGAGAGTATTTTCCCACCTTGTTATCTCTGAGAAATGTGGAAAATTTGAATGGTGGATGTTTGATCTTAGTCACAAGAACAAAATAAATTGCTCCCTGAATACATTGCTAGGCCACTTGGGTCCTATTTAGTAGATTACCAGTTCCAGAGCATTAAACGTAAGTGGTAAATGATGGTAACTGGTAGAGTTAATGCAGCTTTGATTTCTTGGATGTAAGACTCTTAGTTTCCTTAGAGTAAGCCGGAACTGTCTCTTCCCTCTTCCCCAAGGCCCAGTAAACCCTCAAAAAGGGAAAACATTCTTACAAATGTTGTCTATCTTGCATGGCCATTAAAATAAAAGGGACTTCACAACCCCTCATTTATATTCACACAAAAATTACCATTATAAGCCTCGCAACCTTTCCTACACATATCCATATCCAGAATACCATTTAAAACTAAAAAAAAAAAAGTTAAGAAATGGTTTTTAAAAAAATTCAATGATCTAAAAATACTTAATAGCACAGACTTGCAAAGGTTTGTCTCGACTGGAGGGATATATAGGGTGCTTACAAAGATGAGGAAATAATTTCTGAAGCCTCTTGATTTCTCACATTCCTTCCTTAAATCAGTTTAGGGCCTGGTATCCACTGGTAATAATAATATGAGTGGTGCCCCACAGGGGATTTAAGAGACAACTTGAACCTAGAACACTGGGAACTGTTTTTGATCCGGAACAATAGAAAAGGTGCCATTTGTAAAAGGTATGAAAGGTGATAGGCATGATCTCGCTGGATCGAAGTGCAATTTCTAGGCCATGCATGATTTTAACACGCATGAAAGCTACTGAATACTTTCCCACCTGGTAGAACATTTCTAACACTGTTCTTTTGGGTAGTGTGTACAAGGTCCAGGGCAAACCATCCTCTGTGCATTAGAAAGAAAAAAAGAAATGTATATTAGCTGTTAGCTGTAATGGTTACCTTAGTGCTGTGCTGGCCAGCTAAGTGTTCAATTCAGCCTTGGAGGAAAAGGATTCTTTGCCTAGGGCAAGGCCACGGTTTTTAATAAATGTTCCTAAAAAGACTACGTCCAAGGACTATGTGCTAGAATCTCTGACCAGTCATTAAACAGAACCAAATGGCAAACAGGCCAGCGTTCAGGAGAAGTACCAGCTTTGGATAGTCTCATCCTAAATTGCTTCCAGGGGATATGGGGTGGGTGCTCTCTGACTGGCAAACACTGATTTCTTAATTTGAAAAGTAATATGTGCACATGGTCGAAAACATAGTAACCACTGTGTACACATGCACATACTCACATGGTTAGTAAAATGAAAGCCCACTTCTATAGCACAAGAGATAACTGCTCTTTGCATTTGGTATATTTTTTCTTTTAATTTCTAAATTGGAATCATATTGGATATTCAATTTTTGGGCCTGCTTTTATTCACTTAGAAACATATTGAACACATTTTCCCATGTAATTAAATATTCTTTGAAAACATTATTTTAAATGACTACCCAATCCCCCTCTTATTGGGCATTAAGGTTGTTTCCTATTTTCCCCCCTACATAAATAAGTCTTCAATGAAAATTCTTATGTGTAATAACCTTTGCCTATTATTTCTTTAGATTTCTGGAAATGGCATTACTGGTTCAAAGGGTATGGTTTTTCAAGGCTTTTGATATATTTTGCCGAATCGTTTTCTGAAAACCTCGTGCCATCATGTGCTCCTCCCAACTGCAGCATTTTAAAGGAACTGTTCGATGACTGATGTTGGGAACACGTGACCCAGCCCAGGAAAAAAATCAAACAATTCACTCTATCCTTAGGCAGTTTTGCTTTTAGTAGCAAGAGAGTTTTCACCCTTTATAAAATGAGTTGAACTTTACAATGTTGTGTTGAGGAAAGCTTAAATATATACACAATTGCACAATCTCTACTTGTACTACTAGCTAGTAAAAAGTGATGGGAACATCAGACTTTGTGTACACACACAGAATTCCTATACATAGGCAGAAAAATTATATCTGAAAAAGTACTTTTTTTGGTTCTTTTTGTTTTGCTGTTGCTGTCATGTTTTTCTGAATCCAAGAGAGGGGAAAAACACATTCTCTACACCCACACTCACTACTTTACCTTGTTGTGGATGATTAAAAATCCTCTTTCAAGCTCATGCACATATTGCTGATTTATATAGAAAATTAATAAAGAACACTATGTAAGACATATTTACTGATTTATGGTTAAACTTAATACCACATCTTACATGATATTTTTTACCTGTTTTCAACTCAACATGTTAGCATAATATTTCATTTCAATAACTTCTCATTTAACTCATTTTTAATGACTACATAGGATTTATTCTAATAACCTCCACTGTTGAAAATTTAGGCTATTCTCAACTTTTGGTCACTTGTAAATCATGTCATGTGCCTTTAATTATTTTGTCTTTGAACCTTGTGAGTGTCCCTGTATAAGCACCTGTCTTTCCTTGTCCAGAGAGAAGATGAAAGTAAATCCCGAGAAGATGGTGGCTTGCTACCGTACCTGACAGCTTTGAAAGAGACAACAACGGAAGGTCTTGGATAGAGGGGGCGCAAATGTGGAGCAAATGCCTGAACCATACAATATAAGGCTTATTAGTTGGGTAGGTACTGGTGGAACCCCCAAGATTATGGTCCTTGGATATCCCTCAAATCTATACTTCAAGTCACTAATGTGATTTGTGTCAGTCAAACAATCATCATATGAAATCCAAAGGACAGCATTTGCCCAGAGACAAAGTTCTAAAGGCAAGAAAGGATAAGAAAGATAAACATATGACAATAGGCATAGAGGGATGAGTGATGTTCCATTCTGAGGATTGCAATCAGTGACATGAAAAACAATGTGCCAATTGTTACATGAAAAATTAAGTTGCTCTGTTATCTTTAGCCCAAATAAAACTAAAAACTGTTTGTGTTTTAAATTAAAATCCTCAAGTACAATTTCTAGGCCAAAGTGCGTGCATAGTTTTAATGCATTTGAAAATTACTGGATTGTTTTCCACAGGAAGGTTTATACCAAAACATATTTCCACCAGCAGTGATGAAGACACATGGGAAATGACAATAGATCATTGTAAACACATTTCTTCTTCACTTAGGGTATAACTTGTCCCTATTAATTTCCTACTGCTGATGTCGCAAATTACTGTGAACTTCGTGGCGTAAAACAACGATGCTCGCTTTTGATTTTACGTTTTGTAGGCTAGGCCTTCCGGCGGGTCTCATCAAGCTGAAACTTCAGTGGCAGCCGGACTGTCTTCCTTTCTGTGGGCGTGGACTCCGGTCAGTCCGTCGCCCTTCTTGTTTTGCAGAGGCAGTGCATTCCTATGTAGCAAAGGTGAGTCCTTCTCATTTTGACACCATTTTCTGCCTTTCTCTTCTACTTTTTAAAAAATCCTTCCTGGATAAACTAAATTAAAATCTCACTCCCTGAGGAGGTTAACTTAATCACATCTGCAAAGTTCCTCTTGTTATGTAAGGTTACACTTTCACAGGTTCTGGGAATGAGAATGTGCACATCTTTGGGGGACGTATTCTGCCGACCACGTGAGCTTTTTGGTCCTCTCATTGCCCACCTTCCAGTATTGTTTATGACAATCACACCTCAATGTCTTTTTCATGATTGTTTCCAACTTAGTTCTAAACTAGACATCTTGCCTTGGATATTACTATTCACTAGTTCATGGATTAACCGTGAACATGGCTCTCCCTTGATCATTTTCTAAGCAGCATGGCACTTCAAGACGACAAAGACCATTATTCTATTTGGTGCTTCACTCTCCAGCTGCTGCCCTCCAAGGGCACATTCTTCATTTTAAAGCCATAGGAACGGGTGTCCCTTTCTCTCTGTACTGATAACACAGGATGAAAATTGTTGCACCAAATCGTCTTCCCTTTTCTCCTCTGCTCCTAATTTATCACAGGCAGATAGTCCACCAGAAGTTGGGAAAAAAGATTTCCAGCTGATGGGCAGCACCTCTACCTTGTGCAAGATTCATTGCCCAGCACATTTGGAATCTGCTGACAAGGAACTTGCGGCAGAAGTAATCAGAGCCCTTGCAAGATTGATTTTTGTCCCCTGCTGGCATATGGCATAGAGGGTGGAAAAGCTCTCCTCTCTCAAACTCATCTTAACTCTTTAGAAGCCATTCTTGCTGGATTACAAATCATCAGACTACCCCTGTATTTCTAACAGTGTGATTTATTAGCAAGACCTTCAAATTAGTCTTGGATCTTGGCTTTGCACTATTCTTAAAAACCAACCCTGAGATAAGTTTTGTCTAAAAAGCACGCCTGGCAGTCCGTGCCATCACTTTCATTGCACAAACGCGAAGCCAAATTCCGTTTCCAGGTCACGGTTTTAAAGTAATTCAAACCAAAATGCAAATTGACTCTTGTCTTCAGTTTGTAAGAAATGCTTAAAGTCAACTTGTCACAAAGAAGAAATTGAATCTATTACCTGGGCTCTTCCAGGAACGAAGATGTATGGAAAGAGGAATAGCGAGATTTATCTGATGTTTGGGTGATAGATGGGTATATAAAATCTTAAGTAATACTGATAATGTCACACAATATTGCAACATATATTTTCAGTCGAACGTTATAAGACAATAAGGCATAAATGGAAATTAAAGGGAAAAGTATGCATGGTTGTCAGGGAACCTTTTTCATTCAGAGAATCATAAACATATGGAATGGTGTGTCAGGCAAAGTTTCTGAGATGAGACTGTTGGAGTAATTACAAAATGGATTTATATTCCTAGGATTGAGGAGCCGACAAAGGGAAAGAACTTGGAGCCAAATGATTTTTTACCAGCCCTCCCCCCATTAAAGCATGTCGTGAAATGCATTTTACATATTTTATCTAAAACTATGAGACATTAGAAAGCCAGAAGTTTTTAATGCGTTTAAGAAAATCTCTATTTCAAAGGGAAAAAAATGATGAAACGGAAAAGATGAATGTGAGATAATACAAAGACTGGAAGGGGAAGGAGAAAGTCGATGTGAGAAAAGACTTAATGAAAAACTATTTAAACGAAATGGATTTATTAATTCAATTTCAAAAGCTCTGATAAGAGGCTGGAAACTTGGTCAAAGTCACCTTGAGGACGTATGAAGACTTAGAGAGTCGTCTTGTTCGCATAGCTACCTTTTTGTGTGTGTGCCCCACGTCTTGCCTGTAGGATATGTTTTATGTTGAAAGCAGCCTCCCGTGCTTCTGTCTTGCTCAGGATGAGTGTTGCTATGTGCCCGCAGTACAGAAAGCAGTCCTTGCCTAATGTGGGTGTGCTGCTCTCCCTC
>NW_022103915.1:94027590-94030117 GCF_000313985.2 Echinops telfairi
CAAGAACTCCTTCTGTCCCACAGTGCCTGTTTGTTAAATCAATGATTTAATGAATGACTATGTGAGCATTTAAAGATAGACTTTAGGATACCAGAACGACAGTAGGATTCCTAGACATAGCCAACATAACCTCTAACTTGTTTATATTTTTTTCATTGTAGTGGCCTTCTATTGTGCTAACTATTGGTTGAAGTAGTTAATTGTCTAGAGACTGAAACCATTTTCAATATTATAATTTAAAATATGTTTATTGCCTTTAGGTAATGAAATAGATCATTGCTAAATAAATTTCTAAATATCAAAAATTATTCTATAACATAGATGACAATAACCTCTGTCAGACAAAACTAATCTTTTACGAAGAAAGGACTGGATGAAAGAGGGAGATGATAGATCTGATTAGTATTAACTTACATTAAAAAAAATTCTATTGGCATTGCATGCCCATTAGTAGGTATGAAAAATAGGGCTGTTGAATTGGACAGAGGACTGGGTAGGGATTTGAATGAGAGACCGTAGGGCTGCATGAATTTCCAGTCTTCAACCTTGAAGATGGTCCCTATCTCATAGATACACTTGAAGTCAACATGATCATCAGCAAATAAAAAGAGTTGTCAGCGACCAGCAGTCAGAACTTCACTTAGGATCAGGAACGCTCAGGGTTCTTAGGGTGGGCGAAGCCCGAAAAAGGACTTTTTAGACAAGAACGAGGAAAGATGTTTCCAAGAGGTTGCAGATACAACTTCCTCTTAAATCCTATTGGTAAGACCTGACTCGCATAAGCAAAAAAACAATTGTAACAAAAGGCAAGAAATTTGATATTTATTCTAAGTGGTGTGATACACCCATAAACTCATTGCAGTTGAGTTGATTCTAATTCATAGTGACCGGATAGGGCAGAATAGAACGGCTCCATCGGTTTTTCTAAAGCTTTAGTCTTGATGGATGCAAACTGCATATTTTTCACCCCCTGAGCAGCTGGTTACCTTTCTGTTAGAAGGTAAGCTTAACCATGGCGACTCCAGGCTTCCTTGTACACTGACCCAAGTCAACCCCGTAGTTACTGGAATTGGTACTGGCTCCCAGTGATGACCCTAGGACTCCAGCTTTATTGGAACAGACCATCTCATCGTTCTTCTGCGGAGTGGCTGGTGGGTTTGAACTGTCAGCCATGCAGTTAGTAGCCCAACACCTAATCTACAGCAGTACCAGGGCTCCTAGTTTCCTATTATTTTCAAAAGGGGATCTGAGACGAAACACAGGCAGCAGGCTTCAGAAAAAAGGATAAATCAGTAGTGTGAAATCCTGCAGGAAATTCAAAGAGAATGAAGATGGAAATGTCTTCATTGGGCTTGTTGACTCTTATCAGTGTGAGTGTTGTCATTTTTCTTTCTTGAAAAGACAGCTAACCTATTTATTCTTCCTCAATTTACACTGTGATAGCTTTGCTCTGTGTCAATTTGGCTAGGTTGAATTACGTGTATGAGAATTCCCTTCCAGTTAGGGTGAAAGGCTACAAGAGAGAACCTGGTGGAAGGTGGAAGTGAACCGGTAGTTATTTTAGGTGGCTCGCATACTTCTTGCTTATCTGCTGCTCTTATCATTGACGTGAGGTGGCAGTCAGGACTGACAAGACCTCCATCTTCCAAGAATCCTTCTTCAGCTTCTCGGATTACTCAGCCAGCTGTGTTTGTTTAGGATCTAAACTGACACACGTGTCCCCCATCTTCATGATCCCCAGCTAGTGCATGTGGATGTTGACGTCTTGATTTCCTGCATTTTAAATCCAGTTTCCTCTGGCCATTTCAAGCAACATACAAGAGGATAACAGCCTAATAGAAATGTCTTAACCAACCCCACCACGCAGAGGCAAAACACTAAGAGCAGTCGGGGGAGCAGAGGAGGGAACTCCAGAGGGAGTGCAAAGGCTAGACTTTGGGGCCAGGATGAGATACCTCATCGGACTTGACTGGGGGACACTCCTAGCGGTCAACGAACAGACCTTGGGCTATTTACAAGTTTTTCCTTTATTTTATTTATTTATGTTTTGGTCATTGGTTTTTTTTTTTTTAATTGTTGTTGCTGTCTTTGCTGTGTTTTCTTTTGCCACTCTGTCTTGCTATGTTTTGGGTTTTTTTGTGTGCATATTCTTATCTCTGCAGGTCTATCTAATCAGATAGGCTGGATGAACAGTCTGGAGGAGAAAGCAACGGGACCGATGTTTCTGGGGAGACATGAGAGAGAGAGGAAGGTGGGGGAAAGAGGTGGTGTTGACCAACCCAGGGGCAAGGGAACAACAAGTGTTCCTAAATTAGTGGCAAGGAGGGTGTGAGAGGCCTGGTAGGGATTAATCAAGGGCAATGTAACTGAGAGAAATTATTGAAACCCAAATGAAGGCTGAGCATGACAGTGACAAGAGGAATGTAAAAGAAAATAGAGGAAAGAACTAGGAGGCAAAAGGCATTTATAGAGGTCTAAATACAGGCATGTACATATGTAAATATATTTATATATGATGATGGGGAAA
>NW_022103915.1:94033296-94035366 GCF_000313985.2 Echinops telfairi
TTTTGTCATATGTTATACTATCTGACGACTCCCCTGCCCTTTCTCTGCTGTCCATCCCCCAGGGAGGAGGCTATACGTAGAGTCTTGTAGTCAGTTCCCCCTTTCTACCCATCATTCCCTCCACCCTCCAGGCCTCGCCACTCTCACCACTGGTCCTGAAGGAGTCATCTGTCCTGGAATCCCTATGTTTCCAGTTGCTATCTGTACCAATGTACATCCTCTGGTCTAGCCAGATTTGTAGGGTAGAATTGGGAGACTTAGATCTTTCATAGACAGGGTTAGACAGGGTTCTCTAGAGAAACAAAACCAGGACACTTATGATTTTATAGATATAGCTATATACAACACAAGAAATAAACAGCTAATTAGTCCACAGAGCAGTACAAATGGTTCAGTTGAACTCACTTCCATGAGATGGTTAATACACTGGCAGTCCTTCAACTCACGAGGGCTGCTGGGTGCGAGTCAAGGAAGTAAGACAGCTGAGTCATTTGTGGAGCAATACAGGGAGTCCGGCCACAGGCAGCAAACAGCAGGACAGATCACCAACAGTCAGCCAGATGACAGGGTCTGACAGTCCCCAGTTCAAGTGATGTAAACACCAGCAGTGTGGCAAAGCAGGTCTTGAAGGAACCTCAAGCTATAGCGACACAGTCCACATGTTGGGTGTCTCACAGGTAGTGTAGCTCACAAGCTGAGGCAGACAACTAGCTAAGGTAGCTGCACATTAGTCCAAACATAAGAGAGCAAGAGACAGAAAGGCAAGGCTTGCTGAGCCATTTATCTCTTTGCCCTTCAATTAAATTGTGACCTTATTAACCCCATATGTGTTTATTGGCCAGGTTGGCACAATAAACCTACCCATCCCACATACCATAAATTCTTGTTTAAAGAAAGAGGTAACAAAGGGTATACTTGGCAAAAGGAAAATGAACTCAGAGAAAGGGAGTAGATGTAAGGAGCAATAATATCTAAGAAACTAGCACCAGAGTTACACAAAATCTGTATTTTAAAAAGAGCTCAGACTAAAATATTTAGCAAACATAATGTAGAAATTTGGAAAAGGAAGTTCAGAAAGAAGATACATGATGTCAGAATCTCAAATTATTTGGAAAGAGGAAAGAAACAAAGATTAATTGTTAATGCGATAAGCCTATAAATTTAGGAATATATTAAAATTTGACAGTACCTCCTAAAAGACATAGAATGTACAACTCCTAAATAAGCTGGGAAAATAAAATTCTAAAGGCATAGTAAAGAATCAAAGAAACATCTTAGGAGATCGAAAACATAAGACATTATTGGTCCCTTATAGGCCACAACAGAAGGAATCAATGTGGAAACCCCACTGAATGAATTGGGCCTTATGTACAAATTAGTTGTAGCCTTTGGATTAAAGACTGAAATTCCCATATGAGAGAAGAAACAAATGACAGACGTCTCAATACATGGAATTGGCAGTCATTGGACCTTGGTTAGGATCCCTGGCTTAGCAGGCATCCAATGCAAAGGGCCCCAGGACCACCATATATTTACTATCTTAATATCCACCCTGCACTAATATGACATGTATTCATCTGGTAAGCATGGATCTGCCCCTGGAAGAAATGTTATGGAAAATGCTCTCAGCACCAACCCCCATGGTGAATGTAAACAGAGCTCTACCATTTAAGAATTCAATCTGTACAAAGTAACCACTCATGGATTGCGGTTCACAGCTAGATTATACTCTCATAACCTCCCTTTCTCAACATTATCTTGAATTTTATGCTATTGGGTAAATTACTGATGTTATCAATGGAATTGCCTTAGCCTCCAGGGGGATGATTGATGTTTTTTTTGTCATAACCCATGGACAAGCAGATGGATTCTGGGATCCCACTTAATTCTAGCCCCAATCCAAGAACAGTTAGTTCTTGTGGCATGGCCTTGCTTTGTACTCACCTTCATGAAATGATCACTGCAGGCATGGGCGCTACAGAAAAATGTGGTGAAGAAAGTAGAGGGTATCAAATGGTATAATTTCTGGGGTCTTAAAGACTTGTATAGCCACTAAAATGAGGCATCAAC
>NW_022103915.1:94038560-94048844 GCF_000313985.2 Echinops telfairi
GGGAGCAGGGAGGGAGGTAAAAATGAGGACCTAATGTCGGGGGCTTAAGTGGAGAGGAAATGTTTTGAGAATGATGTGGGCAATGAATGTACAAATGCGTTTTACACAATTGATGTATGTATGGATTGTGATAAGAGTTGTATGAGCCCCTAATAATATGATTAGAAAAAAAAGTGACAACTATGGAAATGTATAATATATAGTATATCAATTATATCAATAAAACAATTGGAACAAACAAAGCAAAACCAAAGAACACTGTAGTAGGAATAATTCCAGTGCACACAGATGACTTAACATCACCTTCTGAAAGACAGAGCTTATCATATTGGAGAAGAAACCAAAATTAGCCTCACAAACCAACAAAGAATTCAGTTACATTTTCTAAAATCATGAAATTAATTTAAAAGTAAATTTAAAAGTCTAATAAAATATATGTAATCTTCTAGAAAAATAAACGCATAGATTGAAAAGAAATTCTTTTTATCCCACCTAAATAGGTTATATAGTAGCTATACTATAGAATGGCGTTGACTTTTATATAACATATACTATATTGTAGTAGCTATTATTAGCATGATATAATGATAGTATAATACACAAATATAGTAGATGATCAATTTATGGTTGGACTATTGACCACTGACTGTATTTTGCCTTCCCGGATTAGCCGATAACCTAATCAAATCAAATGATTGCTAAGCATAAAAGTAAAATGTGCAGTTGAATAAAAAGAATAAGAAAGGAGCCTATAGGAAAAAATTCTTGCTAGGGAGATTTGAAGTCAATGACATAATTATAAATCACACTAATTTTTTTATTGCTGTTCTAGAAAATTGCCACACCCTAGTGGTGCTGTGGACTCCTGGTGCATGGTGGTGATGAGCTAGTTTGCAATGTAAAGGGGTAGCAGTTCGAAACACCAGCCTCTCTGCTGGAGAAATACCAGGCTTTCCACTCCTGTAAACAGTCTCAGAATCTCACAGGGGCAATTCTAACTTTGTCCTAGAGGGTCACTGTGAGTCGGCATTGATTCAGTGATGGTGTGGGTTAGATGGCCAGTAATTCTAACTGCAAGGTCAGTGGTTCTAACCCACCATCACTCCACGGGAAAAAGATGAGGCTGTCCCTTAAGGATTTGTGGTTCCTGTAAAGATTTAGTTTTTTTCTGCCCTGTAAGGTTGCTATGAGCCAGAAACCACTGGATGGGAGTGTTTTTTGTTTCTACGTTTGTTTTTCAGTGGTTTAACAATGCAATTTTATTATCTTGTTGATTTAGATTTTAGAAGTTAAAAAAAAGTTAAAAAAGTTAAAAAAAGAAAAGCCAGTGACTTAGGGAGTTCAAAGCAAAGTGCTGGAAGTGCTGCATTCCTGCTGTGAGCTCTAGAGGAACTTTGTCCCTTGTGCTCTTCTGCGTATCGAGGTTGCCCACATCCCTTGCTTGATGGCCCCTTCCAGCCACAATATCAAGTCACACTCTGCCTCTACTGCCATCTTGTCTTTTCTGAACTTTACCTTCCTGCCTCCCTTCTATCCAGATCCTGTGATTGTATCAGGGCCAACAAATACTCCAGTGGTGCTCCCATCTCAAGATTCTTAACTTAATCATGGTAGCAAAATCACTTTTGCTATAAGGTAAACTTTCATAGTTTACAAAGATTAGGATCTGAACATGTTGGATGAGCCCTATTTGGCTTATCACGTAATTCAATGTTCAGTAAGAATTCATTTTTTAAGAAAAGGAAATATAAAGTGTTTATTCTTTCATTTTGCCAAATAAAATTCAAACAAAGGAAGCTGGATTAAATATTAGTGGAGGATCCCAGGATGAAATATGTTTTCCTGCTTCAATAGCAGATGAGTCACCCAGGGACACCCTCCTTCGGAAACAGCAGGAACCTCCTGCTGACTTTCTATTCTGGCTGAGCATTCATCTCCTTGCCAGCTGCTGACTTTAAACTGTCGTGAGTTTATAGTACTTCCAAGTAAAAATCTGTTACTCGAGTAGAATAGTTGCAATCACGATGTAAATCAATCATTGTAATATATATGATAATATATAGGATAGCATCAATTTAGAACCTGCCTAGAGTAGTGTTAGCTGCACCACATGTGTTTAGTTTATCAGGCAGTATATACAATAAAATTAATTTGTGTACCTGCCTGGCTACATCTTCACTTTTATCATTTGCTTTTCATACATATTGTTATTTGCTGTTGGGTTGGTTCTCACTCCTGCAACTGAATGAAACACTGCCTAATCCCACAGCAGTCTCATCATTACTGTCATACTTGTACCCACTGTCTCTCTCTAACCTCAGCTAATAGGTCTGTCTAACACTATATGAGACAATATGCTGTTGTGATACATAGAATATTCATTGGCTCATTTTTTCAAATAGATCATAAAGTCTTTTCCCCCTATTTGTCTTAGTGAAAAAGTTCTGCTGAAATCTGTCCATGATGGGTGACTCTGCTAATATGCAAAATACCAGTTATCAATATTGATAACTTCCAGTGTCATAGCAATATGAAAGCCACTATAGTACGACAAACTGACAGATGTGTACATACATTTGTATAAATATATAATGCATAATATAGGTCCATAAAATATATATATTCTGGATTCAGGAATTCAAGTTGTTAATAGAATACTATATTCAGATAACCCCAAATTGTTAACAGAATACTATATTCAAATAACCCCAAATTGAACCCTTTCAATACTCTGAGCAAGGCTGAGTTAGACTCAATGCTTAACTGTAGGCACAGTGAATTATTTAATGTGGCTCTTCTTGTTCAACTCTCTAACTTCCACCAAATGACCTGAGTAAGAATGACCTGCATGAGCCTAGGTAAGAAAGTAGGGCTAGAAATTGATAGAATTAACCTGTCAGCAATTTTGACTAGAATTCATTGGAATGTCATCCTGTTGGGTATAAAATGAGCCCTCTGAGAAGCAGGAGATGTATTTTTCTAACAGAAAGAGCCAGGAGTGGAATGTATCCTCTAGACCACAATATCCCTGTGCAGTGAGTAACCTGATCCAGAAGACAGCTGTGACATTAGAAGAGCAGCAGAACCAAGAGCCAAAGCATGAAGCAGAGTGTGTGCACTTCCCAGCCCTCACAGCAAGTAAAGCTGAATGCCTTCAGGCAGGAGGCTGGCTGGTGGAGTAGCATGCCTCTGGGCACTTAATGGGGGGAGGTGGGCTTGCTGACCAAGGCAGCTTGAGTTGCATGCCTTCAGGTTGAGGTTTACAGAGTTGTATGCCCTTTGAGTATTTGTTGGCAGCCCTGAAACGACTTGGTAACCAGTCCTGATGAACAACTGTATCCTGAGCATTTTTTATCTACGTTGCAACCTTTTAACTTCCTTAATAAACCCTGTAGTTATGAAGATTCTCTGTGAGTTCTGTTCAGTCATTGCAGTGGATTAGAATCTAGAGCAAAAAGGTAGAGACTATTGTATGAGACAGAACACAACCCTGACAGTTTTATTTGAATGCGTTCTAGATTCTGAAATTTATTTTCTCTGCTAACTTGGTGTTTGCATTGTTTTTAGTCTTAAAAGTTAACCATGCTATTTTTTCCCTCTTAACTCCCCACCCCAACTCGCTGCCTTCAAGTCGATGCTGACTCAGAGTGACTATAGGAGAGGGTAAAAGCACCCTAGTGAGTTGTGCTGGAAATGTAATGGTGAATAAGGTAGACACCATACCTACTCCTGGAAATCTGAGAATCTGGTGACGGAGTAGTCATGAAGTATTATATAAGTAATGCATAAATGCAACTGTGACAAGTGCTCACTCACTGATGTAAAGTTGTCCCTATAGTATAGAATTGCCCTTTTAGGTTCCAGAGACTGTAACTGTTTATGGGAGTAGAAAGCCTTATCTCTCTGTCTCTGTCTCTGAAAGAGCAGCTGGTGGATTCAAACAGATGAACTTGTGGTTATCAGTCCAACATATAATCCACTAAGCCACAAGGGCTCCTACATGACAAGTGCTAGAGAGAGAGAGAGAGAGCGAGAGAGCGAGAGAGCGAGAGAGAGAGAGAAGCAAGAGATATAACTTTGTCAGGGGTGACAGATTACTCCAAGTAGGTAATTTTAGGTTGAAGTGGGGCAAGCAAATTCTACTTGAGGTGATTTACAGTCTCAGAAACCCACTGGGTAGTTCGCCTCTGTCCAGTAAGGTTGCTATGAGTTGGAATTCACTCAATAGCAGTGACTGGCCAATCTTGTAAGCCCTTCTATCTAACAGAATGTACGTGTGCCAATGATGGCCTGATTCCTGCCTCTGTAGTCCCACTTGTGTGGGACTTTGATGTATTCATCTGTCACCAATTATGAATTTGTGACAGTTATCTTTTTTCCATGCCTTCTTGAACTAGGCTCCTGACTGACTTCTCAGACACCTTTCGGACCTTGTGCGAGTGGCCTCCCCCCTCTGGATGGTATATCTGTGTCTTTATGTTGTCTTAGTCTTTTTTAACACTTAACAAATTTTCTCCTTAAATTATTTAAAAATAGCAATAAATGAGAGAGTGAGAGACAGAGAGAGAGCATGAGCAAGCGAGCAAGCGAGCTGGTTTTTTATTTCTTATACCTGTACAACTAAATTTTTGACTTGGATCATCTCTTTCTCTTTCTTGTTTTTTGCACAAAACTCATTTCAATTCTTCAACAAAACAAAAGACAGGCTGCTGCTCACTGACTATTGAGAAGTTTCTGGAGTGCTCACTCTTGCTCCAGGGCCTTGATTCCTCCAGGCTTGGGAAAAGCACCCACTGTTTGATCAGCTGTTTTTATTTTGACAATTTACAGGTCTGCCCTGTGTTATTGGATTTATTCTTTTTGAACCAATTCAGCCTCAGCCTGGGAGACTTGATTTTCGAATGGCATTTGACCACAGTGCTTTTTTTTAGCTAAATAACAGATTTGCGGTGGTATGGTCTTTCATTGCTAGTGGGCATGACTTGGTGTTCTTCTTTTGGGCCATCCATTTCCGACAAGCAATAGAAACAACCCAGTCTATCTTTATGCTTATTATTATTATTTTTTACCATTGTGCTGGGATTTTCTCACTCAAGTTGCTACTCAAGATAATTTAATAACCCTACTCACAGAGTAATGCATTATTGCCCCCAAACTTAGTTCAAGTAATTATAGGCAGGTCCTCATAAATGGAATGGTGAAAGTTTCTCAAGGAAATGATGTGATACATAATGTTATTGTACACAGATTGAAATCATGGACACAAGGTGGTTTGTTTATATGTTTCAGGTACATTTCCCTATAAAGGTAATATACACATAAAATATATTTTGACAAAAACCCAAATTCACTGCCATTGAGTCCACTCTGGTTTATAGAGATGCTGTAGGCAGAGTAGAACTGCCCTGTGGTTGTCTGAGATGAAATCTTTTTGTGGATAGAAAGCTAATCTTTCTCTCAATATATAACAGTGAGCATATTATGCTTACTAAATTGGACTGGATATGTATTAAGAAAATATCAGCATCTCCCAATGTTAGGAGAAGTGGTATATCTTTTCACAATAAAAGATAAAGCTGCCTATTCAGTAGTCTCAGAAATATATGTAAATATTTTTAATGGAATTCCTAGGTGATGCAAATTGTTAATATACTTGACTGCTAACTAAAAGATTGGAGGTTCAAGTTCAAGTGTTGACACCTTTAAACAAAGGTCCAATGATCTACTTCTAAAATAGCTGCTGTTAGAAATTCTAAGGAGCACAATTCTACTCTGACATACATGGGGTCCCTATGAGTCGTAGTCAACTTGACAATAATCTGTTGTTGTTGTTGTTGTCAGGTGACATTGAATCAATTCTGACACAGAGTGACCCTACATACAACAGAAGAGAACACTGCCCAGTTCTGTAACGTCCTCACAATTGTTCCTGTTTTTGAGCCCATGGTTGCAGCCATTGGATCCGTTACATCTCCTTGAGGAATATGTTTTCTCTACGAATGTAGTGCTTGCTTCATTTTTAGTGTTAAAAAGTATTAAGAAAAATAGAACAAACAAATCTATCTTGGAAGAAATACAACCAGAAATTAGGCTGGTGGGACTTGTCTCGGGTATTTTTGACATGTTAACATGAAAGACCAGTTCCTGGAACATGATATCATGCTTGGTCACATGGTCAGCATAAAAGATGAAGACCATCGAGGAGATGGACTGACATGGTGGCAGCGACAACAGACACAAACATCACCATCGTGAGGATGGTGCGGGGCTGGCTCATGTTTGTTCTGTTGTGCACAGGGTTTTTATGAGTTGGATCCAGCACCTAACAATGACAACAATCTTACCCCCTCTACCCTCCGGCCCTGACCTTGTCCGTTCAGATTTATTTTTGTTCCTAAAAAACCCCACAAAAATGGAAAAGAAACATGAATTAAGTCCCCTGAGGATTCCCAAACTTCTGATTCTGACGGTGTAAATCGAAGAGCATCGAGTTCTTCAAAGAAGGGTTCAAGAGATGACAGCCTCACTTTCAGAAGAGTACAGGCCTACATGTAGAATCTGCTGAGAAACAGTAGTGTCAGGTGGTACTTTTGTTTACTAAAGCTTTCAAGGATATTGTAACAAAAGAAAAGAGGCATACTCTTTTTGCTGCCCTCATACTTTACCAAGCATGATGTTCTTCTCCTGTGCCTGGTCTTTTCTGATAACACATCCGAATTATGTCATTCTCCCATCCTGCCTCTGAGGAGCACTCGGGCCATGTTTCTTCCAAGACAGATTGGCTTGTCTTTTTGGCAGCCCATAATACTTTCAATATCCTGGGGAAGCACCAACATTCAAATGCATCAATTCTTGTTCGTCTTCCTTTTCAGTGTCCAACTATCCCTTACATATAAGATCATTGGAAATATCACGCCTTAGTCAACAAAGTAACCTTGCTCTTCAATACTCCAAAGAAGTCTGGTGTTTCAGATTTACCAAATGAAATCACCCTTTGATCTTTTGAGAGCAGTTTCCATGAGCATTGACTGTGAATTCGAGCAATATGAAATCCTTGACAACTTCAACTTTTTCGCTATTTATCATGATGGTAAATGGTCCAGTAGGGAGGATTTTGGTTTTTACATTGAGTTGTAATCCATAGCAAAGCTGCAATACTTTATCTTCATCAGCAAGTGCTTCAAGTCCTCCTCACTTTCAGCAAGCAAGATGTGTCATCTGCATATCACTGATTATTAATAAGCCTTCCTCCAGCGTTGAAGCCTCATTTTTCTTCATATAACCTAGTTTCTCTGATGATTTTCTCAGAATGCAGATTGAATAAGTATGGGGATAGAATATAATTATAGAATATACACCTTTCCTGATTTTAAACCATGCAGTACTCTTTTATTCTGTTTACACAACTTCCTCTTGATCTATGTGAAATACCACATGAGCATATTGAAGTGTTCTGGAATTCCCACTCTTCTAAACTGTCCATAGTTTGTTTTGGGCCACACATCAATTGCCTTAGTATAGTCAATGAAATACAAGTAAGCACCTTTCTGATATTCTCTGGTTTCAGACAAGATCCATCTACAATAATTCCCTTGTTCTTTTCATTTTCCTCCTCCATCATACCTTCTGGAATCCTTTATATTATTATATTTTTTCTGTAATAGTTTTTTTTGCCGTATCTTACACAACCCTATCTATCCATTCACACACAATTCTGTTGTTCAATCCCATTGAGTGGGGCTATACAGTCATCAGTGCTATCAGCTTCCCATTTCACCCCCTTTCCCACCCCTCTTTTCCCTTGCCCTCAGGAAACCATTACTCCTGTTGCTGTTTCTGAAGGGTTGTCTATCTTGGCTTTCCTGTACCAAACTATCTTAAATATAAGGATGAACATGTAAATCTAACATGCTTAATGAGGTTAAAAAATAACAATCTTAATAGTAAAGGGAAGAAAAATTAAAGAACTATAGGGTAGTTATGCGATTCATCAGTGCCATACTGTACCTTGGATTTATCATTGCTTCTGTGTGGCCCTTCTGTGTCCAATGATCTTACAGGTGGGTTTTGGATCTCCACTACATTCACTCCCCTTCACATCATTTTAGTTGCTTGTTTTTGAACTTCTGATCCCCACATCAATTGACACCTCATGATCACACAGGCTGGTGTGCATCTTCCATGTGGGCTTTGTTGCTTCCCTGCTAGATGGCCACTTGTTTAACTACAAGACCCCAGACGCTATATCTTTTAATAGCTGGGGACCATCAGCTTTCTTCACTCATTTGCTTATGCACCCATTTTGTCTCTAGAGATTGTGTTAGGAAGGTGACTATCATACAGTGCCGCATTATTAGAACAAACTTTTCTTGTACTGAAGTAAGAATTACGTAGTGGCCCAAAGTCCATCTGCTTCCTGTTACATTTGCATATATATATATATACATATTTAAACACACACACACACACATTCCTTCCTTTTTTCTTTCCACCTACCCCACTATTATGTTTACCCATCATTCACCTCCCAATAATTCCCCTTATATACAATTTGATTGATCAAACATAACCAGAAAAGCTACACCCTCCTCACCATCAATTCTGGAGTGGTGCACCTCATTGTTGTCTCCCTCCTTTCCCCTGCCATGCCCCTGTCCCCCACCAGGAACTGACAGGCCAGTCCCTGTCTCTGTAAGATTTCCTATCCTGCCTATGTTGTATAGATAAACACACACACACACACACACACACACAAAAAAAAAACCAGATACAGATAGTCACAAGTCTAACACGGGTCCTGACACTGAGCAGATGAATATCTCTCTGTTAAACAGAGAGAAGGATATGTTATAAACCATTAGTCCAGTCCCTCTTGCTACTAGAACTACATATCCCGGGTCCCACTTATCTAATAACTCATACAACTTTTCAGTTTTCACCATTTGTGTCTGAAAAGTTAGCATCCTAAAAGTCACCATTTCTATTTCTGCAGTCAGGGCTGGAGCGGTATCCGACCATTTTTACTCACTATTTCCAAGCATATCGATCTTTATTTCATTTTTGATGACTTCCAATTTTCCTAGATGCATCTTTGTACATTTTGAATTTGGGTTGTAGTACTAACCTCAAAAGCACCAGCCACTCCTAAGGAGAGGGATGAGTCTTTCTACTCGTATAAAGACTTAGAGTCTCAGAAACTAGCAGGGCTTTATTTTGTTTACTTTAGTTGACTATGCAAAGTCTGTGTGGATCATCACAGACTACGGATTCCACCGAGGAGAAGAGCGGCTCTACGGCACGTCACTGTGCTCATGCAGAACCTGTACATGGACTGAGAGACAGTCACTAAAATAGAACAAGTGAATACTGAGTGGTTTAAAAGAACAAATTTGTGCATCAGCATTCTTTCACCATGCCTACACGGTCTGTGTGCTGAGCAGAGAATCTGAGACACTCAACTATGTGAAGAACACAGCATCAGAATTGGAGGAAGGCTTTAGCAACAGGCCCATGATACAAACTTGCTTGCTGAAAAAAAGGAGGACTCGATGCACTTTCTGGGGAAGATCAAGGGTTTCAGCCAACAGTACAGATTGCACGCCAATGTAAAGAAAACCCAAGTCCTCACAATGGAAGCAATAGATAATATCATGATAAACAGAAAAGATTTAAGTTGTCAAGGATTTCATTTTGCTGTGATCCACAATCAATGCTCATGGAAGCAGCAGTCAAGAAATCAAGTCAAGAAAAAATGTATTGCATTGGGAAAATTTACTGAAAAAGACTTCATTATAGTGTTGAAGACTAACGTGCACATGACTCAGGCTGTGTTGTTTTCAATAACCTCAATGCATGTGAAAAGTTGCCATTGCATTGTGAATGAGGGGGAGTGTGGAGTGAAGACCCAAAGCCCAGCTGTAGGCAATCGGACATCCCCTTACGGAAAGGTCTTGGTGAGGAGACGAGCCAGTCAGGGTGCAGTGTAGCAATGATGAAACATACAACTTTCCTCTAGTTCCTAAATGCTTTCTCTCCCCACTATAATGACCCCAATTCCACCTTAAAAATATAGATAGACCAGAGGATGTGCACTGGTACAGATAGGAACCAGAAACAGGGAATCCAGGTCGCATGATCCCTTCAGGACTAGTGGTGAGAGTGGCGATACTAGGAGGGTGGAGGGAGGGTGGGGTGGAAAGGGGGAACCGATTACAGGGATCTACATATGACCTCCTCCCTGGGGGATGGACAACAGAAAAGTGGGTGAAGGGAGACGTCGGACAG
>NW_022103915.1:94048944-94058743 GCF_000313985.2 Echinops telfairi
TGATACCAAGGGTTCAAGTAGAAAGCAAATGTTTTGAGAATGACGAGGGCAATGAATGTACAAATGTGCTTTACACAATTGATGTATGTGTGGATTGTGATAAGAGTTGTATGAGCCCCTAATAAAATGATAAAAAAGTCATGTATTCACAGATCTTAAAGTGTGGAGCATAAATATAATTTTTCTGTCAAAACTGATTGATAGGTACCATGGATAAAGCTGGTACCTAGACTTTCAAACCTGATTAATGGAGTTGAATCAAAGCCTGCCAATTAAAAGTTCATGTTCATTTTCTACAGATGTTGTTAGTTGTCTTCAAGTCAGCTCTGAACCATAGCAGCTGCAGGTCCAACAAGAGCTAAACGCAATGCCATTTTCATAATTGTTGTGATGTTTGAGCCCACTGTTACAGCCACTATGTCAAGCCACCGCATTAAAGTTTCTGTCAATCCATTAAAAAAAAAAAAGCCATTGACTAAACAAAACCAAAGAAGAATGGATGTATTTGACTCATGGTGCTGGGGAAGAACATGGATAGTACTATGGACTGTGGGAAGAACAAACAGATCTGTCTTGGAAGCAGTACCGTCAGAATGCTCCTTGGAAGTGAAGATGGTGAGACTTAGTCTCACATGCCTTGGACATGTTCTTAGGAGAGACTAGTCCCTGGAGAAGGACATCAGGCTTGGTACAGTAGAGGAACATTCAAAAAGAGAAATATCTTCACTGAAATGGATTCATACAGCGGCTGCAATAATGGGCTCAACCATTAAAAAAATTGAGAGAATGGCACTGGGAAATATTTCATTCTGTTGTACATAAATTCACTGTGATTCAGAACTGAGGGCACCTAACAACCGAAACAATGCCTAGCCTATAGCTATTTTTAGGCATTCTATTGAAGTTTTGATTATCCTAGATTATCCTAGATTCATATTATCCTAGATTCATATTTCATACATTCCATGTTCCAATTATTAATAGATGTTTGCATATCTTCTAATAATTTTGAGTCTTTTTCCACCAGTAAGTGAAGGTCTCTGAAAGTTTTGAGTCATCCAAGTAATTAAAAGTCAACTACTTTGAGGAGGCAGCTCTTCCTAAATATTGCTTTGAGAACCTTTTGACCTGAGTGTTTCATTTTCTGGCACTATGCCCAACAATGCTCTGTTGCGATTTATGCGTTTCAGTCACTAATCTCAAAGAAGTGGACTGCTTATATCTTTCTCCTTCTCTGTTCTCAGTCTGGAAGCGCCATTGAAAGCTGTCTTTCTAGGTGACCCTGCTGGTATTTGAAGCCCAGGTGGCCCAGGTTCTCATATCGCAGCCAACACTCAAGCCACCAACTTATGATGGATTGACTTATGTTGACCCTGTATAAAGTTTTAATGTCGCATATCTTTACTTAAACAATCGCATCTTTGACCTTGGTGGTGGGTGTGAACTGCTGACCTTGCGGTTAACAGCCCAACAGGTATTCCACAGAGCCTTCCATGGTTTTGAGTGATGTATGACACCAAGCAATATGATGATTTGTATGAATATGCATATAACACCAAGCATTACTCTACTCTATGAATGGCAAAGTAGGGATGGGTACCTAAGGTGCAAACGTGGAAGATGAACTCAGGAAAGATTCATAGATCAAATAATATTTAAATGAATTCATGAATAGTAAAATGTACATTACCTGTGGAGAAGAAGAAGAAGCGCTTTGGAAGCAGTGGGAATACAGAAAAATGTGAGAAACTGTCCTGGGTTTTTGTACTACTGGCATGATAGGGGATAGCAGAAAATGCTGCAAGGTAGGGAGGGGCCAAGTTACGTAAACATGAAATTTTTATTCAGAACTCAAGCTTGACCCATGAAATATTGCTGAAAGAGATTTTCAGCTAGCTCAAACAGCTCAATGACACCATATATCACAACGGATAAGTCTATATATTATAGTTTGTCAGGGCATCAAACTCTCAAAATATTCTTCTTCTTAGCTATGGTAGTTTATATACATTATTCAGTGCATCAAGATGAATTTTTTTCCAATCTTCTGAGAGTCCTAGACCATGGATATTCCCCAAAATGTGCAACCTTCAAAAGGAAAGTAATCGTAATCTCAAAATATACTGCTCAAATCATGTGCAATATATTACGGTGGTGCTGTTGGGTAAGGGCTGGATTACTAACTGTGCTAGTCCAGGTTGACTAGAGAAACAAATTCATGGACATGCATATGTGTATAAGAAAGCACTTTATATACAAAAGCAACTGTATATTGAGGAAATATCCCAGCCCAGCCTAGATCAAGTTCATAAGCCTGATATTAGCCCCTATGTCCAATACCAATCTATATATTCCTCCTCAAACTCACACAACACATGCAATAACGCTGAATTCAGGAAGATCACAGGCCAGTGGGTGGAAAGTCTTGTCGATCCGTTGGCAGTGTAAGCATCTCAGTGCTGGCATGGGTCTCCACATGGCTCCTTCAGCTCCAGGGTTCTAGCATAGCTCCACGTGTCTTGTCATCAGGTACACGAAGCAGAGAGTCTCTGTGTCCCACCTCCATCGAGCTATTTATCTCCTTAGCACCTTCAAATGAGGTCATCAAGCTATGACCTGATTGACAGGCTAAACTCTATCCCATTCACTCTTAATAGTCTCAAGTTGGCACCAGATTATGTAACAACCACAATGACTTACAAAGTTGATAGTTGAAACCTGCCAGCTGCTCTGCAGGAGATACATGATATTTTCTGCATTTAAACAAACAAACAAACAAACAAACAAACAGGTCCAGATTTATGAACATTACACAGGATCACTGTGAGTTGGGATCGATTCTATGGAAGTTTTTTTTTAAGCAAAATTAGGAATGTCAAGCTTATTTTTTCATTTTCTTGTTCCTAGTCTTTTCATTTCAATGCATACCCAAACCTGAAACAAACTCAGTACCATCGAGTGATGCTGAATCATAGTAACCCTATAGGAGAGGATAGAAGCGCCCTTCTGTGTTTCTCTTTAGCAGAGAAGAAAGCCTAGTCTTTCTGCCATGAGGCAGCTGGTGGTCTCAAACTGCTGACCTTGTGGCTAGCAGCCCAATGTGTAACCACTATACCACCAGGGCTCCGTTCAAGGTATATATATGTATATTTAAAATACACCCCAAATCTCATCACTTCTCATCACTTTCCTACTATCTATCTAGTCAAAATTACTATCATGCCTCATCAAAATTGTTGCCACAGTCTTCTAACCGATCTCTCTGTTTATACTATAGCTTCTTACCATCCATTACCACAAACAGCTGGTGACCAATTGAAAATATCAATATGATGATGTAGGATCACAATTCTTGTGTAGGATACCTCCCAGTGCTTTCCCACTCCACCTGATGTATCCCCCTACCATCCCACTTAATATCCAAAGTTCTTATCCTGGCTGACCCTCTGCTGCTTCAGCAAGCTCACTCACTGCTTCCTGGCCACACTGGTATCTACCATTTCATAAAAATATCTCTCTTCCCCCACTTATTAAAAAGTGGCATCTACCACGGGTTGTCTTTCCACAAACACCTTTCTTTTACTTCAGTAAAGCCTCCCATTGGAGGGGTTTTTCCTAAAAAAAAAATCTGTCTAAATGAACATTTTTCTCTAACCACTATTTCCTTATCAATAATAACATTTGTCACCACACTACAAACTAAATGACATTCACGTATTCATTTTCTGTTACAACCTCCCTCCCCCATCAGAATACTTAGTTCACAAGGGCAGAGTTTTTACTCTGCTCACTGCTGTAGGCTCTAAGTGCCTAAGTACTGGAACATGGTAGATGTTCCAATATTCTTCAAATGCATTCTGGTGCATTTCTCTTGCTTGTTTTAGCTACCTTCTATTAAGAACTCCCCTTCAAAAACACCCACGCTTCTTATAGGTCTTAGACATGAATCTCCCTTCCTTTCCTGTAAGTCCCACATGTTCAGAACGAATTGGGTTATCTGGCCCATACCTCTGCCTTATACTCCCCTTTCAATCTAGTATCAAAATATTGACTTGAAGTGAGCTATTAACATTTTCCAGGTTGGGAAGTAGATAATTAACTCATCTTTGATCATATATATATATTGATAAATGAAAATACCTTAGTATTCTCAGAGTATTTGTAGTTCAATAGCAACTATTGCTTTAATAATAAAAAGGTCTAGTGAATTTTAAATTACTTACAAACCAATAGGAGAAAAGCCCAAGTTCAAGAGGAAAGACTTGTCCAGAATAGCTCAAATCACAGCGCTCATGCTTCATTTTTTTTAAAGTGCAAAAATGTTCTTTGAGGGTGGGGCTCATATAGAATTCACCTGTGATTTAACCTAGTATAATACACAAAAGTAGATTATGAATTAATCATTTTATGAAAATATGCCTATTTTTCCAAGAATTAATTATCTAATTATCTGAATTATTCAGTTGCTTCTAAGATAATTTCTCAGTTAAAAATTTTTTATTTTTCATTTTTGTTTTGCTTAAGGACATTGCATTTGTGAAGTCAGGCAGTTCAGAAAACATTAAATTTAGCCATATAAACTGGACAGCAAATTGGCTTAATAGAATTGAAACACTGTATAAGGAGAAAATACTACTAATATGATGAAAGCAGTCATATATTCTTCAACTTTTAGACTGCTAGAGATTATTTGAAAGAATAATCCATAATTGCATTCTTAAATACTGGTTAATAACTACTCTAGAACTAGGAAGAGAGCTAGACAAATCACCATTATGCTCAGGAATTTCAATACACATCTCTCAATAGTTGATATATTGATAGAAAATCAACAAAGATATCGAAAACTTGAACAATATCATAAACTAATTTGACTTAGTTGACATTTATGTAATACTCTATCCAATAGGCATAGAATAGATGTTATTTTCAACTGCTAGACCCGATTGGATTCAACTCATACAAAGTATGTTCTCTGACAAAACTGGAACACAATGAGAAGTCGGTAACTTAAATATGTTGGGAAACACATATTTGAATATTTAAGAACATGCTGGTAAATAATAAAAGGGTCCGAGAAAAATAATAGGGGAATTAAAATGTGTTTTGAACTTAATGAAAATGAATGTTGGGAATGAGAGGACAATCATTATGGATTCTCCATTCATTATAAATATGCTAATTATATTATTAACATCGTATGTCAATAAATTGAGCAACTTAGGTGAAATAAGAAATCTTTGAGTAGTACAAGCTTCTAAAGTTCACTTATGAAGAAATTAATAATCCCAAAAGCCCTATCTATATTAAAGAAATTGAATTTGTAGTTGGAAACTTTCTGATAAAAGAAAAATTCAGCAGCAAATTGCTTCCCTAGCAATGTTTACAAAATACAAAAGTAAAGCACAACCAAAAACAATCAACATATGTTCTTAGGCCAGTGTTACTCTGGTGGCAAAACTGGACAAAAACATTATGACGAAAATCTTCTTTATGGACATGGAAGTGAAAAATCCTTAACAGAATATTATTAAGTCAAATATTTTAAAAGGATAATTCATCATGGCTAAGTACAACTTATCTCAGGAATGCAAAGTTGAATTAACTTTTGAAAATGAATCAATGTAACTTATTATATTAACAGATTAACAAAAGAATTCATGTAATCACCTCAAGAAATTCAGAAGAAGCATTTGACAAAATTCAGGATCCATTTATTATAAAGGTTAACAGCCTACTAGGAAGAAGAGGAAATATTCTCAATCTGATTGAAGGCATTGATGAAAAATTTTATAGCTACTTTTAATACTTAATGGTGAAATGCTTAATGTTTTCCCTTTAAAATCAGGGACAAAGCAAGGGTGTCTACTCTACTTTTATTCAGCATTTTACTGAGATTCATAGCTAGTGATATAAGAAAAACTGAAAGAAATAAAATGCTTACAGATTAGAAAGGAACACATAAAACTACCTTTTTACCATATAGTATGGCTTTATGTATAAATCCAAAGAATACAAACATCTAGGTTGAATGAGGTGCAGGATTTAAGGTTCATATACAAAAATCAACTAATTTGGTTATTTTAGCAATAAGCACTTGAAAACTTAAAGTAAAAGATCATTACTATTTACACTAGCTTTCATAGACATGAAATATTTGGGGATCCATTTATCAAAAAATATATAAGGCATGTACATGAAAAACTACAAAGCATTTCTGAAGGAAATGAAAGAAGACTCAATTAAAGGAAGAAACACTATGTTTGTGAATAAGAAGATGCAATCTTATTAAGACATAGCAAAAACAATTTTGGAAAAGAACAAAGTATGACTTATATTACCTGATTTCAGTACCTCATAATTATCAAGCCTCAGGATTCTGTAGATAGGTAAACTGTAGAATAGTAGGACAGAATATAAGTTCATAAAATTATTTCTTATGACAGATCTCAAGACAATACAATGGTGAAATACTATTTCAAAAGGTGATTTGAAACAATTGGTTATGTATATGCAAAGAAAGAAAGAAAGAAAGAAAGAAAAAAGAGAAACAACCCTTACTTGAGACCATCTTCATAATTTAACTTTCCTCAATCATAGAGATTTAACTAGAAGAGCTAAAACTATAAAACAGCTAGAAGAAAACAGAAAAATCACTTGGTGTTCTTTTGTTCACAAATTAGATTTCATCAATATAAAAAAGTTTTTCAAATTGATGAGCTGAAATGTAAAACCCCCATTAAATTTACTATGATTATAACAAAACAAAACAAAACAGGCTGTGAAAAAGCTCTATGACATTGACATAGCCAAGGTCAACACCTTGGTCAGGCCTGAAGGTGAGAAGAAGGCTTATGTTCCACTGGCTCCTGACTATGGCGCTTCAGGTGTTGCCAACAAAACTGGAATCATCTAAACTGAGCCCAGCTGGCTAATGATAAATATAAACTTTTTCAACACATATATAAAAAACAAAACAACCTAAAAAAGGGAGCCAATTCTCCCATATGAATCTTTACTGACCTAGATTTAAAAATACCAAAGGAATTAAAAAGCCACAGGGACACTTCATGTAAACAGTGTCTAGTAAGTGAAGAAGTTAACACGAGTAAGTCAATAATTCATTTATTGCGGTCTGAAGCTGGCCTATATTTTTTTATACTTTTTTTTCTCAACAATGTTTTAAATTCAGTGGTTAAATTCTAAACCACTGGCTGAATGAAAGACTATCAATAGAATTACCCTTTGCACCGGAGAGGTGATTTATAATGTTCTGTAGCATAAAATGGTAATGAAGTCCCCGAAATGAAACAGACACACATATAAACCATAGATACACGGATGCATTCGAGGCTCACCCTTATTTCTAGCCCCAATCGAAGAACAGTTGGTTATTACGGCATGGCCTTGCTGCATACTTGTCCTCATGGAGAGATCACTGAATTCATGGCGGATATAGCAAAGTGTGGTAAAGAGAGCAGATGGTGCCGTGCTGTCAGAAAGAAGAATATCTGAGTTCTAAAGGCTTGTCTTCAAACAAGCAGCTATCTAAGAGAGGTGTCAACTAGGTCCACATAGAAGAATGGCACCAACCAGCCTGTGCTGTCTAAGAATTGTTACTAATAAAGAAAGAAAGAAGGCAAATATTTCAAATATCCACATTTGAGGGAGGAAACGGTAGCAGAGCTTAAATTGTGAACACCTTGTTTGTAGAAGGCTATATGGATGACAGTGGATACCCAAAATTCATCTGGAGGGTTCCCACGTTTATTAATCGTTTGGTGAATCCCCTCTGATCATAGTCCAGAGACTAGCCTTACAATTAGGTAGATCTTGTGAAGTCAATTGTGGCAGATGTCGTTAGGTTAAAATGACATATCTTATTATTTGAGCTCCCTTCTGACAATTTAAAACTGTTTCAGGTTTTAATATTTCCGTTTTCTTTTCAATTGAGGTTTTGCCTACTTGTTTTTTGTTTATGGGATTCCTGCTTGTGTTTTGTATGATTTTTTGGTATTTGAGATCCAGGATAGGTAAATCTATGGAGACACTAGCTGGATGAATAGTTACCTAGGGAAAGGCAGGAAGGGGGGAAATGTGGAGCTAACAACAATGGCTAAGAGAAGAAAATATGCTGAAGTTAATTTTGGTGATGGTTGTACAACTCTTCTTAAAATGATCAAATGATTAAATTGTATGACATGCGATATATATGCAAATTAAATGAGTTTTAAAATTTGGTGGGGGAAAAGAGTTTTTTACTTTAACTTTTAAATTGAATTTTAGGGTGATGTTATCAAGCCAGAGACTGGAAAAATAAGTATGTGGAACCCTGGTTGCATAGTTGAGTTATGCATTGGGCTGATAACTGTAAGTTCAGCAGTTTGAATCTCTGCACGAGGAAGATGAGACTTTCTGGCTCTTGTAAAAATTGACAGTCTCAGGAACCCGAAGAGGTAGTTCTACTCTGCCCTCTAGGATCTTTGTTAGTCAGAATTGACTCAATGATGGTGAGTTAACAAATATATATATAAAATTTGGTTTTATTTATAAATATTTGTATAAATAGAGAGTTCCTGAAGAAATATAAACTCAGAGACTTGCTGTTTTGCTGGTAAGGATTTTTACTATTAACCTTTTGGCATATGTATGTGTGTGTGCGTGTATCTTGCTATGTAGCACAAATCAAATAAAGCATCAAAATAGTGAATAAATAAATTTTAAAAATTAATTTTTTACTTAATTCACATATATATACTTCTTACTTACCCTAAGGTATTTATCTACAAATAAACACATAGCTAAACACATAAGGTGAAGTAAAAATATTGCTTACAAAATCATAGAAAGCTTTAAGTAAAGAACATTCAAATGTCAAGCTATTTTTTCCCACATAACTTCTACCTAGGTTTATTTGAATGTTATAACAACTTCATTTATAATAGTAAAAAATAGAATCAACCCAAATGTCCATCACGTAGTATAAGCGTAAACAAAATTGTGGCATATTCATAAAACACAATACTGTCCACTGCCAAAAGAAATCACAAACCACAGATATAAGCAATGGCATAAATAAATTTGAAATGCATTAATCTAAATTAAAGAAAGAAATAGACAGAATGTTGATCATTGGTTGCAAAGGTCCAGGGTCAGGAATTGCCAATGGGCATGAGGAAACCTTTGCAGCGAGAGAAACTTTCTGATTTATGGTTGTGGTCATGATGATACAACTACCTTGCAATTGTCCAAATTTGTTGAATTAAACCTCATCACCTAAAAAAGATACTTTTTATTGTCTGTGAATAAAATCTGTAGTCTGACAAAAAAACTGAAAAGAAGTAAGAGGAAAAAAATAAATCAATACAGTTTCCTCTGTTCCTTGTTCATTTAACTAGCATCCTGGTCGTGAATCCCAGACTCCATTATGACCTCAAGCTAACGGGCCTCCCTCACCCAGATGACGTGTCCATGTCCTTATCCCTCTTAAGACTTTATCAAATTTCTCCTTAAATTATATTTGAGATTGGGGTCTCTTGAACCCTGAAACAACAAAACAATTATTTGTTTGTATAAACAAAACCAAAACCAAAATTTAAATCAGTACAAGGATTTTTATGAGAGAGCTGGGTTGAATTAAGAAACTAAATTAGCTTCAAGCCTTTAAGACTCCAGACACTATATCTTTGATAGTCGGGCACCATCAACTTTTTTTGCCACATTTGCTTATGCACCCCTCTGCCTTCAGCAATCATATTATGGAGGTGAGCACACAATGTTTTGTTCTTTGATGCCTGAT
>NW_022103915.1:94060225-94071899 GCF_000313985.2 Echinops telfairi
TGGCTAGACCAGAGGATGTACACTGGTACAGATAGGAACTGGAAACACAGGGACTCCAGGGCGGTGATCCCTTCAGGACCAGTGGTGTGAATGGCGATACTGGGAGCTTAGAGGGAGAGTGGGCTGGGAAGGGAGAATTGATTACAAGGATCTACATGTGACCTCCTCCCTGGGGAACGGACAACAGAAAAGTGGGTTAAGGGAGACGTTGCACAGGGCAAGATATGACAAAATAATAATTTATAAATTATTAAGGGTTCATGAGGGAGGGGGTGCAGGGAGGGAGGGGTAAAATTGAGGACCTGATGCCAGGGGCTTAAGTGGAGAGCAAATGTTTTGAGAATGATGAGGGCAATGAGTGTACAAATGTGCTTTACACAATTGATGTATGTATGGATTGTGATGAGAGTTGTATGAGCCCCTCATAAAACGATTAAAAAAAAAGAAACTAAATCAGCTAAAAGAGAACAGCCTGGGAATAAAATACTAGATCTGTAAGATATAGTCAGCATGTTGGAAAATAACACTTGTTTTTCCTCCCCTTTGGGTAACTACATTTTATGTGCAGGTCTGGGACACCAGGGTGCATCTTGATATTTACTCAGTCACTGTTAAGGGATAGGTAGGACAGAAAGTTCCATCACTCTGGAAAGAAAATTCAAAAGTGGAATAGAGATCATTGACATTTTCATCTGTTTATAACCTCATGGTGGCTTAGCCTTTTGTGCAAGTAAATCAACTAATCAAAATGATTAGTTCCTACTATCAAGTGTATATGAGTAAACATATATATTTGTCACTTTGGACCAGCAAGACAAATGGGTGGGCTTTCTCCTGGTTCTATCACAAGTTTTCTTAAATGCTCAATATTATCAGGTTTCCCAAGAGCCATAAACTTAAGCATAACTGACACTATTGTTTTTGACAGCATAAAATTTGTATAAATTGAGAGTTCATGAAGATATATGGACTGCAAGACAAGTTTTCTTATTGAGGGTTTTATTGTTATCTTTTTGGTAAATATACATCTATTTTTCTTGTGTCATACAAATCAAGTGAAGTATCAGAGGATGTCTTAAGAAAATTTTAAACTTTTTCCCCCCACTTACTTCAGAAAACTGCATTCTTGACATTTTTTATGCCTCAGAATGTTTCTTTGCCAGACTGAATGCTTGTGTTTTTAGAAAGCTGTATTGTAATTTTAGATTTATGATATTTTCATCAATAGAAATTAAAGGACAGATGAGAGCTAGAGTAAATGTAAGTAAAATAAGAATTATGGTAATTATGTATATACCTAGATGTATATTTATTATACAAAGAGAGAAAAATGGCAACTTTCTACACAGATGTATGCTTATCATATAAAGTTAATGTAAAGGACAATTACTACACCAATAGTCAGAATCTATAATTTCTGTTTGCTCAGTCATCATTCCCTCTTTGTGTGGGAAAGCATTCTTGAGCAACTATCCCTCCATTGTCTACATTCTTTTTTCCCAAGAGTTTATTGGCGTATAAGTCACATACTGTATATACTAGAGTATAAACTGACCTTAATATCAGCTGAAGATCCTAATTTTACCACAAAAACTGCATTTAAAATGTGCAGAAAAAACTCGGCTTATACACAAGTATATGCAGCATATAATTCAATGATTTAACCACATCAAGAAGAATTGTACCATCGCTACCACAATCAGTTTTAGAGCATTTTCTTCATTCTTTTACTCGCTATTAGCTCCCCGTGTCCCCCAACCTCCCCTGCCATACCCCCAAGGAACCACGAATCCAGTTATTGTCTCTATAGATTGACCTATTCTGGATTTCACATAAAGAAAAACATTTTTAAAACAAAAACTAGGAAGAATAAGAAAGTAAAACAGGATTGACATGTGGCTTCCCTCTCAGGGGGACAGACAGCAGAAATGTGGGTGAAATGAGACAGTGGTTGGTGTAAGACATGAAACAATTTTTTATAAATTACCAAAAGGACACTGGAGAGAGAGGGTGGGTGAGGGAGGGGGAAAAATGAAAAGCTGATGCCAGGTGCTCAAGTAGAAAGAAAATGTTTTGAAAAAGATGATGATAATTTATGTACAGATGTGTTTAGCACAATGGTTTGTGATAAAAGCTGTAAGAGCCCCCAATAAAATAAAATTAAAAAAATAATGAAAGCTTAAAAGAACCCCAGAAAGTAAAACAGATGAAATTTCAATTGAAAAGGAATCAAGAATATTGAAAACGGAAATAAATTTAAATGGATCATAAGGGAGATAAAATGATAGGGTACTAAATTTTAACCGGACTGCATCTCCAGTGGCATAGGATTTTGACTATCATTTTGTTTGTTTGTTTTTACAAAATAGTTTTATTGATATAAAATTCACACACACACCTCTATGGTTAAGTGTTAAGTTGCTCAGTTATGTATACATCATCACTATCATTTCTAGGACCCCCTCCCACATTCATTATTGGCTCCACAGATGCCCTGCCCTCCCTGTCACCCACCCTCCAACCCTCGCGTTCGGATAAACTCTTTCATCGGTTTTGTCTCTATGCAGCCCTCCTTCTGTGCTTCATCAACTGGGAAACCTAACAGAAACAAACAAACAAAACCGAGAAAGCAATAAAGATAAAAATACACAGTAAGAAAGAAAAGACCACCAGCAATAGTAAAACGCCAGGGAAGACATTCGGTTACGTAACAGGGAGAAATATTTTAGCCTAGAGAAAATTCAGGTTGAGTCAAGAGGGAGTCAACTGATCATAGTTTGTTACACCGTAACCCGGTTTACACTAATCTCTGTCCGTTAGTAAAGCTATTTGCATTCTTCACACTGTGTATATTCTTCATGTCAATCAGAGATCTTTGTTCTTTAATAGCCAAGGGATACGTGACTACCCGAAACTGGATTAATTTGATTCTTTTAGGGGACATTTTAAATTTTGACTAATATGAAAAATGAAGTTGAGCGCCCGTAAGAAGGTGTTCTGAAACAAGGTCATTTCCTGCTGTGCAAAACACTTGGGCTATTCTGCATGGTTTCCAGTGTTTGGGGGCAAAGTTCTCCCGATTTCTTTTGGATCAGTAAGCTATTTCATGTATCTTTATGTACAATTCTCCCTTCTGCTTAAGTTACCAGTGTCAATTACGTGATTTTACTCAAGAGCCCTAAATACTAATGCCTGATGTTTTTCCTGGCCAACTTCCTGTCCAAGAAGAGGTGCATCATGGCCTGTCAGATCCACTTCCTCTAGCTTTCCCAAGTTCTTTGTCTCCACTTCATGGAAGCCATTTACTCCCATTTGCACACCTGTATCTTAGCAGTACTTAGATACTTTCGTCCTGCAAAATCAGCATCTAAAACAAAATTGTTTTGATCACAGTCTTCTTCCATTTCACTTGTTCAACGACTTCCTTGGTCTCCCTTTTCCGAACAAAAACAGCAACAATACAATTAGATGCCATCAAGTTGACTCTCGCTCATGGTGATGCCATGTGTATCAGAGCACAGCTGTGTTCCCTAGGGTTTTCTAAAGCGGATTCTTTAATTGTTTTGCACAGAAGTGTATCTCCAGGCTTTCTTCAGAGATGCCTCTGGGTGGGTGTGGAGGGCCCATGCTCCCGTTAGCTGCACGTTTAGCATGGCAACTCTGCACAGCCAGGGGCCCTTCAGTACTCCTTGTAAGAATGTTGCCCCATGCACCCTTCAGATAAGGCTATCACAAAGTCCCAAACCAAACTGCTCCAGCTGATGTGGACTCATAGCGAGTTTATAAGACAGAGGACAGTGTCATCAGTGGTTTTCAGAGCCTGTAAATCTTCACAGAAACAGAAAGTCTCCTCTTTCTCCCGCAGAGCAGCTGGTGGGTTCAAACCTGGGAACTTGCAGTTAAACAGTCCAACCCATAACCTACTAAGCCACCAAGGCGCCTATGTCTGTCATCAAACCTTGATCAATTCTGATCTAGGATATAGATTCCCAGTCTTCTGCTGGGATCACCAGAGGGTCAGTTAAGGCACCCTGGAAATCTGTAAGCTCCCTCTGAAATTCTCCACACACATTTTCATGTGTCTAGCCTCATCCTGCATCATAACCTTCAGATGTCCACAGATTCCCTCAACCTGTCCTAGTGTCTGGCCTAAGAATTGGCTTCTCTGTTGTTGTTGCCCTTTTCCTCCCATCCTGACTATAAATTTAGGTTTCCAGGTCAGTTAGAATAGTTAGTACTATGTAGTCTTCAATATTTTACCATCTCTACTGTCATATTTACTCTCTTATTATCCTTTAAATTCACACTTTAAAAACATTTACTTATTGTCATATTAGTGGGACTTCAGGAGAGAGTAGAAATAAATGAGTGTATAATCTGCCATATATACTGGACTTGTTATCTATCCGTTTGTGGACTTGCCAAGCTAGAAAACGTCTTAATGTTACCCAGTCAATGCCGAGCTTCCTTCTCTTTTGCTTCCATCGGTATAAAGGATGCACCATCTGTCTTGATTACTACACATGGTGTATCAAAGAAGGTGAAACATTTCAAGAATTTTACACATTATAAATTTTGTGCAAGTATGAAGTATTGTTTGTTAACAATCATTTATCATTGTATTTGCAAATTGCAATTGGACATTTAGTAATAATAAAAATACAAGAGTCTATGTCTTTTGATTACCTGCCATCTGCTAGAAGTTATACTAAAAAATGAACTATAAAACAAGGACTTTATTCTCAACTATATCACATCAAGGTCAAGAGACAATGAAGGCAAGGTATTTATTGTAATATTTGTTATCTACAATAGTTTGCAATACCCTGTTTCCCCAAAAGTAAGACATCCCCTGAAAATAAGACCTACTTACAGTTTTGCCTCTTGCTGAAATATATGGCATCACCCCGAAAATAAGACCTCTCCCAAAATAAGGCCCCCCAAAGCTACCGTAACTCTGGACTCTGGACCATAGCAGCAGGCACCCCCGCTCAGCTCACTGTTGACCACAGCACAGCGGGAGAAGACAGGAAGTGTGAAGTCTCTTTTAATAAAACAATAAACAATAAATGTGTACCATGTTCTTCTTCATGGAAAAATAAGACATCCCTTGAAAATAAGACTTAGCACATCTTTGGGAGCAAAAATTAATATAAGACACTGTCTTATTTTCGGGGAAACAGGGTATATTATATCATGTAACAGTATTATAATGTAAGTTACATATGTTGTCATAGAGCTATAATTTAGGTAAGTACTATATGAAGAAAAGTGGGAGAACATTTCTGTCTTCAGAGGTCTCCGAAAGGTGGCCATATCTGATCAATATCTGTAAAGATCTGAAGAAGTATTTAAGGAGTAAAAGCGAGTACCTAGGAAAAAGCTCATGTAAATACTCAGAGGCTAAGTATATGCATGGATAGAAAATGTATATGCCTACATTGCAGAGTAAGTTCAGGGAAGTAGCAGGAAGTGAGGATTCTATGCCTTAAGTTGCCCAGATGTGAAGAACCTACATAGTGTCAGGGATTGGTTCAGCAGTGACTTTGCCTTATAAAATTCTCCTACTAAAGACTTCAAATTCACTTAAAATTTAGCAACACAGTAGATATTTATTGTCTACACACAACATGAGAATTATTGATATGATTCAAGTTCAATGTTTGTTGTTGTATCTTCAGTGGATGGTCAATGGCTCTGTGTTAGTCTGGGTAAACTACGGAAACAAATCCATAGAAACTCATATGTATAAGAGAGAATTTTATATAAAGGGTAAGTGTACATTAAGAAAGCACTCCACCCAGTGCTGCCCAAGCCCATAAGTTCAACATTAGACCATATGTCTGACACATCTACAAAGTCTTCCTCCATCTCATAAAACACACATGATGCCGACTGCAGGAGGAAAGCCAAATTAATGAATGTGTAAGCATCTCAGCCCTGGCAGGGGTCTCCACACGGCTGCTCCAGCACCCAGGGCTGCATCGGGGTAGATCCATGTGGCTTCTCCTTGGGAATGTCTTGCAGGAAATGAGCCTTGCAAGCTGAAGCAGGGAACTGGCTAAGGCAGCTGCACCCTGGTCCGACCATCAGAAAGCAAGAGACCAAGAACTAGAAAGGGGAGGCTCACCGAGCCATTTATCTCTCCACCCTTCAATTAATCCCACATGTGTTTATTGGCCAGGTTGGCACAATAAACCTTAACTATCTCAAGCTCTGTTTAGTACAAAGAGCAGGAAAGGAAATCTTCACAATATCTCAGTACAGCTTATAAATTATTACAAAGAAAAAAAAATTGATCTACACCTATGTCATGTATCTTAAGAAGTACAACCAGAGTGCTCCTTAAAAGTGAACCTGGTGAAACTCTGTCTCATATGCTTTCAAAACGTCAGGAGAGACCCGTCCCTGGAAAAGGACAGCGTGCTTGGTCAAGTAGAAGGCAGCTATAGAGAGCCAGATCCTCAATGAGATGGGTTAACACAATAGCTGCAATAATGAATGTGGTCAGACATAATAACAATTGTCGGCATGGTGCAGCACTGAACTGTGTTTCATTCTCTTTACATAGGGTCGCTAATAGTCAACTAGATGGCACTTAATAACACCACCTCAGCTTTTCTTCTGAAGTCTTTACAAACCTTTACTACTGTCATCCACAAGCCCCAATGTGAATGATCATTACCACTATCCACAGGTATCTCCAATGCTCCACCTTCCCCTCAGTGGAAGGAAACTAGAGCTTGCCAGAGGCCTAAGAAGGGACTGACCCTTACAGAGCATGCAAGCAGATTGCTAGGAAGACAAGTCTGGGATTAAGTAGCCACTTCCTGGTCATAGCCGAAGTAATAGGGAGACTTTTATGAGATGCTGTCATGAGAGTCTTTGGGCCACAGTTCCTTCACAATACACCAAATTATGTCTTAAGTGCCTTCCAACTGTAACATGCTGGAATGTAGCATGCATGATGCTATTTAAAACCTGCAGATAGCTAACAAGTGAATGATTTCATTCCGATAACATTTAATTATGTTGTCTAGAATCGAGTGTTTCATAGCATAGTAAAGCATTCATATTTTTATAAGGGAAGATTTGACTAAAGGATAAATGATTTCACCAGTATATCCTGAGAACACAGAGGACATCAAATGTTAATAATGCATGTTTATCAGCCTCAAGTTTAAGGGTTTTCCCTGGAGATCATTTTAATTAGCTATAGTAGTTCATAGATCAGTGTGCCATTTCTTGTACAGTGCATTAGGACTTGTAATCATGACTCCCATCATATCAGGTCACTTCTTTTGAGGCTCTGTAAATAGCCAGATGTTCTCCTTTTCACCTGTGCATTTGCAGTTGAATCCTACATGACTGTTTTCTTGTGTGTAAATTCTCTGGAAGGAATACAGAGCCATCAACATAAACTGTTATTATCTGGGTTTCCTCACTGGCCTATGACAAATGTAAACCATTCGGAAATGCTCCTTACAATGTCACATCTCCGGATCATGTTATTTGTCAAATGAGAAGGAAAACCTTTTGATTCATCAGAAAGTTAGCTCACAATTGATTCTCCTAGAATTTTAAAGCCACTCATGGTCATTGATTCTAAGTCTATTCATTTGTACATCATTTTATCCCCAAAATTTTTCATGAGATCTAGTGATGATGGAAAAGACTATATCTGGCATTCCTTGGTATTTTGAAATGCCCCCAAAAGCTACAGTTTAAAATATATTGATGTGTTTATTGAGGTTTATGGTAAAACTCCAGGAGCCTCACTAAATGATCAATCACAATGTCTCTCTCTGTCCACTCTTTGTAACTGATATTATTTAAAGCTGAATGATTTCATGACAAAATTATACCTTAACACTATTCCTAGGCAATACTTATTTATAGAAATTCTTCATTACACTATATTTAAACTCTCATAAGATCTTAATAGTCTGTTTGGCTATTTCTATTGCAAAGAAAATAAGGATACTGAGTATAGGTAAATGTCCATCTTTGCAATGAATGATGAATAGTCTTGTAGCATCTTTAATGTAAATATAAGCAGTTACTTTATAAGGAGTTGGGGATCTTGAATTCGATAATACTACAAGTTAGTTTTCAGAAGAATGAGAGAAAAGAACGATTATCATTTACTAATTTATTAAAGTACAGAGAAGTCCTACAGTTGTTGATATCGAAGACTTTTCGTTGGTACTGTGAAAGAATAATGAGTTCCATTGGACATCGAAAGTATAAACACAAAATCTTATTAAGATTTAATGTGAGGAATATCTGGCTTAAGATATCTGGCTTTGTTTTATGACAAAGTCCTACTTATTGAAATAATTCACTTAGAGAATTATAGAATACCAATAACAAGAAAAATATTCTTTCAAGTGCAGAGGTTATATAATATCGATCCACCCACTTTATAAAAAAGTAAATTTTTTTAAATGAAAGAGAGAGACAAATTATATATAAACTGTCCAATCCAGGCCTCACTTCTTCCTCCCACTGCACTCGGCAACCATATAAACAAATACAATTTACACTCCAGTAAACTTACTTGACTTTAAAGTGAAGCGCTCAGAGAGACTCAGCGACTAGCTTGATGGAGATAGAATGGCTTTGTGGCTAAGAGCATTGTTTTGCTTTAGCAGGGTGCCTTTGGTTCCAATTCCTAATGACTCTGCACAACAGAATGAGACACTGCTGAGTCCTGCGCAATTCTCGGAGTCATTGCAGTCATGGTATCAATCCACGTCCTTGAGAGTTTTCTTCTTTTTCATGAGTCCTCTAATTTCCCAAGAATGACGTTGTTCTCCAGAAACGTGTCCCTCCTGAAAAGGTCCTGGCATGAAGTCTTGTCATCCTTGTGTTTCTTCCAAGACAGATTTACCCAGCTTCTGGCAGTCCACAGTCCACTGGCTATTATTGAACCTATGTACCGATTCAAAGGCATCAATTCTTCTTACGATTGTCCAGTTTGACATGAATGTGAGGTGATCAAAAGTACCATGGCTAGAGTCTGGTTCCTGTTATGTCTCAAAACGACCTATTTGCATTTTACCATTTTAAGTCTTCTCCAGCAGCTACGTCATTGATTTCTTAACTACTGCTTCCAAGGACAGTAATTGTGGATCCAAGCAAAAGGGAAATCATTCACAGTCTCAATATTTCCTGTTGTTCACTGGTCCATTTGTGAGTTTTGTTTTCTGTATGTTGAGTTTTATTCATCTTTATTAGTAAGTGGAAGTTCTTTTTGCTTTCAGCAAACAGTGTTGTGTCGTCTACATATTGCAGGTTGTTAATTGACTGTCTTCCAGTCCAGACACTGGGTTCTTTTTCATTTAGCTCCGTTTCTCAGGTTAGTTTCTCAAATTGAATAAGAAGAGCGAAAGCATCCAAAGCTTACCTATGCCCTTCCTCCTATCAAACCACGTGGCATCTCCTGTTCTGTTTGGATGACTGACGATGGCTCGGTGTAATGGCTATGCATAAGCATGAATAAGTGTTTGGAAATTCCCATTCTTCACACCGTATCCATAATATTTTAATGGATAATTGCAGAGTCAATCTGCATAGTCATAAGACACAGGCAAATGACTTCTCCTATGGTGGCCTGCTTGGAATCAGCTCGTGGGTCTCAAGGACTCGAAAATTACATGGTTTGTCACACCCCGGACACTCCCTCTGGGGACGTTGCTGCCATTGCCATGTCACAAAAGGAGCATACGGAGTTACACCGTAAATACTCTGAATAGCATTTGGATTTCCATGACAAAAAGAGAAAGAAGCAAAGTCCAGAGGCCCATAAGCATTCAAAGAAGGCAAAAAAAGATGATTGGTCTGAAGGCCAAGCTGTACCAGAAGCAGCGTTGGGCTGAGAAAACACAAATGAAAAAGACTAGCAAGATGCATGAAAACAGAACAAAACACCAAGCAAAAGAATGATGAAATATATATCATTTTATGTTTAGGGTTAAGGTAGCAAATGGACATTGGGCCTCCACTCAAGTACTCTTTCAGTGTAAGAACACTTTGTTCTATTAAACTGGCATTCCATGATGTTCACCTTCTCAACACAATAGCTGAAGACAAATGGATGCATAAGCAAATGTGGTGAAGAAAGCTGATGGAGCCCGGCTATCAAAAGATACAGCATCTGGGGTCTTAAAGGCTTGAAGATAAACAAGCGGTCATCTAGCTCAGAAGCAATAAAGCCCACATGGAAGAAGCACACCAGCCTGTGTGATCACGAGGTGTCAGTAAGATCAGTTATCAGGCATCAAAGAACAAAAAATCATATCATTGTGAATGAGGGGGAGTGTGGAGTGGGGACCCGAAGCCTGTAGGCAACTGGACATGCCTTTACAGAAGGGTCCTGGGGAGGAGATGAGCCAGTCAGGGTGCAGTATAGCAGCGATGAAACATACAACTTTCCTCTAGTTCTTAAATGCTTTTCCTCCCCTCCACTATCATGATCCCAATTCTACCTTACAAATCCGGCTAGGCCAGAGGATGTACATTGGTACAGATAGGAACTGGAAACAGGGAATCTAGGACAGATAAAACCCTCAGAATCAGTGGTGAGAGTGGCAACACTGGGAGGGTGGAGGGAAGGTTGGGTAGAAAGGGGGAACCAATCACAAGGATCCACATATAACCCTCTCCCTCGGGGACGGACAACAGAAAAGTGGTTGAAGGGGGGCAACGGACAGTGTAAGATGTGACAAAAAATAATAATTTATCAATTTAAGGGTGAGGGAGGGAGGGTGGGCAAGAGAGGGGATAAAATTAAGAGTGATACCAAGGGCTCAAGTAAAAAGAAAATGTTTTGAGAATGATGATGGCAACACATGTACAAATGTGCTTGACCCAATGGATAGATGTATGGATTGTGGTAAGAGTTTTATGGGCCCTCAATAAAATTATTAAAGAAAAAAAGAATAATGAGAAAACCACCAGGTGCAGTGCCTGCCTACCTGCTGGATATAGAGGGAGAGTCCCAAGATAAAATATTTTCCAATATGATTAAACCAAAAGAGAAAGCAGGAAAATGGGAAGTCCCTCTGCCCAAATTCCGTGCCCAGGGGGAACCTGAAGTCCTAAAGCCTATTTGACTGGGAAAGACAAAAATTAAAGCAGGGAAAAGGATGGTTCTGAGGTTTGCTTTGTTCGGATGGAAACCACCAAAATATGAATGATTCTTTAGACCAATGGGCTTACGCTTCAAGAAGGCACAGGTTACGCACCCTGACCTTCAAGCCACCTTTTGCTTACCAATACTTGGTGTAAAGATGAAGCCCTCATCCCCACGGGGTATAACATTGGCATTACTATCAAAGGTGAAGTCATTGTGAGTGAGCTGGCCCTGGTGACACAAGGAGGCAAGGCGATATCGGGGGAAATGTGCCCAGCTTCCCAACAATCCAGAAAATGCTGGGTGCATAAGAGCAGTCTTGCTGGTTTGATGGCAGTTTTATAGAAAGAACTCCCTCTTTATTTGGGAGGACGATAAACCAATTAGGAAAACCAGCATTAATTACCCTGTGTTTCTGAGTCTCACTCAACAGTTTATATGTCTGACGTCAACAAGCGATCTAGTTATATTATAAGAAAAACAAAGCATTTAAATGGAAAACACGTGCACACACACACACACACACACACACACACA
>NW_022103915.1:94073043-94082240 GCF_000313985.2 Echinops telfairi
AAAAAACATTCCCAGCACCATCCTCACCATTGCTATGTCTGAGCCCATTGCTGCAGTCACTTGTCAATCCATCTTGTTGAGGTGTTCCTCTTTTTTGCTGCCATTGTACTCTACCAAGCATGATGTCTTTTCCAAAAAATTCATCTCTTCTGATAACATGTCCAAAGTATGTCAGACTTAGTCTTGTCACCCTCACCTCTCCAGAGCATTCTGTCTATACTTCTTCCAAGACAGCTTTGTTGTTCTTCCGTCAGTCTGTGATACTTTCAATATTCTTTACTGACCCCTAGTCAAGTAGTTTGATACTTCCTTTCTCCATCAGTCTTCCTCATTCGGTGTCCAATTTTACAGGCTTCTGAGCAATGGAAAAGACCATGGCTTGGGACAGGCGCACCTCAGTCCACAAAGTACTGGTAGCCTCCTTGCTTTTCAATACTTTAAAGAGGTCTTGTAGAGCAGATTTGCCCTATGCAAGACATTGTTTGATCTCTTGACTGCTGCTTCCATGAGTGGTAATCCAAGCAAAATGAACTCCGCAACAGCTTCAATATGCCCTATATTTAGCATGGGCTTACGTACTGGTTCAGTTGTCAGGATTGGGGTTTTCTTTACATTCAGTTGCAATCCTTACTGAAAGCTGCAATCTTTGATTTTCTTCAGCAAGTACTTAAAATCTTCCTCACTTTCAGCAAACAGGGTTCAATATGTCATCTGCATACTGACGGCTGTTAATAAATCTTTCTATAATCCTACTGCCCAGTTCTTCTTCATATAGTCCAGCTTCTCTGATTATGTTCTCAGCATATAGCTTGAAGGAGTATGGTGATAGGATACAAACCCGAGGCACCCTTTTTAAAATATGCAGTGTTCCCTTGTTCTATTACCACAATTGCCTCTCGATCCATGTACACATCTCACATGAGCCCAATTAAGTTTTCTGGAGCTCCCCTTCTTTTCAAGACTATCCAGAGTATGAATCACACCGTCGAATGCCTTGGTATCATTCATGAAACATAAATACACATCTTTCTAGTATTCTCTGCTTTCAGTCCAGATCCATCTGACATTAGCAATGCTATCCCTTGTTCCATGTCCTCTTCTGAATCCAGGCCGAGCTTCTGGTAACTCCTGTCAATGTACTGCTAAAACGTGTGTTGGATGATCTTCAGCAAAATTTTACTTGCATGTGATAGCAATGATTTTGTTCTAGAATCTTGAGCATTCTGTCAGGTCACCTTTCTCTGGAATGGGTAAAAATATGGATCTCTTTCAGTCAATTGGTCAGGTAGGAAGTCCTCTTTCAAATTTCCTGGCATAGAGGAGTGAGGGCTTCCATCAGCTTGTTGAAACATTTCTATTGGTATTTCAATTCCTAGACCATTGTTTATGGCTGATAATTTCAGTGCAGCTTACACTTCTTCCTTCATTACCATTGGTTCTTGACCATATACTACCTAAATGGTTGAATGTAGACTAGTTCTTCTGTATTTTTTCTTCTTCTTCTTTTGATGCTTCCTGCATCGTTCCATATGTTACCCATTCAGTCTTCCAATATTGCAACTCAAGGCTAGCTTTTTATCTCTCGACTTCTTTCAGTTTAAGATATGCTGAGCATATTCTTCCTTTTTTGTTTTCCAACTCCAGGCCCTTACACCGTTCATTATAATAATTTATTTTTTGAAAAAATTGTCCTTTGAAATTTTTTGTTCAGTTCTTTGACTTCATCATTTCTTCCATTTGCCTTATCTACTTTACAATATAGAACAGCGGTTCTCAACCTGTGGGTCGCGATCCCTTTAGGGGGCCAATGACCCTTTCACAGGGGTCACGTGATTCATACAGTAGCAAAATTACAGTTGTGAAGTAGCAACAAAAATAATTTTTTGGTTGGGGTCACCACCACATGAGGAACTGTATTAAAGGGTCACAGCATTAGGAAGGTTGAGAACAATCTCCGAGTCTGGTGACATCCACTTTGATCTTTTTTCCCACCTTTGTAATGGCTTTTGGCTTTCGTCAGGAAAGGGCATGCGGTTCTTGATGGGCTTCCACAGTTCATCAGATCTTCTGTCATCAGCGTTCAACGAGTCAAAACTGTCCTTGAGATAGTCTTGAAATCCAGGTGAGAGAGACAAAAGGTCATATTCTGGCCCTCACGGACTTGTTTTCATTTTCTTCAGTTTCAACTTGAACTTACACACTCCCACCCTCACCCAGCCTTAAGAGCTGCTGGTATTGAGCTTCTCCATCCTCTATTCCCACAGAGCTAGTCAGTTTGATTTCTTTCCATTATTTTTGGTTCTGCTTTAGCTTTCCTGCACTGAATTGAATGAATTACAAATCTATTATATTTTTAATAAGTGAAATAGTGTTATAGATACAAAGTATAGCTCACTCTGGAGTTATGCACAGTAGCCTATTAGAAGGAGGGAAAAATGATCTTCTGGAGGAAAAACATCTGTTTGACTGCTAGGGGCAGGAGATGATTTCAAGCATAATTTGTCAGTTTGGTTTCCCTGTATTCCATGTGGAGAAATCCATGTGTACAGTTGCTTTTTGTGTTGTTGAAAAAAGGTATTCTCCATGAAAAGAGCATTCTATCGTATAATCTCCAGCTTCATTTTTATTACCAGGGCTATATTTTCTAACTACTGTTTTTTCCTCTTTGTTTCCAACTTTTGCATTCTAATTGCTAACCATTGCCAATACATCTTTTTTTCCAAGGTTGATCAGTGTGTTAGTCTGGGTTGACTAGAGAAACAAATCCAGAGACACTCATGTATGTATAAGAAAGAGGTTTATTTAAAAGAGTAATTGTATATTAGGAAAACATCCCAGCCCAGTTCAGATCAAGTCCGTAAGTCCGATGTCAGCCCATATATCTGACACCAGTCGATGAATTCCTCTTCAGGGTAGAAAGTCTTGTGGATCCAGTGGTGGAAGCATCTCAGCACTGGTGAGGGTCTCCACGTGGCTCCTCCAGCTCCAGGGCTCTGGGTCCATTAGTGTGTCTCCATGTGGCATGTCAACAGGAATGTATAGCAGAGAGAGTGTGTGTCCCACCTCCAGGGAGGAAGACAGGAGTTCCCAGAATCCTCAGGAGAAGGCCATGCCCACACAGAGGAATAATTGACTATGACCTGATTGACAGGCTAGACTCTACCTCTTCGCTCAAATTGACAGACGATGATGTAACTGCCACCATCAGTTTCAGACTAAAGACAGTAATATTCTTCAATTTCTTCATCGCTACTTTTAGTGGTTGGCACGTGTATTTGAATAATACTTGTACTACATAGATTTCCTTGTACAGGGTCAGGTATTATCCTATGACAAACAGCACTGTACTTCAAGATGGATCCTGAAATGCCCTTTTTGACTAGGAATACAATTCCATTCCTCTTGAATTTATCGTTTACAGCATAATAAACCATAAGACTGTCTGACTTAATATTACCGATACAAGTTCATTTCAGCTCACTAATGCCTAAGATACCAGTCTTTATGGTACCATTTCATTTTTGCCCACTTCCAATTTTCCTAGATTCATATTACATACATTCCAAGTTCTGATTATTAATAGGTGTTTGCATCTGTTTCTTCTTGTCTTGAATCATGCCCCATCAGCAAATGAAGGTCCTGAAGGATTTAGTCCATCCATGTCATTATGGTAGGTTCTATTTTGAGAAGACATCTCTTTCTCAGCTCTATTTTGATTGTCTTCCAACCTGAGGGACTCCTGTTCTTGCTCTATATCTGACAATGTTCTACTACTACACATAGTCTCCTTCAATATTGCATCTTGCTTGCATTTTCCCCCCAGTTTTTCATCCTCAGCAATGTTCTTTCCTTTTGAGTTTATATCTCCAGGTTTTGCACCTTTTAATATACTACTTTACTTTTTTCTTTTTGAGCTATCTTTTGAAATTTCCTGTTGTTCTTTTATGTAATCATTTCCTCCATTTAATTAAGTGACTCTATTTTCAAGAATATGTTTTGGAGTCTATTTTGACATCTCTTTTGGTCTCTTCTTTCATTTCTGTCTTTTTAAACAACTATTTTCTTCATGTAAGCTGTTCTTGATGTCGTCACACAGCTCGTCTGGCTTGGGGTCATTACTGTTCATTGCGTCAAATCTCTTCTTGAATTGGTTTATAAATTCATATGGGCTATGTTGTTGTTGGGTACTACTGAGTCAGTTCTGACACCTAGCAACACTATGTACAACAGAATGAAACACTGCCTGGTCCTATGCCATCCTCACAATTGTTCTTAATTTTGACATCATTGTTACAGCCACTGTGTCCGTCCATCTCACTGAATATCTTCCTCTTTTTCGCCACCCTTCTACTTGACCAAGCATGGCATCCTTCTCCAGGGACTGGTCTCACCTGACAACATGTCCAAAATATATGAGATAAAGTCTTGTCCTCCTTGCCTCCAAGGAGCATAATGGCTCTACTGCTTCCAAACCATATTTGTTTATTCTTTGGGAAGTTCATGGTACTTTCATATTCTTCACCACCAGCATAATTCAAATGCATTGGTTCTTATTAGGACTTCTTTATTCAATGACCAATTTTCACATATTGGTACATACTATAGGTTATATTTTCACTCTCATGAACTTCTTTCAATTTTCTTCAGCTTCAAATTTTAAAAATATGAACAATTATGTTCTGTTCCACAGTCAATCCCTGGCATTGTTCTGATTAATGATATTTATCACTTATTTGATTTCTTTCCACAGACACAGGTGATGTGATTTTTGCATGTTTTTTTCCCGTGAGGGTATATGTATAGTCAATGTTTATGTCATTGAAATATAGTATTTCTTATGAATGAATCATTCGCTTTTTTTTCTAGCTTTATGTTCATTCATGCATTATGTGATACTTGGTATATATTTGATAATAAAATACTTCTTTCTTTAATTGTAAAATGAGAATTATAATCATAGTCACTGACAGAGTCATTAAAAGGATTAGATGAGAGAATGCAAGTAAATCATTAGCACCATGTTTGGTACTGACAATAGTAAGTATTCAATAAATGTGTGTGTTTTTGCTATTATTGCTCTCATTGTAAACCTCAAAGCTAGACATAGGCAAAAGTACAACTTCAGATAATGTCTCCCAACCCACTCCTAAATATTTTGTCAATCATATATATGTATGGTAGGAAACTTAATGTAAAAATTTGTGAGCTTCTTCTGCAGTTGTGAACAGTAATTGGGCATGCTAGACAGGGTTCTCTAGAGAAACAAAACCAGGACACTATTAATTATATATATTTATATAAAGAGATAGATATATAACATAAGAAATAAACAATTTATTAATCTATAAAGCAGTACAAATGGCTCAGTGCAACTCACTCCCATGAGACAGCTGTGAGACACTGGCAGTCCTTCAAGTCGTGAAGGCCGCCAGGTCGTCTCTGTAGAGCAATTCAGGCTATCCGGGCACAGGCAGCAACCAGCAAGGCAGGTCACCAACAGTCAGCCAGATGACAGGGTCCGACAGTCCCCAGCTCAAGAGATGTAAATTCCAATGGTGTGGCAAAGCAGGTCTTGAAGGAACCTCAAATTACAGCGATACAGTCTACGGGTTAGGTGTCCCACATGTAGTGTAGCTTGCAAACTGAGGCACAGAACAAGCTAGGCTTGCTCAATGATCAAGAGCAAGAGATAAGAAAGACGAGGCTCACTGAGCTATTTATCTCTCTGCCCTTCAACTAATCCCACATGTATTCATTGGCCATGTTGGCACAATACACTTTAACTATCTCATTGGGTTCCTCCCTACCATTTGTGGAAACTCATTCATATCGTGCTATAATATCTTTTAATTTTTTTCCTCCTAAACATCACGTATGCACTTTCTTGTCAGGTATATCTAATGGAAACAAAATTCAATAGAGATTATATAACTGGGAGATAATGGGCTGATCAACTCCTTCCCACATACACTTTGGCATATGGCATTACAACAACAATAGCAACCATAACACCAACACCAATGATGATAATAACAATTAGACTAATTTTAAATTAGGAGATTTTATGAAACTGTTTGAATTTTGGTCTCTCTTGACACAGTTAGGTGATAGTTACATAAAGCCTATACCTCCATCCAGCCACAATTCAACAATGCTGAGGGGTGGCTTTTACTTTTTATGGCCACTTGTCCCTTCATTTACACATGGCCACTGCTGGAATTTGGGCCTGGGTTAGTTGTAGGCCTACTGGAATGCACATGGATTAAGGCATGCTGAATACCATGATCTTTTTGATCTTTGCAAACACGGTCTTCTTTGGCAGCAGAAAAGCCTTTTATTTCTGTTGCATTTTTCATCATTCCTCACCTTGTTCATATTTTATAAAGCGTCTGATATGGAGTGTCAAAAGAAATTTAAAATTATAGTTCATTTACTTTGGTTAAACATAAGGAAGGAAAAGCAATTACCAGAGTAAAATGATGGAATTAAAGATTCTTCTTGCTACCTAGTTAGGAATTTAGTGTTTGATGAGTGCCGAAAAAGATAAATACATTTTTTGTGGAGGACTGTATCAATCAGCAATCATGAATGAGACTCTGAGCATGATTTAGATATCAAACATATGGTTTGCAAGCAAAATCAATTTTTCAGTAGGCTGTAAGAGTTAATTGACAGTATACTGTACCTCCTTTTTGTTTCTAAATTGGAAAACGCTTCTTTAGTGGTGAATAAATTTCCTGTACCAGCAACAGATTTTTTTCTTCCTTTCACTAAGGAAATATGCTGGAAGATAGATGATGTTTTAGAAGAGAACATGCAGATGGTCTATAGAAGATCGTATAAATAAAATCCCATATAAACAGAGTAACTGCATTCTTCATATGAGGATAAGATGTTAATTAGTTTAGTTTAATTACAGATTTGCTACACGCTAGAAGTTTAAATTTAGTGAATTGGTGATTCAATTTGATAGATCATAAAAAGTAACCATGAGCATGTCACTGAGTGTTTTGCTGACTAACTTAATGTGGTTTTCCCATGAATCGATGATTTAACTCCAATTCAAAATGCACCTCAGTCACAAACGAGTTCATCTAACAGTAGAGCAGGGCAACCTAGGCTAGCCGGGGTTACACACATCAGTCTTTCCTTAGGAACGATCGTGTAGTTCTTTTGTTATTTTTATAGGACACACTCATAAAAAAGAGTAGAAATTTCTCTTCATAGCAATCTAGAATTCGGGATTGTTGCTGTAATTTTGTCCTTACAATTTTGAGGGGATCTAAGTTTAGAAGTGGTTGTGCATCTTGATGCGGGCAGAAAGTCAGGGAAAAGACCTCAACCACAGCAGGAAGAGACCTAAGAGGAAACGTTAGAAGGGAGAGCAGCCTGCACATGGCAGTGCGGCAGTTAAGGACTCTGCGAAATTCCTGCGTGTAAAGTTACGAAAGATACTATTAGTGTGGCGTGGTTCAGTGCCATTTTGTTTCAAGGCTGGAGATTAGAAGAGTGCTCATCTTAGGAAAACACATTTCATAAACGTTTGCACTCCCAAACTTCTCTCTAGCTTACCAAGTTTCATTTACCGTGATCAATGCTATCCCTACCTCCTAGATGAGGCACCCCTGTACAATTTTAACAAGCATGCAACACAGTTGCACATCAACAGACTTTTCAGTTAAAATTGTGGTGGTTGCTCGGTACGATAGATTTGAATTTTGACTCACAGAAACCCCATATGGGGCAGTAAAGCTGCCCCATTGGGGTTTCAGGAGTTTAATTTGTACAGAAGCTGATCTCTTTCTGCCCTGAGCAGATGGTTGGGTGGACCTGAAATGTCAACTTTCCAGTTAGTGCTTAGTTGTTGTGCTACCAGGGCTATTTCCATGAAAATAAATACAGACGGATAGAAAAATGAATGGTAAAGTTTATTGCCAATAAATTGTGTTACCTCATTTGGTCAAGTTCTATTTTCACTGCTGATATTACAAATGACTTTTTATGAAGGAAAACTAAAGACCTATGACCACAACACATGTCACATTGCTTCAAATTGCAGTCAGCACACTGTAAGCAAATTTGCATTATCCAAGAAACAGAAGCAAAGAGGAAAAAGTGAATTAAAGGCATTTCCAAAAGCAAGGTTAAGACCTGCTAGCCTAGATCAAAGCTGTTATCAGTGGGAGTTCTTGAATCGTAAAAAATGTACTTTTACAACTAGGAATTGAAAATATTTTCAATATTTTAGTGAAGAGAAAATTATTAGGCCTTTAAGCATTTTATACTTTAAGAAATGTTACCAAATCTCACAAGAACACAGGCTCTGTTTATTTACTTTTCAACTGTTTTGTTTTTTGTTTTTTTGCTTAACCTTGACCATCAAGGAGCACTGGTGGTGTAGTGTGTCATGAATTGGGCTGGTCCTTCCAAGGCTAGCAGTTTGAAACACCAGCTACTTCCTAGGAGAAAGACGAGGCTTTCTAGGCCAGAGCAGATCTGTAGTCTCAGATATCTACAGAGGCAGCTGTGCTCTGGCCTATAGAGTCACTATGAGTCAGAACTGGTGGCAGTGAGTGAGTGAGGGAGAGAGTGAGTGAGTGAATTTTGACCATTTTCATAAGTTTATTAAAAATAGTAATTGGATTCTTTCCAATTTTTTATGGGACCTCATGTTACACTATCATTACTTTTTTTCTACCCATCATTAATGCTGTTTCTGTGTGAGTGTATTTTGGAAAGATTTATGACTCTACTGGTTTATGGCACAGTACTTCTACAACTGTCTTTTGATACATAAAACTAAGGGGAATATATCTACATTTTATTCTAGTCTGTAAAAGAGAATACCATATCTTTCCAATCATTTAGAAGTGAACAGTAATCAGAATCCTAGTAAAAATAGTCACAAACCATCCTTCTTGCAGTTATAGAAATAGATACTAAATTTAGTCCAGTTAGTATAAAAGGAAGGGGATTCAAAAAGTTTGTGGGAAAATTCCATTATCTTTTAACCTCATTTTCCACACCCTTTGTGAAGCCCTTTCATACATTTTAAATATTTCTCACAAATAATATCCTAGATGTTAGGTAAAGGAATAGACAATCTAGTTAAGGTAGTTAGTTTATTGTGCCAACCTGACCGAGAAACACATGTGGGGTTAATTGAAGAGTGGAGAGATAAAGGGCTTGGTGAGCCT
>NW_022103915.1:94083284-94090518 GCF_000313985.2 Echinops telfairi
GTTGTGGACTGGTGTTGGGTTAATGGGTTAATGTTGGACTTGTGGGCTTGGGCAGCATTGGATTGGGATGTTTTCGTGATGCACACTTTCTTTACATAAAACTCTCTTATACATGAGTTGCTGTGGATTTGCCTCTCTAAAGTACATAGACTAATACACTAGGAGAGCAGTAAAATGGTGTTATATGTATAACAGGATGTTATAACCCACATTTTACAGATAAGGAAATTACTGGGGACTTATATAGAACTCCACGACAAGCATATACCCCTAAGTGGCTGAGGCTGTATTTGAACAGCATATTTTTTTGTTCTGTGCCATCGTCTCCTCACTTTCCGCATGCATTGCTTATATTCAGATATTTTGGGATTGGTGAAGTGCAAAAGGGTTTGCAGCTGAATAACTTATTGAGATATTCATTTGTGAGTGGACTCCCTATTGATTCTTTTCCTCAGCAAAATCCTCTGCTCTCCCTATTAATGAACAGCTAGGTTGGCTTCTTGATTTCCTTGCCTCAGGGATGTCTGCAAACGCAGAGAGCTGGAGTGACCAGAAGACTCAGGTCATAGGTTACCCCAGCTGCTCCCTTTGGCTCTGACAGGAGAAGCTGCGGCCTGTTCACTCCACTAACTAGAATTCAGAGAAGTCACCCTCCACTGCACACATCCAGGCACTATTTGGGAGGCTCTTAGGGAAAGAGGAAACAAAGAAAAAAGAGACAGCCAAGGTGTGAATTCATTTTCTATTGCTGCCCTAACCATTTACCACCAATTTAGTGGCATCCAACAACATAAATTCATCAGCTTGCAGTGCTGTGGCTTAGAAATGATATAGATTTTATGGAACTAAAATCAAGATTGAACCAAACCCACTGCCATGGAGTCAGTTCTGATGGATAGCAACGCCGTACAGCAGCAGTGGGGAGTGTCTGGCCTGTGGGCTGTGGAAGGTCTGAGAAATCATCCACGCCAGCTAACATCCCCACCTCACCGAAGACAAGCAGTTCCAGCCATCGCATTAGGGGTGAGTTACTTAAATGCTTGACCAGGCTAGCCGCTGAAGGATGTTATAAATACACAAATGGCCACTGCCAAGGGTGCCCAAGATTGTAAATCTTTATGGAAGCCGACTGCCTCGTCTTTGTCCTGCTCAGTGGCTGGTAGGTTTGACTTGCCGACCTTTCAGTTAGCAGTCCCAAGGTTGTATGTTCTATGGGCGAATCCACTTTCTTGCTTGTTGGCAGAATTCAGGTCTTCATGTTTGTAGCCTGGATAGTCCCATTTCCTGGCTGGCTGGAAGCTGGGTATCTACTGTCACTGCTAGATGCCACCATCATCCTTTGGCTCATGATCCTCTTCCTCCATCTTTAAGGTCAAGATGGTGGGTGATCCATCTCCTGAATCTTCGAGGGCATTATCTGACTAAAATTGTTGTCCCCCTCCTCCAACTTGAACCACTTATGTGATTTTTATTGAATGTCTATTGGGTGGCACAAGCAGTGTGCAAATGCCTATACTAATTTAAAGGTAAGCAGTTGAGACTCACCCAGAGACCCCGAGAAAGAATGGTCTGGTGATCCTCTTCCATAAAGATGACAGTCAAGTCTGTCCCAGGGCGTGATTTTCTTCTGTAATACCTCACCATTAGGTGGAATCAAGTCCACGGTGTAGATTAACCTTAATTCCATCTGCAAGGTTTGTTTTGTCATTAACAAAGCACAGTCATAAGTTTGAGGCACTGGAGCATGTCAGCCTTTTGGGATCTATTATCCTGCCTATCGCAGGGTATTTTACTTTAAAATACGTTATTTGATTGGACTGTAGTTATTACAGTTGCTCAACTTAGGTTTTCCTAAGCTATGTTCTGGAAAGGCAGATCATGAAGAAGATTAATCAGCTCTGAACAAGAACTAACTAAGTCCATTTTATCTGTGCATCTGCATGCACACCTGAATTGTGATTGTGATTCTATTACCCTGAACAAAAACTCGTTTTTTACTAGATTTTTCTTGTAGAATATAAATCTTCTAACACATCTACTCCATTGCGACTGAAAACCAACTCTCAAAGAAAAGAGTGTTGACTTTAAAAATAGTAAGTTGCCAATGGAAATGAATACTCTCCATAGTACAGTAAGTCCAGGTACTATGATTCTATGGACTTTATTGCTGTGAAACTAACTCAAGAACCTCTAGCTTTAGGTTTGACTTAGAAATTTCCAAGTTTTCAGACAATGTTTTGGGAAACAATACCTGTTTCCCTGAAAGTTAGACATCTCCCGAAAATAAGACCTACTGACAGTTTTGCCTCTTGCTGAAATATAAGGCATCCCCCCAAAATAAGACCTCCCCGAAAATAAGGCCCCCCGAAGCTACCATAACTCTCAACTCTGGACCATAGCGATGGACACTGCCACGCAACTCACTGTTGGGTTCTGTGCAGCTAGAGCATGCAGGAAGTGCAAGGTCTCTTTTAATAAAACAATAAAAAACAATAAATGTGTATCGTATTTTTCTTCATGGAAAAATAAGCTATCCCCTGAAAATAAGACCTAATGCATCTTTGGGAGCAAAACTTAATATAGGACACTGTCTTATTTTCGGGGAAACAGGGTACATAATGCAGAACATTCTCAAAGGACACTTTCTCCTATGACGGCTGGGACTTTAGGAAGAATAGCCGGATTTGAATTATGGAGTTGGTGAAGACGCTGGAAGCACCGCCGACTTCCAAAAGAACAAAGAGCGCTGTCTTGAAAGAAGCACGGCCAAGTGATTCCTGTAGGTGACAATGCAGAAAATCTGCATCTCACCTCTTAGCCATGTTATCAGGAGAGACCAGTCCCTGGGAAAGGACATCATGCTTGGTAGAGGGTCAGAGAAAACAGAAGGAGACCCTCAATGGAATGAACTGATGCAGTGGCTGCCACAATGGGCACCTGCTTAACAAACCTGGAGGAGATGGCCAAGGAATGGGCAATGGTTCATTCCGTTACCCTTGAGGTCATTGTCAATTGACACGGATTTTAAGGCGCTTAACAACAACGACAGAGTTGAGTGTTCTATCCCCACTCAAGGACTGTAAATGTCAAAGTCCCAATCCCAAAGAGAGAATGGCATCAGAGCTTAAATTGTGAACGCCTGGTTTGCAGAAGGCTGTAGAAGACAGTAGAATCCCCAAATCCATTTGCAGGGTCCCCACGTGGATTAAGCCTCCAGTGGATCCTCTCTGCTCCCAGTCCAAGGAGCACAAGAGCCTTGCTCTCAGACAGCGAGCACCGTAAAGTTGGCTATGGCAGATGTAGTTATGTTAAAATGAAATATCATTTGATGTCCCTTTCGATTCCTTTTAAAGTTGGTTCAGTGTTTTACCTTTTCCGCTTTCTTTTTTGACTGAAGTTTTTCTGTACTTTGTTTGGTTATTGTTGTTTTTTTGTTTGTTTGCTTCCTGTTTGTGTTTTGTATAATTGTCTGTATAATAAATCCAGGGCAGGTAAATCTAAAGAGCCAGTATCTGGATTAATAAGTCCCTAGGGAACTCTGGTGGTGTAGTGTTGTGCGTTGGGGGCTGCAACCCACATGCTTTAATCCTTGAATCCATCAGCAGCTCCCTTGGAGACAGACTGGACTTTCTACTCCTGTTCACAGTTGTGGTCTTGGAAACCCACAGAGGGTCTCCATGAGTCAGCATTGACTCCACGGCAGGGAGTTTGCGGTTTTGGGAGTACCATGGTGGGGGTCAGGGGTGGGGTGGGGGAAGAGAATAGGAAGCTAATAACATTGAGTATGAGGAAGAAGAAAATGTTCTGAAATTGACTGAAGATGATTGCATAACTCTTCTTAATATGATTAAACTACTAAATTGTGTGGTAGGTGAACTATATGCCAACAAAACACTAAAAAATCATAGTACTACTCACTTCTATATCAGCTATGATTCCTCTCATTATTATTTTACTTCATTACCAATGCAATGTAAATATGGCTGATAACCATATACTCGAGACTTGAAATTTTGAAAAGACTGAAGAAAATGTGTGGTATTCATAAAAAGGAGCTAACAGAATATAAAAAATAAAATTAAAGTTGTCCTGATTATTGATCGCATGCTAGAAGGGTAGCTAGTTCCACAGTGCGGAAGTCTATGCCCCATCGTACCCTTTCTAGGTATCCATAATGGAGACTTCAAATAATACCCTTTCCACCCAGAGTAAGGACTCTCTCCTTAGCTTTTGTAGACTAAATTCATGACTAGTGACCTATATTATTAAGACTTAGTCATAATATTTCATTTCTAATTCCAAGCAGAGAACTGGTGCTAAGGGATACTAGTGACATTGAGATAATTTCGGTAGCAGGTATTCAACAGATGCAAGAACTAAGTCACTTAGCATTTCTTTAATAACCAGAGCTTAGTGGGACGTAAGATTAGTTGGCCTGGGAGGTTGGAGATGGGAGCGATTTGTAGGTATGTCTCTTTTTGACCTTGGTCTTGTTTGCACCTTAATTTTTGGCTCTTTAATCTTTGTATTTATTCTATTTCCTCCTTGCCTTTAACATTTACATTCTCTCTAGGAAACTTCCCAGTATTTATAAGTATTACTGAACATGTTCCATGTTTTTTTCAGTCAAAAGGATGCATATACTTCAGTGCTGAACGCAGACGAGGGAGGCGAGTAGAAATCCAGGGAAGCAGCTCACAGTAACTGGAACTCTGAAGCTTTAATTCTAAGCATATTGGTCACAATGGCATTTAAATCATGAAATTGAGCCTATAATCTCACTTGCTGTTGTATAAATAAGGGGTATGAGCTAGTGTTCTTGAGTAAAGGCAAGACAAGGAGGAGGCCAAGGTGGCTAAGAGCCAGAGGGAGTCTTCCCAACACAATCAAAACACTCCAAACTTCAGAAGGGCAAACACTACCTTAATCCATACTTTTAATAGTACAGGAAGTTTTTATTCAAATTTTTCTAGAGGGTCAAGAACTCTGAGAATTGACTTGAAATGATAAAACATTTTAAAAGGAACTCCTTTTTCAGGCTGAACATGATCTATATCTACATATGCTATGTCATATCTACTGACTACAGAGATAGAATTTTTATATAATTCAATTCCCAAAAGACATGGAAGAGGCAATGCATCTTATATTCAATTGCCATCTAAGAGCATAAGGATGGATGTTTAAGTCCAGACACTGACACGTCCCCCTAAATTTTCAAAGCCTGGCTTGTGCTTTCGGCCCCCTGACTCCCATTCCCTGTAATGGAAGTCAGGTGGCAAAACCCCAATGCAAACTCCTAGGAAATCTAGAAGACAGCATAATGATGTTCTTTGTTTTTGCTGTGGAAACATTTATATGGGACACAGGTTCAGCTGTCCATGAAATGATGCACTAATCTCCAGAGTTCACAATGTAATTTGGAGTATATTTTCTTCTCCATGTGCATGCAATTGCTAAGGAAATTGCCACCCTGAAGGTAAAGTATGCTGCGTGTCCCCCACATAACACGCGGCTCCATTCTCAACAATCTGGGAGCCAAATCTCTTCCCTTTGTGCAGCCAAAGAAAAAGCCCAGGGAACTAGTTTTCAGCTTCATTTTCTTAGGCGTTTTTTCCTGAAGAATACCTGATCTTTCTTTGACAAGGTTTGCTGATTTTCATAGACCAGTTTGTTGTGAATAATTAGTTCCATTTCCTACTTGAATAGTTATCATTGATTTAATATGATAAGTCAAGAAATTGTTTTCTTGCCTCTTAATATATTCAATTTGGATTTCATAAATATGGAAAATCTTCCAACTGAACGAGTTGAGGAATAAGAAGGGTGAAGTTTGGTTTTATGTCAGTCCACAACTGCTCTTGGATCGGACGGAGACAATAAAGCAGAGACAGCTCCGTTATATTCTCCTTTAAAATCATTATCTTGGAGAACTATTTTCAGAGATGAAAATTAAATGGGTAAAAAGGACTGCTTTCATTTTTCAGCGTCTCTAACACATGTCAATGAAACAATCAAAAAACAAAAACCCCTAATAATAAAAATCAAATTTCATCCTGCTGTCTGATGGCTGCTGTGAGGTGGCATCAGGCTCGGACTCATCCTCAAGGTCATCTGTAGTTGAGCCCATTGGCTCAGCCCCGCTGTCAATCCATCTGGTGGAGGGGCTTCCTCTTTTTCATTAACCCTTTCCTTTCCCAAGAATGATGTCCTCCGGGGCCTGTTCCCTCCTGATGACATGCCTAAACGATGTGGCATGACCCACCATCCTGGCTTCTAGGGAGCATTCTGGTTGTACTTCTTCCCATACAATTTTATCTAATTTATGAGAAATCCACCACAAGTTACTGTTCTATATAGTGCAAAGACACATAGTTTTCTAAAGTTATTTTGTGTTTGAGAGTATTATTCTGTGGTAGTTATGTAATTTTACATCAACTTGAAGATAGAGAAAAGTGTAGGGGTGTATTTAATCTGTCAATCAGGTCACATCCTGATAGCACCCCCTCGTGGGCATGACCTTTTCATAAGGAGGGCCCTGAGAACTTCTCCTTCTCTCACTTCCTTCACCTTCCTGCTGACTGACCCTGGTTGCTGCCAGAGCTGGAGATGCGTCCACTTCCATTGGATGCGCACGTCTTTGCACCCACCAACCTGTGATATTCCTGCATTCTGCATCATTGTATATGGCTGCGAGAGTCTGAAGAGAGACTAGGGACTCGTATCAGACTTATTGACTTGAATTGGACTGGGCTGGACTGTTTTCATGCTATGTGGTTACTTGTTGATATAAAGCTCTTTCTTACACATCGATGAGGGTCTCTGGATTTGTTTCTTTGGACAAACCCAGCCTAACATAACACTTTTCTCTTCTGAACTTGGTAAGGAATATGAAAGATATATCAGACGTACTTCTCTTCACCCAGCAACCAGCACAAAGTAAGGGTTCATTACAGGAGCTCAAGAAATGTTTCTACATGTATTGATCGATTGGAGACATTCTACTGTATGACTCCTTTTGTATTTCAGAGGCTGAAAGGTCATTATCATAATCATCATAAACTTCATTTATCTGTTCATGACGTTGTTCTGGGTGTTAAATAAAACTTTGCAGTGGGATTTCAGTAGTGTAAGAATGGCTGAATGGACATTGATTGACACACTAATCAAGAAATATAGTTCATTGGTTTAAAGTTCGGAGTGATTCACCTGGACATTTGAAATGAAATCTATT
>NW_022103915.1:94092061-94093285 GCF_000313985.2 Echinops telfairi
TGCAATTTAATGGATTACTTAAGGTAAAGGGGGTGGAGTGAGTTCCCTGTACTACTTTGGATTGCCAAATGCAAGGTCAAAGAAGCAGCTGCTCTGAGGGAGGAAGATGAGGCGTGCTGCTCATAAATAAATATATTTATTTCCAATTTTACCAAAGTTATTCCAGTCAAGAACTATTTATGACTACTGATGTAGGTCATGGAAGCCATGTATAAAATTCCAGTTATTTTTATTTATTTATTTAAAAATAGCTTTATTGTCATGAACTTCACATGTCACCCAACTCAATCACTCAATTGTATTAAGAAGAGCTGTGCAATCATCACCACAATCCATTGCAGAACCTTTCTTCTCAGAGTCATTGTTGTTAGCTCCTCATTTACCACCCCCATCCTCCCCTACCACGCCGCTAGGCAGTTATGAATCCAGTTACTGTCGACATAGATCTCTCTATCCTGGAGGTCATATACAGAAAACCACACAAAACACACATAGGAAACAAACAAATAAAATAACAATGACTGGACAAAACAGAGAAAAATCTCAATTGAAAGAAAGCAGAAAATATTAAAAACTCAAACAACATTAAAATGGGACAAAAGATCAAATGATAGGGTATTCTATTTTAATCCAACTATAACTGACTTTGCCATGCTCTCTGTGAGATAACAAGGCTATTCATATGCCTGGACTATGGTCAGAGGGGCTTGATGTGAGGTTTAATCCATATGGGGACCCTGCAATTAGAATTTGGGTGTCTACTGTCATCCATAGCTTTCTGAAAACTGGGTGTTCACAATGTAAGCTTTGATGCCCTTCCTTTTTTAGTTTGGGATTTTATTATCCAATCCTTGGATCACACAGGCTGGTGTGCTTCTTCCATGTGTACTACAAGACTACATGACCTGAAAGACAGTTAAACATATAGTTGACTTGGGACATAATTTAAAATAATTAGATAAAACTGAAGTGTGACTTAGCAAATGAAAACATGAAGAATACAAGTCAGTGATAACACAGCTTATAGAGTGTAGAGACTAAATAAAAGAAGCCTTTTAAAACATTAGAAGCACAAATTTAGAATTACAGTAAGATGAATAGGTCAAAAGCTATCTCAAAATAAATCATACTTTGTAAGACCTAGTCTTAAAGTAAACAAAAAGCAGGACTATTTTACATATATAAAGTTGAATGAGGAAAGATAGTCAATGTTTAATAATAAAG
>NW_022103915.1:94095536-94120848 GCF_000313985.2 Echinops telfairi
AATTGATAACAAAATTTGACCAAAATTTCCCTAGAAAATCTTAACGCTAGCTAGTCATATGAATATAAATTCAGAAATGGAAATAATTGTAGCATTTTAAATGGACATATAGTGTTGGGACATTGATATATATAGTCCATGAAATGGAGATCCCATGTCATCAAAGCTGAAAAAATCATGAAGTTAGAAAATATTATAATTTAACATAAAATTATTAATTTAAAAATATCAAATGCACCATGAATCTCAAGTGGGTAGGTTTTAACTTGTGCTCTGTACGGATCAACTCAACTACACAACATTTTTTGAGAAATACTTGGTGAAGGACCAACAATTAAGGAGAGACTCATGTCCAAAGTGCTTTAATAGAGGCTGTGATATTAATGGCAGGATTAAGATAATGATGGCCACAATCAGCACTTATAGGAAATGTGTTCTGAAAATATAGTAAATATAAGAAAAATGGAAACTAAGCAGCACAACTATTCAAATGATCTAATTTTTCCTTATTTTAAAATATGTACTTATACATATTTTAACCATTATCCCTAACACTGATTTGTTGATGAATCAACACCTTTAAAAAAAAAAACAATTTTATCGGTTTATAATGAACAGACCATACAATTAATTAGTTCAATCATATTAATAAGAGTTGTACAATTATACCACAATTAATTTTAGAACATTTTCTTCTCACTTGTACCCATTTTTTTTAGCTCCTAATCTTACCACCAACCTCCCCTACCATGCCCCCATAAATCATTAAATCAGTTACTGTGGTAGTTACATAATCTGGTGTCAACTTGAGACTATTAAGAGTGAAAGGGTGGAGTTTAGCCTGTCAAACAGGTCACAGCATTTGGAGGTGCCACAGAGATAAATAGCTCACTGGAGGCCAGACCCACACTCTCTGCTTCCTCTTCCTGTTGACAAGACACATGGAGTTATGCTGATGGAACCAGAGTTCTGGAGTTGGAGGAGCCATGTGGAGACCCACGCCAGTGCTGAGATGTTTCCACCACCACTGGATCCACAAGACTTCCCACCAACTAGCCTGTGATCTTCCATTGCATGTGTTGCATGAGTCTGAAGAGGAATTTATAGACTGGTATCAGACATATGGGCTAAAATTAGACTTATGGACTTGATCTGGACTGGGTTGGTATGTTTTCTTAATATTACTTAATTACTTAAAATTACTTAATATTACTCTTTGATATAAAGCTCTCTCTTATACACATATAAGTGTCTATGAATTTTTTTTCTCTAGTAAACCCAGAGTAACCGAGTTACTGTCTCTATAGATATACCTATTTTGGATTTCATATGCCAAAAAAATGTAAAAGAAAGAACAACCAAGAAAATACTGACAACAACAAAGTAAAATAGAGAAAAACCTCAATGAAAAAGAAAACAGAAAATATTAAAAACGAACAATTTAAAATGGGTCAAAAAGGAAATCAAATGATAAGGTATTACATTTCCTGCAGTAATCCACTTTCCAATGCATGTTGCATGATTATAAGGCTATTCACATCCTTGGTCTAGGTCAGAGGTGATTCACCAGAGGTTCAATTCACATATATCTCCCCTTCAGTTTTTTTTTAAACTGAAACAACTTTAAAATGGGCTCAAAGTGAGAGCAAATGATATTACATTTTAATCTAACTACATCTGCCACATTGACTTTAAATTGCTCACCGTCTGATAATAAGACTGTTTACATCTCTTCACTGTTGTCAGACATGGATATCAGACATATATGAGCTAAGATTGGACTTATGGATGTTTTCCCAGCCCGGTACACATCTTGTCCATAAGTCCAATATTAGCCCATATGTCCCAGATTTCCTGGAGGCTTAGTCCATGTGTGGACCCTGCAAATGGATTTTGGGCTTCCACTGTTGTCCAGAGCCTTCTGCAAACCAGATATTCGCAATTTAAGCTCTGATACCACCTTTTTCTTCTTTGTAATTAACATTGTCAAAATAATCATTACTAGAATATGATATAAAATCTTATATATTCTTAGAGAACAATTGAATGAACTAATTATTTGCAATGAAGTTACTGATCTTGAAAAATTCTTTTCTTTAAATAAATCATTTTTCTGGGGCTCTTACAGCTCTTATTACAACCCATACATCAATTGTATCAAGCATATTTGTACATATGTTGCCATCATCGTTTCTAAAACATTTTCTTTCTACTTCCCTTGGTATTAGCTCCTCTTTTTCCCCCTCCCTCCCTCCCCCACCCTTTCATATCCTTGATCAATTATGTATTATTGTTATTTCATGTCTTGCTGTCTCCCTTCACCCACTTTTCTGTTGTTCATCCCCCTGGGGAGTGCGGCGGGATGTTGTACATTGATCATTGCAATCGGTTCCCTCTTTCTCTTCCTTCTCCTCCCCCACCTTCCCTCTACCTTCGTGGTATTGATACTCTCATTATTTATTGGTCCTGAGGGCTGTATCTGCACTGGACTGTGTGTCAAGAGCTCTTATCTGTCCCAGTGTGCATGCTCAGTCACACAAAATTCTATCATGTGATCTTCATCTTTGCTTAAGTCCCTAGTACCATATTTTCTAACTAACGGTAGATCCTTTCTCTTTGCTTCCAATTTTCCAATCACCAGTAATTACCAATGCATTTACATGTTTGATCAATTTTAGAAAATTTGACCAATTTCAGACCAAAAAATTGGTACAATTCTATTTATCTATCCCTTGTTTCCGTTGTTGGTGTGTAAATTTAATAAAAGCGTGGTGCTGCTTTTGCTTTTGGGAGTATAGATACGATCCTATCACAGACAACATTGTCATTCAAGACAGAGCTTGTAGTCTTTTTGCTGATCAATGGCATGCTATTCCTGTTCAGTTTGTCATACTCAGCATGCCAAACCGTAATGGAAATTATGAGTCAATTTCAGTGACCTAACGTCTAGGCTATCAATCCTTAAATGTTCCATTCCATTTTTGACAATGTAGTGGAGTTTTTAACTAAAAACTTTTATTGGCCCTTCATCTACATATCATACAATTCAATAGTTCAATCATAATAACAAGAGTTGAAAAATCATTACCAAAATAAATTTTGTAACATTTTCTTCTTCCTTGTGCTCATTGTTTTTAGTGTAATTATTTTTTTGAAATTTCTTAATATGACTCTTCTATCTACGAGGGTTACCACCCTCCAAAAAAAACGGAAAAAGCTTTCTGTAGTATGTATTTTACCTGGTAGGCGAGCATTGAGCAACTCATTCTGCGTTAGTGCACCCAGTGGAGTCGCCTGGGAAGATTCTTTCTGGTCACAGTGAATTTTTTCATAAAAGAAGTTTCCCTTGAACCCCAGTTTTTTATGATGGCCGATTTAAGAGAACAGCGTGCGGCTGTGAAATTTTGTTTCCAGGAAAAATGCGGCAGAAACAGTTGTGATGTTGAACACAGCTTCCAAGGATAAGGCTATGGGAAAAACTCAAGTGTAGGAGTGGATTTCTCAGGATCTCACTGAGCAGGAAAAAGAGCATCGAGTGGAAACATGCCATGCTTTGAAAGAACAGCTCCAAAGTGACCCAGACGGTTTCCCCAAGGTCATTACTGGTGACGAGACATGGTGCTATTCTTACGATCCTGAAAGCAAACATCATTCAAGCCAGTGTCACCTGGCTCCAAAAAAGCTCCGCAAGTGAAATCAGAGATCAAAGACGATACTTATTTATTTGTTTGTTTTGGATGTGAAGCGATAGTGCATTTGGAGTTTGTTCCACCAGGTCAGACTGTTAATCAAGCTTTCTATTTAAAGGTTCTGAACAGATTGAATAACAGTGTAGGACAAAAAAGGCCTGATTTGTGGCAGATGGGGGACTGGTTTTGCCATCGCAACAACGCACCTGCTCACACAGCCATCCCAATGCTCTAGTTTTTGGCAAAAAACCAACACATCTCTCTTACCCCATGCCCCTTACTTGCCTGACCTTGCTCCATGTGATTCTTTTTGTTCCCGGGGATACAGAGGAGCATGGAAGGACAACGATTTGACTAGTGAGGCGAGGTGAAGAAAGAAAAAAGAAAAGAGGGAGGTGCTGTCCGTCATCCAAGCAGTTGAGTTTCAGAAATGTTTCCAAGAATGGAATTGCAGATTTGACAAATGTATGAAGTGTAATGGAGAGTACTTTGAAAGTGATAAGGTTGTTTTGTAAAGAAAAAAACAACTTTAAATACATCACTGTGACAAAAAAATGTTTTTTTGGTAACCCCCTCGTATGTTGGTAGGACTGAAAATAGGGCATGTCTCACGCTAATAGAAAAAATGAGTGAGTGTGAGTTATCACCTCTCTGGCTACAAAGAGGTGCCACCTTTGAAACAGGAAGACAAAGAAATCTAGGACTATCAGAAAAGAGCCCCCTGGGCGGCAATTTGGAGATCTCTGAAGTGGTAGAGGCCAAAACCGGAGACCATGAGATAGGACAGAGGAGCAGCATCAGGACTATGAGGATGCAAGACAGAGCCGTGGACAGGCTGCCTGAGCCACAGAGGCGGGAGCCAAGGAGCCATGTGGCTGGGAGACTGAGGACAGAGAGGGCCTGACTGCTGGCTGACACAAGGTGTGGCTGTGGACCAATGACGACATCTTTACTGTTCACTTATCCCGGCGTGTGGTCGCCTCTAACTCCCCTATGAAACTGTCCCTTGTGAGTATGGCCGGTGGGTCTGTGTGGGCATTGTGACTAGTGATGGAACTCAGCATCGTGGAGTGCTGGAGGAGGACAGGTGGATGTCAGGGTAGGCAGAGAGGGACAGAGGGTGCAGGCCTGCCTGAGCCCTGTCTTGGGGCAATAGGAAAACCAGAGGAGGTCAAATATGGCCTCCAGGACATTTATGCAAATTAATTTCCATTGTATAAGATTATTCATAACGTATACACCCCACATTTCAATTTCTAATAGATAGGTTCATTGGTTTCTTCTCATGTTGAAGGTCCTGAAATCTTTGCTGCTTCCACATCATTAAGGTCCACTTTACTTTGAAGTGGTGGCTCTAGTTGGAGCATTGGTCAACACGAGGGGCTCATATTCTGGAACTAAACAAGACAACGTTCCACTGCTGTTCATAATGCTTTCAGTGACCTTCTAGCTCATCTTCCTATTCTATTCTATATTATACATAAAAGACAGAGCTATATTAGATACACCATATAACACAGCATGTATTGGGAGCCCTAGTGATGTCTGACTATGTATTGGTCTGTTAATCATAGGATCGGTAGTTTGAAACTACCAGCCTCTTTATGGACGAAGGATGAGGGGTTCTACTTCAGCAAAGAGTTCATTTCAGAAACTCACAGGGGCAGTTTTACCCAGTCCTATGAGGATACTCTGCGTGAGCACCCACTTCACAGCAGAGCTTGGGTTTTGGTTTTTGAGTTAGTCAGTCTTAGATGAAGTGTAGGTTAGCTTTATTTAAAGTAGCTTGTGTTGTACTAAATATTTTGGTCATGTTACATTTCACAAGGTTTCCTTTGATCTAAAGATATAGTTCACAGTGAAAATTATATGAACTTGGAATTTTCCCCAAGTATTGCTTCTTCTCTATTAGAATCTGAATAGCAGGCAGTTCCAATTTGTTATCTTAAAAAGAGTCCAGAAATAAGTTACTGTACAATGTTGTAGTGGGTTGTGCGTTTGACTGCTAACCACAAGGTCAGCTATTGGAGTCTACTAGTGGTTCTGCAAGAGAAAAATAAGAATTTCTGCTCCAAGCAAGATTTACAGCCTCAGAAACCCACAAGAGAACTCATTCTCTCTGTGTCATATGATCATTATGAGTTGCAAATGACTGACTAGGCGTGAGTATGGTACAGTAAACAGAGATTCAAATGTTTTGAAATCCAAAATGGGTCTGTCAGAGTTCAAACTCCTTTGTTAACATTAAAATGTTCCATTCTTGTTATAAGATGACACAACTTCTCCTCGTGCACAGAAACTCTTAAAACAAAAGTTAGAATTTTTCTTTTGAAGAAGCTTGAAGTCAACCTCCCCTCTGAAACATTTAACATGAATTCGCCATTGCCTTCTACATATTAAAATGTGTTCTGAAATGTTTACCGTATCATTTGAAGAAGAAAAATGTAAATCTCCAAATATGGTCTTTTACATTTTGACATCCTGAATTGCCCTCACACCTTCCATATATGTGCCTTTCCACTTTCTTTTTATTTTCTTCTCTTATTAAGCTATATTCTGACCTGGCAGTAGCCTAGTAGCAGTCTTTGCATATATTGCAGTTTCCTATGCCCAAAAGAAAAACCAGCTACCATAGAATCAAGTCTAACTTATAGTGACCCTCGGTCAGAGAAAACCTCTCCTTTGGGTTTCCAGACCCTGAAACCTTTTAAAGACTGCAGAATGACCGATGGATTCAAACCACTGCCTTTAGGGTTGTCAGCTCCATGTGTAACTAGCTAGCCACCACGTGTCCATACACAGCTTCACTGGAATTCCCTTAATACCTAATCGTTTACAAATATTTATTACCTTTGTGCGGTCTTCTCCTGTAATTTATGGGTCTGGATTCCTCTCTTATTTAAAGCGAGGATGATAAATTAATAAGTCAATATAACAAAACCTGAGAACTCAGTGGAGCACCGAGCTGAGAACCTTTTTTGGGTCATTGTCCCAGATGGCCTCAGGAACAGGCAAAAAGTCCAAGGCAACAAGAAATAGAATTTTTGTTTGACTGCGTTATCATCATCTTGTTTCCGTTCTTACATATATTGGCTGTTAGCCATGAAAATTGATTCTCTCTAATTTCTCCCAAAGGGCATAGTTTTGAATAGTGTATGACACTCAAATCACATTTTAGTCTATGTACACCAAGGGCTGAATTTTCATGTTCTTGGGATTTCTTAGTCTGGAGAGGCAACTTGCCAACATTTGTTAGAGCAAGAGGAAAATTGGATAATACATCTGATTTAAAAATTATATTACCTATATTTTTATTGAATTGTTGCTTATTATAACTTTCAAAATTGATTTTGTAAAGTACTCGGGCTATAGAAAGAAAGTCATGTAAGAGCATTTACATGGAAAGTCATGTAAAAGCATTTATGGCAGCAGGTTATAAAGACATTGTCAACTCAACAGTATTGGAAAGGAAAAGCACAGATTTTATTTCTTTGGTTTTAATGTTGAAATTAACTTACAAAATAAATACAATAATTATATTACCTACCTTTATATGCACACACATAATAGTATGCTCCCCGTAGTTAGGTTTATTAAAATTAAACATGGCTGACCTATGATTAGTAGTTGTATAAATACTGGAAAATTGGGATTCACATCCCAAATGAGTAATTATTTTGGGACCAATATACTCAAACCACAACAACCCCTGGCCACATGGAGTTTTTATTCTATTGTAGGAGAACGGCAATTAATCAAGCCATAATATAAATACACAGTGCATTGAGAGGAAAAATGAAGGTTTAGGGAAAATGAACAGGAAATGGAGAAAGCATACCCAGTCACTTACCCCCAATCAATGTGAACACTAAGCAATTTCCTTCTGGCCGTTCAAACCCCAAACAAGCAAACAAACACAACCCACAGTCACCCCATTTGCCTCAAACTCCTAACAACCCTCTGAGACGTAGTGCAGCTATTCCTGAGGGTTTGAAACACTGTGAGTCGCTATGAAGACACACCTCATCTTTCTCCCACAGAGCGTAACACTTTCCCTCTTTCTGCTAAAACTAAATTTTCTTTTCCAGACACGGTTTTTATTTATCTATGGAATATTGTCTTCTGTCAGTCACTTCTCACCCCTGATAACCACTAACAACTGTTTCTTAGTGTGAAGACAATTTTTTAGACCTCATACATGAGTGGTCTCGTATATTATTGTTTTGTCATGGACACGGAATTGGTTCGGACTCATCTTTACAATGTCTGAGGCTATAAATCTTTATGGGATCAGATAACCTCATCTTTTTCTCACAGAGCAGCTGTTGGATTTGAACTGCTGACCTTTCAGTTAGCAGTCCAACACTTACTGAACAGCACCATCAGGGCGCTTCATATGAGATCAGAAGCTCGTAAAGCAAAACTGGAAGGGTAAGGTGCCCTGGACCGCATCGGGCTGGTGACCACAAAGTTAGCAGTTTAATACCACCAGCCCCTCTGCTGGAGAAAGCCATGGCTTCCTACTGCTCTAAAGAGTTAGTCTTGGAAAGCCTCAGAGGTAGTTCAACTCTCTTCTATTAGGTCCCTTTACGTCTAAATTGACTCAATGGCAGAGAGTTTGGTCTTGAAAGTGGACAGGGACACATTTATTTTGATGATATTTATTCAGTTTCTTGAAGTTTCTCTGTAAATTGTTAATTTCTCCCTAAGTTTAAAATAGTCTGTCCTATCTTGAAAGTTGCTTGCCCTCTTCTTGATTTGAAAGTTCAGTAACTGCACTATTCCCTGTATTTACTTTGTAATTGTCTTCATTACAAATTAACGTCTCTGTCTCCCAATTTGTAGTCATGTAGGTTTGCTTTGCTTTGAATACATCTATATCTGGGCTGATTTCTCTGTGGTTTTGTCACGTATGTGAACCTCAGTTAGTTGCCTCCTGTTATATCTTTGTCTAAATGACTCCCCTTAGTAGTTCTTATAAAGTTGGTCAATTTTTACAAATTTCTTTAATGAATGCTCATCAGAAAATGCCCTTATTCATTGGTCTGACTTGAAGGACAATTCTACTTGGTTGGTCATTTTTCTTTTGGAAAGTTTTATATGCCATCCCATTGCCTTCTTGCCTGTGTGGTCTATGCAGAGAAATCCGAGCTTAGTCTAATTGTTTCCGTTTTGCCTGAGCTGCTTTCCGGATTCTTTCCTCGTGTTTGATTTTGGAAATCCAATACACTGACATTGATGATGATACGTCTTAGTGATTTTCTTGTGGACTCTATCCTGCTTGAGGATCAGTTAGCTTCTTGAATGCATATCTTCTCATCTTTCATGATGGCAGGGAAGTTTCTGGCCAATAACTCTTTGACAATTTTCTCTGAGCTTTTTCTTGTCTCATCCTGTTATGGAATTCTACATAAATTATTCCTCTTGATGGTGTCGCACATAATTTTAGGCTTTCTTTGGACTACCCCCCCTCCCCACTGCCAACCCCGATGCTTCTCTAGCAGGTTAGTATTGAGAATTTGTCTCCGAGCTTATTAACTTGTCCCTACACTGATTCAATTCTACTCATTTGTTCTTTCTATGTAGTATTTGTATCTGGAATCTTGTATTAATCTTTTGGATTTCTATTTGCCATTTTTTGTATGTTTTGCAATTTTCATTTACTTTTACCAGTTATTCCTGATTTCTTCTAAAAATTTTGTGTTTTTCTTGCTTTGTCCCCAGTTTTCTTAATCTCAGTATGTTACAGGACTCTAAATCCCATTGATTGGTTTTCTAATGTTGAACTATGCTTGCATACCTACTATTAATTCTACTTGGTCATGATATTTTCAATATATTAGATTTTATTATCTAGAACTTTTTTGAGAATTTTTACATCTATGCTTTTGAAGAATACAGGTATGTAATTTTCTCTTACATACCTGGTGTCTTTGCCTGGGATTGGTATCAGAGTTATACTTGATTCATGGTATGAATTTGGAATACACCATCCTTTTCTATGTTCTGAAACATTGGTGCCAACTCTTATCTGAATGTTCGGTAGAATTATCCATGGATTCTTTTAATAAATGGATATCTAATACCATTTACCAGCCGGAAGTCCTTCAGTATGCAATATACACTGTAAGTCAGTTTTGCAACTGGTGGGGAAAGTGCTTAAATTATTCACTATGTAGTGCCTTTTTGAAAGTCTCTTTCAACTTTGGAGGGTAAAATGGCTTTAGGAAATGACTTTATAAGCATTGGTCTTGCCCACAAGTTTCATCCTTTCAGAAGAAATAGAAAAGAGGAAAAATTTTGTTCCTTTAGCAATTAGTGCTCTAATCTCAATAGTGATGCTGTGATTGCTGTCTTATTTCTAGTTTGAAAAAGCTTTATAATTCAAATGAAAATATTTTGTATGAGTGGGGTAAAAGGGATAAGTTTTTGGTCTCAATTTGATTTCCTGATTATATTTGAATTACAAGTATAAATTATTGCCTTCTTTCTCTTTTCTTTACAAAAAATCATTTTATTGGGGGCTCATACAACTCTTATCACTATCTATATATACATCCATTGTGTCAAGCACATTTGTACATTTGTTGCCCTCACCATTCTCAAACCATTTGCTTTCTACTTGAGCCCTTGGTATCAGCTCCTCCTTTTCCCCCCTCCCTGATCGCCCCCCATTCTTCACAAACCCTTGGTAATTTATAAATTATTATTATTTGTCATGTCTTACACTGCCCGCCGTCTCCCTTCACCCACTTTTCTATTGTCCATCCCCCAAGAAGGGAGTTATATGTAGATCCTTATGATCAGTTCCCCCATGCCTTCATTCATGGAACACAGATTTCCAAAGTCCTCTAAAATATACTTAAATCATTAGAAAAATTAGTGTTTATACAAACAAAAGCTTCTCTTTCTATGTTATGTGACAAATAAAACAAAAGTTCACTATTCATATAAGCATGAATTTGAAATATGTAACAATTTAAAAATATACTATGACATAGCCTTTATGTTTTAAAATGAAAAATAATAAATTAAAATGCCAGTTGTAGCTATTTCATACCCTTTTCTCATTTGGCAAATGACCGAGAAGAATTGATTTTTTCTTTTTATTCTTGTCCTTTTACATTGACCCACATCGTTTGAATTCTTCTTAATTATACTTGCGCTATAACTAAATCCTCTTATTTAAAACTTCCTGAGACCAGTCTCCTGTATTTCAATCCGATCTCTGTACAAGTGAGATACCATTTGTAAAATACCAAATGTTGTGAGGTCCTTTTCTCTAGCAATTAGGAAAACTTCCTGTGCTCAGAATAGTAATCTTGTCCTGTAATGTCATCCCAGATTCTTGCTGACCTGCCTATGCTCTACTGCCCAAATCATGTCGTATGCATATATATTCCATTCTGGCCAGTAGGCTCACTATGCAGAATTTACATAACTCTTATTTCGTTCCTTTGTGAATTTAAGATGCTCATGTTAATTGGAATACATTTTCCTCTTCTTCAGCACATATTTCTCACCCCTATTACAAGACTTTAGACTTCATTCATTGCTGTAGCACCCCAGACAGTATATATGGCCAGAAGAAAGTCAAGTAAACGTGAAAAAACACTGCATGTTGTACCAGGACAGAGACAATTTCTATGGCAAATGATTGTCCACGCCTTTGGTGAAGAATAAGTGAAAATTGGTTTCATGTTGGGTGTCAGCAAGTCAATTCTGACTGATAGTGGTCCAGGTAACAGAGTAGAACTGCCCAGTAGGGTTGTCTAGTCTGTAGGGAAGTAGTTTGCCAGGCATTTCTCCCATGGGTGGGTTCTAGCGATCAACCTTGAAGTTAGTTAATTTAGTTAGTTAGGTACTTAACCTGGCACTACCAGGGCTCCTCTTGTTTATACACAAGTGTGCTGACAATAGTTGTCTAGAAATAAGCACACCCACTCCTCACTTATTGGCTGTTTTGTAATCCAGCATTTTGTACTTAGGACAGCAGTAAAACTTCAACTCTCTGTTTTTCACATTAAAGATGTATATCTGGCCATCACAAACGCCTGGTTGCTAGGCAATAGGAACTCTGACTGTGATGGCTTACGTATATGTCAGCTTGGCAGGGCCATGGTTCTCAGTGGTTTAACAGTTATAAAATGATGTAATCTGCCAGTTATGTAATTATATAGTCATTCTACATTTTTGATCTGATATGATTATCCTCCATTTTTATTCAATGAACACGTTTTGGGAAACAGTCATTTTGCTAAGTAAGGGTTGCCACAGTTAGTTCCCAAGGATTATATTGTTAAATGAAAAGTATCACTATGTGAACATGGAGGAGTACAACATAAGATCACAGAACAGAGTATGACATCATTATATAGGGGTCAAATTACATCATTACAAAACTGCCAAATCACTGAAAATCATGGCCCAGTCAAATGGACACATAACCTTACTCACCACAGTCAGCATTGCTGCCAGAGATATACCAGTAATACACAAAATATTCAGATAGTAGGTTCTTTACTACTGGTGTAAATGCAAAATGCCAGATAATGAGAGAGTTGATAAATGAGTAGTCGATTTACAACGCTGCATTAAAAATGCATACTTCTGACTGAGTTTACTCTAGATTAAAATTGAATACAATAACGGTGCCCTACAAGTAAAGGGACACTGAGAGAGTGTAGTGGTCACTCGAAAGTAATTTTGGAAACTAATAACTGCACTTAATAGGAGATATCTGCTTCTTTTTCTCTTTCTCCTCCCTGCCTCTCACTCTGATGTACATTCCCTCTGCAGGGTTTATAAGCATTACTTTACATCTGTAGAAGACAACTCATAATGCCGTATTATTTCATTATAGTAATATTGTGGCACTGCACATACGATCACACTCATAAAATGAATGCTAATAACATGAAATTTGACTTAAAATTCATGAGACAATGGAATAGCTAAGGAGCAATTCAAAACAATGACAGTAACTTCTTCTTTTCCTATATGCTATTATTTTTGGTAAGTGGAATCCACATTCCCACACAAACTAGAATTGCTAACTTCTTAATAGCATCCCCATGGCTTCGCTTCTTCCTCTGATGCCTTCAGTGATTTCATCATAGTTCAGGCATAATAACAAATCATCATTTGTGCTGAGGAGCACGAACTGTCTGAGGCTATTTCGACATTCACAGCAGCCTCGCTCTGAAATAACTGTCTGTCAATCTTCCCCCCAGACTTCTGCCAGCAGCTTGGCTGCTGCACAAGACTCGCTCTTGGCTGGACAATTAGCAAAAACCATCGGATTTTTCGTCTAATATACTTTAACATTTATACTTCTATTAGTGTATTATCCCAAAAGATTATGTATATTTTCAAAAACTTCACCTCTGTAGGCAATATTTTATAGATGGATATCTTGGGTGCTTCTAATCTAGTTTCCAAGAATATTTTTCTCGTTTACTGAAGTACTATATATCAGTATCAATTAGGACTTATTTCAGTTGAATAGAATGGAAACCTTCAAATAATAATGACTGAAACCCAAAGGTTAATTTGCCACACAGAGGATGTCAAGAAATAGGCAAGCCAGAGGTGAATTTCCAAGCTGAGTCAGTATTCCTATAAATTACTTCCACTTTCCATAACGAACGAAGAAGAGGCTGTATATAGTATAGGCAGCTGTTCATTTCTGCTCCAGAATTTTTACTCTTTCTGGTTCCTATGAGTTGAATCTTTTTATTGTGAATTATCAGAGAAAGGTCATAGCTTTTAGCGCCAGAAGATTTTGCTGCAAGTCTTGGACCTGCTTCTTGCTGCGTATGTCATCTTCGACCTGCAATAGTCTTTGAATGGAGTCTCTTGTACAAGACGATGCTGATAGAATGAGAAGATGATATTCATTAGGCTACTATGTAAAGAGTGCATTTTGCATGGGTTAGTTTTAATCATATAGCTAATATTTATGCATGGGCTTAGAGAGAGTTGCATGAGGTAAGAATTCTGGGAAAAAATAAAACAACAATGAAAGTGATTCCCTAATTCAGTAGGCTCTAAAGCAATTTGTGTGCATCCCAGAGAACTAAGGCGATCTTCATAAAACTGCTCTAGGGGAGTGACACATTGGTGTCAGAATTGGGGGTGGTGCTGCAGAGGGTGGAGGAAGGTCAAGGACTGGACGCAACTTTCTCCCCTTTCTAATCTTATGTGAGATCAGCCAAACGAATAAGCAGTTTTCACGTTTAGTTCTCACATCAAAGACGGTTGAGTGTCTACCTAACTTGACTTACTCTTACTCACTTATTCTACAGGATTTTGATTTGAGTCTAATATTGACTCCCATACACTTTCATCGTGTTCATTACAAATATGGATCTTCTTCACCTGTAAAACATTTTCTCCACCCATTGATTTCTAGATAAGGAACATGGTTATGTTAATTACATTAGGAGTTTTTCTAGTATAATTTTATGATAAAAATGATGATTTACCAAACACTGGTTTGTAATTTTATGGGAACAAACTGTGCATAGAATTTATGTCACATAATTTTTTATTTTATTTTTCTCCCTGCCCCTCCCCCTCTATGTCACATAATTTACAGCACCGTGAATTCAGTAAGGTATATACTTTGAAATAGAAAAATGATATATGCTTGACATTTTTCTTTCAGTATTTTCCCCGTCACTTTGTCAAATAGGTGCCTAAACTTATATTGATTTAAGTGATCTCCTGTATTCTTTTTCTATAATATTCCCTCGCTCACAGACAAAATGCTTATACTTTTATTACATAAAGCTCTTAAAAACCAGTAATGCACATCGCTGTTGCTGTTCTTGCTGTTGTCAGGTGACATCAAGTTGGTTCCAACTCATAGAGACCCTGTGTGCAACTGAACGACACACCACCGGGCCCTGCACCCTCCTCACAGTTGTCCTAGCCTTAAGCCCATTGTTTCAGCGACTGTGTCGATCTATCTTCTTGAGGGCTTTCCTCATTTTCCCTTCCACTTTATGAAGCATAATGTCCTTCTCCAGGGTCTGGTCTCTCCTGCTAACATTTTCAAAGGTTGTCATGTCAATGACAAGGATACGAATAGATGGAAAGATGAAGGCTAAAAGCATAGCCTCCTCTGAGAAGGGCCAAAAGGGTTCCAAGAAGTGTTGAATGGTGTCTCGAATTGTGCTGAGAACTCACATGAAATCAGAAATGAAAATAGTCATCAACAGTAGAAAGAGGGGGGTTGTTGTTCTCTTGGGTGACCACAGTTTCAGTCGAGTGGAAGGGCAGGAGCCATTACTGAGGAAATACAGACCATGTACGGAGACCATGCTTTGGAAAAGTCCATGAAGGGCAAGAACAGAAATATGAGCCTAGGACGGATGTAGACCCTCCTAGGGTCTTCTTAGTGAGGGTTTTGTTGAGGATTAAAAGGAGAGAGGAGAGCAAATCAGTTGTGCAACTCTCTAAGGAGCTGGGAAGAGATAAGAACTATGGAAAGTACAAGTGGAACACTTGACCTTGTGGGAAAGAATGAAAACTTCTAAAATGACTCGACACAATTTAGAGAAATTGGGTGAAGCTGCAAGCACATTTTTATATTTGGTAGGGAGACATTGAAGTAGTTTCCAACTTTAAGTTGTGAAAAAAATCCTGCTCATGGTCTGTGAAAGAGTGAGGCGAGATCATTGAAGGGTTTGTAGATATTTGTTATCCAAGAAATCAAAGAAAACATTTTAAATCATTTTGAATTCTCAATACAATGAAAGAATAATTGTCCTCTACAAAACTGAAACAAAAAGAGAAATAAGAAGCGGGGAAGTTTAATATAAAAAATACAGTGTAATATAAAATGCGAGAAGGATGAAAGGACGAAAAAATATAATAGCAATCTTTAAACCTGGAGTTAATAAGGAGAAGAGAAGAATTAACACGTTGTAAGCTCAGTTTATTAACTCCCCTTCCCCCACAAACACAGATGATTGTCCATAGAAACTCTATAGAGGGTTTCTAGGGCCGTGAATGGATGAGAGCAGAGACTTGTACGATGGAACTGCTGACCGTGTGGTTGGCAGTCCGAAGCGCACGCGGCAGCACCACCTGGGCTCCTCCTGTGAAGGAAAGCTGACTTGAGATGCTTTCCCAAAATTTTGAAGAACGATGACAATTATAAGAAAGAAATTAACAGACATGAAAGTTAGGTAATGGGAATTCAATGTTCAAGTGTTCCTTAAGTGTGGTAGTCAGTGTAAGGATTAAGAGTGTGTCAACCTGGTGTCAATTTAAGGATTAAGAGTGTCGGGGTGGAGTCTAGGCTGTCAATCTGGAGATAGCCTATGAGACTTCTGTGTGGGTATGGTCTTCTCCTGAGAATTCTGGGAAATCTGGTACTTCCTCATTGGAGGCAGAAGACACCTCTCTCTCTCTACTACTCCCTGGGAGACATTGCAGCTGGTAAGACCTTTGAAGCTGGAGGAGTTACATACAGACCCCTGCCAGTGCTGAGATGCTTACAACGCCACTGGATCCAAAGACTTTCTACCCACTGGCTTGTGATCGTCCTGCATTTAGCTTCATTGCATGTGTTTCATGAGTCTGAAAAGGACATTATAGATTCGAATCAGACATGTGGGCTAATATCAGACTTATGGCCTTGGACTGGACTGGGTTGGGATATTTTTTCAATGTTCAATTCCTCTTGAATATAAACCTCTCCCTTATATACATATGCATGTTTATGAATTTGTTTCTCTAGTCTACTCAGACTAACACATTAAGCAACAGTTTACCAATCAGAATATCAACAATCATCAAATATATGATTGAACAAAAAGTTCTTGTCAAATTCATGCCCTTACATGTAAACAACTCATATACCTCACAAATAGTCGATGTAAAGAGATTCACATCTAAATGTATTTTTTAAAACAGTTTTATGGGTATGTATTTAACAAATCATATAATTTAATATAATAGTAATATTTGTTCACTCATATTAAAAAGAGTTGTGCAATCACCATCATAATCAATTTCAGAACATGTTCTTCTCATACTCCCTGTTAGCTCTGATTCCCCATCACCCTCCTGTGCTTTTCCCCTCAGTAATTATTAATCCAGTTACAATCTCTATACATTTACCCATCCTGAATTTCATACATAGAAAAATCTTAATAAACAAGGAGCAAACTAACCAACCAAACAACCAAAACCCTAAACGCAGAATAATGATCACAAATGATACAAGGGGATATGGGAATACAAGGGTGGAGGGTGGGTCCTAGGGAGGGAAAGGGGATTTTGTGAGTAAATAATGGAGGTGGGAGGGGGGAAGGAGCATCAGAACGGATTGTAATTGCATAATTCATCTTAAAAAGGATGTAACCACAAGGTGGTGGTGGTGGTGGAATGCACTAAAATTGCTGTGGTAATGATTGTACAATTCTCCTTGATATGATTGAACAATTGAACGATTGAATTGTATGATATATAAACTATGTGCCAATAAAACTGTTGGGGGAAAAAAGTGAAAAAGAAACAAAACAAAGAAAGCAGAAAATATTAAAAACTGAAACAACTTTAAAATGGGTCAAAGGGAGATCAAATGATAAGGTATCACATCTTATCTTAACTACATCTGCCATAATCAACTTTACAATGCTCCTTTGACATCCCTGGATTATGTTCAAGGGGAATTTACTGGAGGCTTAATCCATGCGTTGAACCTGTAAATGGAATTTGGGCTTCTACTGCCATTCATAGTCTTCTACAAACCAGGTCCTCATAATTTTCTCTCTGATACTATTCCCTTCTTCAGATTTGGATTTTATTATTTACAATCCTTGAATCACACAGGATGGTGTTCTTCTTCTGCATGGACTTGGCTGATGCCTCACCCCGATGACTGATTTAAAAAAAAATCATTTTATTGGGGGACTGATGATTTTAAGACAAGCTAAGACACCAGATGCTATTCTTTCCGATTGTCAGGCACCATCTGGTTTATTTGCCACACTTTGCTATAGCATCTTCAGTATCTGCTATAGTATCTTCAGTTCTGAATGTATTTCTGGGAACACAAGGATAAAATTGGAAAATATATTGAAACACTAGGAAAGGGTGGAGGAAACCCTACAAGTGTACAGATTAAATAAATAAATAATATTCCAAAGCATATCGATCTGTTGAGCATCAATTTTTTACTTCGCAATGTAGAGCCATACATGTTAGTGGGAAATATTATATTGTAAGGACTTTACTCAATGAGGTTTTCTTTTATTTTTTAATTTTCCTTTTTCTTTTTATACATAAATATTTATAGTCACGTGGATTATTGTTCTTTGTGGAGACTTATCTCGATTTTCTTTTACTGAGTAATAGTAACAGATATATATTCTGTATTCATCTAAACATGCAAGAACTAAGAAGATATTTTATCTTATGCTAGTCTTGAAAAAATTATTCAAAAAATATGCTAACCCCTCAAGAGGCAAACTGTAAGTAAGCATACAAGATAAGGAGATAAAACATACAAAACAAACAACAATAAACCAAGTAAAATTTGACACAATATTGAATGCCAATGCTAAGAAGTATTCTTGAAAGAAGAAACACATTTGTAAATTATTCACAAAAATAATATATACTTAATACCAAATTATATTAGCAAAACCTAGGATGTAGGGTAATTATGAGAATTATTCTAAATTTCTAATCTTTTATGTCATACATCTGTGGAACAGTGTAATAGAAGGACAAAAGATACCATTAGATCCTTTGAATTGATTCTGACTCATAGCAAAACGATGTACAATTAAAAAGGAAAAATTGCCTAGTTCTGGGTCATCCTCCTAATCATTTTTATGTTGGAATCCACTGATATAACCAAGAAAACACAATTAAACATCTTTCTAGTATTCTCTGCTTTCAGCCAAGGTCCATCTGACGCCAGCAATGATATCACTGGTTCCACGCCCTCTTCTGAATACAGCCTGAACTTCCGGCAGTTCCCTGTCAAGGTACACCTCCTCCCATCTGCCAAAGGGGAAGATCCCACTTGTTCTCTATGCACCTGGCTTCACAGTTGCAACCAGTCCTTGGTTTTCCCCAGCTTCCTACCCACCCCTTCCCCTTCCACTGATTTACCGGGTACTTTTGGACCCTCATCTAGTCTTCCCCTGCACACCTGCATCCTCACATGGTCCCGTCATCTTCCTGAGTGCTGCATGACTGGACCAAGAGGAGGGTGAAGGCCTCCACTATCCCTTTCATGACCTGGTTGTTGCTGACGTCTCCAGTAGATTGTTTAGGGTGCCCTGCAGAAAGGACCCAAGGTCTGACCACAGTCCAGAGGGGCCTAGAGGGACAGTCTGAGAGTTTTCACAAGGGCTGAATGTGAAACATGGACTAACAAGATAGTTTTTAGGTGAGAATTAAGCACACAAACAACCAACCAATCCAGAGAAATCCAAAGCTAAAAGTAAGATGGAGAAAAAATAGATGCTACTGAAAACAGAGGAAACTACTCAAGATATAGAATGGAACTTTGGGGGCGGGGGGAGGGGGATTCACTTGGTTTCCTCTAACAAATTCAAGCCTGTAGGACCTCATCTCATGGACTCTGGTTAGTCCCCGGAGAAGGACAACATGCTGGGGTAAGCCGAGAGCCATGAGAAAGAGGAAGACCCTTGACAAGCTGGGTGGACACCGTGGCTACCACAGTGGTCTCAAACGTAAGAACCAGTGTTTCACTCTGCTGTACCTAATGCACCGAGGCTGTGAGTTGGCACCAAGCTGATAGCACCCAACAACCAAACAGGACCTCTGTGAAATAAATCCATGAGTACGAAATACCTTTTCTCAAACATGCTGAACTGAATAGAAAAGACTTTAGAGAATATTTTTTAAAGGTTATAATCCAAGACTGAAAGTGGGGAATCGGAGAGAACTACTCAGGTACAGAAGCTATGACCGGGGGTGGGGAAGGAGGGCAACTGCATCTTTCCAGAGCATTGAAGAAGTCAGAGCAAAAAACATAAAAGGAAAATAGATAATGAAAGAAAGGAAAATATTCCAGATCTAACCAAAAGTTCCAGTTTTCAGATTAAAAAGTGTCTCCTGATTGTGGTGTAGCCAGATGAAAAGGGTACTTGGGGTGAAAGAGACATCAAAATTGTTTGCAAGCAAAACAAAAGAGAGCAGTTGCTCACAAAGGGATGATGGTCACATTAAAATCAGACTTTGCATCAGCCGTATTGGACCACAGAGGAGAATATAGCATTGCATGCACAGCAAAGCTATTTTATACTTTACCTGGCTTTCCTGAACAATATTAGAATGTGCATTCAAAGTTTTGAGGGAAAATGCTTTTACATCCAGAATTCCAAGTCCAGCTGAATTCTCCATCAAATGAGAGAGCAGGGACTCAAAATTTACGTCCCCACAAGAACAAAGTAAACAACAAATATTGAAGGGAGAGAAACTAACACAGAAGACACAGTGGAAAAGAAATGCCAGCTCTAGAAGATAAGAAATATGAATAAACACAAATATAGAGTATACATCCATAGGGAGCTGACCCGATAAGAAAGAAGCTCAGTAAAGGAGAAATTCCTGAGAGCTAACAAGTGTGTGTTCATAGAGGCTCATTAGAATAAATAATTTAATAAAAATGCTCTTTAGGGCTTGAAGGTAAACAAATGGCCATCTATCTGGGAAGCAACAAAGCCCACATGGAAGAAGTACACCAGCCTGTGTGATCATGACGTGTAGAAGGGATCGAGTATCAGGCATCAAAGAACAAAAAAAATCAAATATTGTGAACGAGGGGGAGTGCAGGTTGGGGACTCAAGACCCATTTGTACGCAACTAGACGTCCCTTACAGAAGTTGTCCTGGGGAGGAGACGAGCCAGTCAGGGTGCAGTGTATCAACGACGAAACATACAACTTTCCTCTATTTCCTAAATGCTTCCTCCTCCCCGCCAGCCCCCCACTATCATGATCCAAAATCTACCTTACAAATATGGTTAGACTAGAGGATGTACACTGGTACAGATAGGAACTGGAAACACAGGGAATCCAGGGTGGATGATCCCTTCAGGACCAGTGGTGAGAGTGGCGATACCGGGAAGGTGGAGGGAGGGTGGGGTGGAAAGGGGGAACCAATTACAAGGATCTGCATATAACCTCCTCCCTGGGGGATGGACAACAGAAAAGTGGGTGAAGGAAGACGTTGGATAGTGTAAGACATGACAAAATAATAATGCTTTATAAATTATCAAGGGTTCATGAGGGAGTGGGGAGTGGGGAGGGAGGGGAAAAATGAGGAGCTGATACCAAGGGCTCAAGTGGAAAGCAAATGTTTTGCGTATGATGATGGCAACAAATGTACAAATGTTCTTGACACTATGTATGTATGGATGGATTGTGATAAGAGTTGCATGAGCCCCCAATAAAATGATTTAAAAAAAGAGGGGAAAATGCTCTTTGGATTTTTCACCTAGAAATTTGGTAGCTATTTTATTTTCCCGTGGTAGAACAAGAATATAAATTCCAGATCTGTCGTGTGTCTAAACTACAATTTGTGCATTAGTCTCTATGCTTCTCCTTGCACTTAAAAAACAACTAAAATGGAATTAACTTATTTCTAAGGACTACAACCTAAACACAAATGGTATCTGGAAGCTTTGGTCTTAATTTCTGATTACTTGATATTTTGCTTCTTGAGCGTAGCAAGCCCATCACTACTTCAAATCTCTGAGCGGCTACGTTTAACAACTTGTATTAAAAATAAGCAAATCTGAAGCACACAAAGGTCGGTGTTAAAACTGTGAAACTATTAATAGTTCAGCTTCTGATGTGTGGTTATAATATTTATAGTAAGTTTTTCCAAAAGCATTGTTTATGAGTAAGTATTCTGTGACAGCTATAAGATCCACTTTTCCCAGTGGAGCAAATAGTACTTGGAGTATTTGGTCTTAATAAAGAATCACACTTTCTACCTTGAACATGTGCAGAGGGAGAGAGGGAGCAGAGAGAGAAGAGAGGAAAGAGACCACTCCGGTTCTTTATTTGTATGTCTTTTAATTGATCTATAATTAATATATCATATAATCCAACTGTTCAATCATATCAAGAAGGACTGTGCAACCAATAGCCACAATCAACTTTGGAATATTTTCTGCCTTCTTTTACTCTCCAGCTCCCCCATCCCCTCCGTGTCCCCAAGTAATCAATTCTGCTACTCTCTTGGCAATTCCACTCATCCCAATTTCACTACACAGATTGATATGCAAGACTCAGGCAGATAACAAACAAGGATCTATCAACAATGATCATACATACTGACAGAAGCTTCAATCTAAGAGAAAGCCGAGACTACAAAATATTTAGAATAATTTCACACTGTGTGGTAGTTTCATAATCTGGTGTCCATTTGAGGATTAAGAGTGTAGGGGTGGAGTCTAGCCTGTCAATCAGGTGATAGCCATTGAGGCTTCTGTGTGGGCACAGCCTTCTCCTGAGGATTCTGAGAACTCCAGTATTCCTCCTTAGAAGTAGAGACACACTCTCTGTGCTGACTCCCTGAAAAACGCTGTACGGACAAGACACATGGAATCACTCTACTGCCCTGAGCTGCAGCAGCCACATTGAGACCCCTGCCAGCGCCGAAATGCTAACAATGCCACTGAATCCACAAGACTTTGTACCCACTGGCTGTGATCTTCCTGCATTCAGTGTCATTACATGAGTTGTATGAGTCTGAACAGGACTTTACAGACTGGTACTGGACATGTGGGCTAACATCGGACTTAGGGACTTGATCTGGACTGGAATATTTTCTCAATATTCAATTGCTCTTGTATATAAAGCTCTTTCTTAAACTCATATGAGTGTCTATGAATTTGTTTCTTTAATCTACCCAGAGTAACACATTATGATACCAGGAGTGGGGCACTGGATTCATAAGGAGATCAAATTACAAAATGTTACATTTTAGTTTAAGTACAGTTGCTAAAATCCACTCCACAATGTTCTTTGATATCTGGACTGTTGAAGTTGACGTACAACATCATGTTGATGTTGAAAGTGTGTTGACACACAACTTCTCTGATTTCAGTCTGAGTGTTGGGGATTCTCTGAGGCTCATCTCACGTGAACTCCAAAACCAAACACACAGCCATTGAGTTGATGCCAACTCATAGTGACCTTATAGAAAGGAGCAGAACTGCCCCTGTGAGCTTCTGAAACTCTTTATCGGAGGAGAAACTCTGCAACTGGATTTTGGCCTACTAGTATTGTCCATAGCTTTTTGCAAACCTCATATTTGGGATTTAGACATTAGTACCTTAGTTTTCAAAATGACATCCTTACTCTTCAGCACCTAAAAGAGGTCTTGTGCAACATGTCATTCCAGTGCAATCAATCTTTTAGTATCTTGACTGCTGCTTCCATGAGCATTTTGTGTGCCCCCAAACAAAATGAAATCCTCGAGAGCGTCAACTTCAATGTTGAACCATCCTTGCATACCTGGTATGAATCCCACTTGATCATGATGCAGTATATTTTTGATATTTGTTGGATTCTGTTAACTAGGATTTGCTGAGAATTTTTACACCTATGTTCATAAGGGATATCAATCTATAATTTTCTACGCTAGTAATTTATTTGTTTGCTTTTGGTGCCAGGGTTATTTTCACTACATAAAATTAAAAATTCAGAGCGTACCATCTTTTTCTGTCTTTTGGAATAATTTGAGTAAAATTGATGTCAACTCTTCTCTGAATGCTTGGTAGAATTCCAAGGTGAAACTGCCGGGTCTTGGACATTTTTGTTGGCAGTTTTTAAATGACCCGATCTACCCCTTCATTTGCTATGGGTGAGGGTTTCTGCATCAGTCTTTGTTCATTTAGGTAGGGAGGAGCTTTCTAGAAATTTGTATAATTTCTCCCGCTGTTGTTGATGTCCTTAGGTGCTATCAGGCTGGTCCTTAGGCACAGCGACCTTATGCACAACAGATGAAGCGCTCCTCGTCTCGGGTGTCTTCCTTGGTAAAGTCTCTGCTCAGGCCCCTTTCTCCTGCTTTCTGGTTTGTTGAAGTATAATCTTTCATAGTATTGTGTTGTTATCATTTAATTTCAATTGGTCCCATTGTTATGTCACCTATTTCATTGTTATTAATCATATTTGCAACTTCTCCACGTCCTTTTCTGAGTTTGCAAGTAGTTTGTCTATTTTGTTAATTCTTTCAAAGAAACAACTTCTTGTCTTGTTTTAAAAAATTGTTTTTCTAGCTTCTGATTCATTTATTTCTACCCTAATCCTAATGATTTCTTTTGTTCTGGTAGCTGGAGGTTTATTTTGCTTCTATTTTACTAATTGTGGAAGATGCTTAGTTAAGATGTTGATTTTAGTTCTTTCTTCATTTTTGATATGGGCATTTATTGCTATTCATTACACACTGGGTACTACTTTTATGTTTCTTAAGGGTTTGGGGATATTGCATTTTTGTTCTCTTTTGTTTCAAGGAATTTCAAAATTTCATTTCAATTAGACAGTAGTTCTTCAAGCAGGGTGTTGATTTTGACTTTCTCCTCCTGTGCTGATTTGTACTTTTATAGTGAGATCTGAGAGAACATTTTGTAATATTTCAATGCTTTAGAATTTATTAAGGTTTGCTTTTTGTTCTAACATGTGGTCTATTCTGGAGAATGTGTTACGTGAATTGGGAGAAGAATATATATTGTGTTGTAGTTGGGAAGAGTGCTTTGTATTTGTCTAAGAGGTCAAGCTGATTATTTATGTTGTTAATTCTATGAACTTTTGTCCAAATCTTCTGCCTCTCTTGGAGAGTGGTGTATGGAAGTATCCTATGATTATAGCAGTGTTGTCTGTTTCTCTCTTCAACTCGATAAGAGTTTCACTAATGATTTTTTAGGGTCTTTCATTGGATGTATAGATTTTTATTATGGTAATATGTTTTTCTTCAGTTGTCCCTTTAATCATTATGTAATGCCTTCTTTGTCTCTCATGATAGATTTTTGTCTTTAAGTGTATTTTAGCAGATATTAATATTGCCACTCCTGCTACTTTTTTTATTGCTATTAACTTGTTAACAATAATAGCCCAGGCTGCACTGACCCACCCAAGGGAAGGATTTTGTGTGTGTCTCCACAGGGAAAGAGGGACCAGATCTAAACCCAGTGCCAAACGAATGCAGCTTGCTGGCAAGGAGTGGGGAGCCAGTGGAGGGGCCTGAGGACTCCACCCCCATACCAGCTACGTGGACATCTGCCCCTCCCCCCAGAAGAATGTATTTGAGAGGACGACACTGCAGCTGCAGCTAGGGGAGAGGGGCATGTCTGATCAGAGCAAATGGAAGCCCTTAGGGGGAGGAAGAGAGAGTGGAGCACATCCCAACCCACCAGGCCTGGAGGACAACATCCCCGCTCTGAGCAGCCAATGAACAGAGTGGACAATACGGCTGATCCCACCACGAGACACGCTGTCCCTTGATGGCCCTGGGCTCTAAGGGGGACAACACTGGAGACTCAGTGTTGGGACTGGCCCAGATTGACCCTGAGACACCGAGGCAAACCACTAAAAGCATCCAGCAGAGTAACTGTGGGAG
>NW_022103915.1:94123345-94125123 GCF_000313985.2 Echinops telfairi
TCTCTGTCTCTAGACTAGTGCTTTCAATCCACTTATATTCAGGATATAAATATAAGGAGTCCTAGTTGTATAGTGGTTATGCATTGGGCTGCATCCACAGTTTGAAACTACCGGCCCTCTCCTTGCGAAAAAGTTGGGGCTTTCTACACCAATAAACAGTTTCTACTCCCATAAACCGTCTCTGAAACTCACAGGGGCAGTGCTCCCCTGTCCTATAGGGTCTTCGTGAGTCGGAATCCATTAAATTTCAGTCAATTGAATTGTATTTGTATTCTTTTGGTCATTATTGCTATCATTTAATGGTGTGTGTTTTATTGTGTCATTCATTTTGTTGTGATTTTCTGTGCTGTTTATTTTACTATGTACAGGGCTGTGACGTTCCTCTTTTTCACCTTGAGGAGATTTTTCCATTTTCCTTGAGCTCACCTTGCCATTTATTATTTTCTCCCCAAGTTTTAAACAGTCTGTTTTCTATTATAAACTACTTGACCCCTGTTCACGTAAATATGCTGTATCTGCATTGCTGCCTCTATTGCTTTTGTACTTGTCTTCATTGAGCAATGGAATGTCTGGCTCCCTATTATCAGTCTTCTATGTTTGTTTTAATTTCAGTACTGCTTTAAGTGGGTTGACTTCTGGCTGGTGGTGTCTTGTAGGTTGATCCCAGGTTTCTGTTTGCTGTTGTTGATTCTCTGCCTAAAGCACTCTTGTTTTGCAAGAATAGTCTTCATTTTACAAATTTCTTTAATAGTCCCTTAACTGGAAATGCCCTTATTTCTCCCATCCTTTAGAGATAATTTTGCTGGCTATACGATTCTTGATTAAAATTTTTCCCCTTCAGAAATTATATATATAATTCTATCGCCTTCTTGCCTGCATGATTTCAACTTAAAACATCAGTTTTCTTTCATTGCAGGTAAACCTTCTTTATCCTTGTGCTGTTCTCAGGAGTCTTTCCTTGTCTTTGATTTTGACTATGAAACGTTGTCGTGATTTTTCTTGGGGGTTATATCCTGTTTCTGTGTTTCATCCTCTTGTAGAATGGCTATCAGATGTATGTTATTTCTCTGTATTGCATCCGACATCATAAGTCTTCGATTTCCTCCCCCTTCTTTTGTTCTTTTTGTGCATTTTTCTTCTTGTAGATGAGCAGTATCAAACGATTTGTCTTTACATGGCTCTGCTGGGCGTTCATACTCATGAATAGATCGCTGAAGGCATGGTACTATAGCAACATGTGGTGAAGAAACTACCTGGTGCTCTTCTCTCAGAAAGAATAGCATCTGGAGTCTTAGGGTTTTCTTCAAACAATTATTCATCCTAGTAAGGTGTCGACCAAGTGTGAATGGAAAAGCAAACCATCCTGTGTGATCCAAGGATTATAAATAGTAAAATCAAAATCTGAAGGAGGAAATGGTATCAGAGTTTAAATGGTGAACACACTTTTTATGCAGAAGGCTATGGATAGCAGTGAAAGGCCAAAGTCCATTTGCAGGGTCCACACATGGACTGAGCCTCTGCTGAATCTCCTCTGACCATAGTTGAGGGATATGAATAGCCTTCTTATCAGACAGAGAGCATTGTAAAGTTGATTATGTGGATGTAATTATGCTAAAATATAATTCCTTATCGTTTTATCTTCCATTGGACCCATTTTTTTGTGGTCATGGTACCTCCCCTACCAGGTAAGTATGTGGACCCATTTTTTAATCGTTTTATTAAGGCTCATACAACCCTTATCACAATCCATACATACATCAATTGTGTAAAGCACATTT
>NW_022103915.1:94127019-94143899 GCF_000313985.2 Echinops telfairi
GTTGCATTCACGTCTTGGAGCACTGGGTTGAAATCTGGTCCCTCTCCCTGTGGAGATATAAACAATACCCTCCCCTTGGGTGGGTTAGTGCCCTGTGCCCCCGCTACCCATTTCTTTTTAATTTTTTTTCCTTTCCCCACCTCCTTTTAAGTTGGCTACCATATGTATCCCTGAATTTGGTCTAGTCCCTGCCATACTACCTGGTCCTCACCCCAGGAATATTTGTGTACAGTAGCTTTTTCCCTATGCCCCTTTTGCATATTTTTTTAAAGCTTACCTCAGCAGACTCATGTCGTATTAGTCCTTTTGTGCTTGGCTTACTTCGTTTAACATGATTTCTTCCAGTTCTTCTCATGCAGCGATGTGCTTCATACGTTCAGTGCTTTTTAGCGATGCATAGTACTCCATTGTATGTATGTACCACAGCTTTTTAATCCACTCGTCAGTTGGTGGAAATTGGGTTGTTTGCAACTCCTTGCGATTGTGAACTGTGCCGCAATGAACACTGGAGCACAGATGTCTGGCCTTGGTTCCATTGGACCCATTTTAAAGTTGTTTCAGCTTCAAAAAAAGGGAAGGAGAAATTACACATGGATAATTAAGCCACCTGTGATTCCCCTATAACCTTAGACCAGGGATATGAATAGCTTTGTTCTCACTCAGAGTGCATCAGAAAGTGGATTATTGCAAATGCAGTTATGTTAAAATTTAACACCTTATCATTTTATCTACCCTTTGACCCAATTTTATATTTGTTCTAATATTTAATATTTTCTGCTTTCTTTTTGATTATGGTTTTTTTGTTTTGCTTTGGTATTGTTGTTAGGTTTGGGGGGGGGGGCTATGGTAAGTTTTTCTGGATATAAAACCCAGGACAGGTAAATCTATAGTGGCAGTAACTGCATTGATGATTTCTTGAGAGCATGGCAGGGGAGGTTGGGGGGAAATGGAGAACTAATAATAATGAATGCAAGAAAGAAGAAAATGTTCTAAACTTGATTGTGGTGATGCTTGCACAATTCTTCTTAATCTGATTCAACTATGGAGCTACATGGATATAGGAATTATGTGCCAATGGATGTGCTTGAATAAACGATTTGTCTCCAAGCTTGCTAATGCAGTCTTCCATTGCTTCAAGTGTGTGCCTTTGGACTTTCCAGGTGTGTTATCTAGTTCTAATTTCCTACTACAGTGAACCCTCGTTTATCGCGGTTAATCGGTTCTAGACCCTACCATGATAAATGAAATTCCGCGAAGTAGGATTCCTTATTCAAGTCGAAATGGCGTGCAACCTCCACGATTTTCTTGCCATCTTTGATCATATCCAAAAGTTTTACCTTTTCCTGAATGGTGAGCATCTTCCTCTGGAGCTTATTTTTATTGTCAGAAGGCTTAGAAGAAGCAGCTCGTTTAGGAGCCATCATAGGGCTTAGATAAAATTTCTTAAAAATCGCAAACAATTACAGTACACTGTACAAAAGCAAAATTGCATCTGATGTAGCGATGCAGACAGAAGCGTGTACAGTATGAGCCAATCAGTGGCAGTAATGACAGAGCATGCGCTGTTACGCAAAAACCGCGATAGAGTGAAGCCGCGGAAGTCGAAGCGCGAAGTGGCGAGGGTTCACTGTATTTATCTTCTGAATTTCTATTTGTTGTTTTCTATGATTTCTAGTCTTTCACTTATTTTGTCATATTTCCCTAGTAGTGTTTTGCTGAGTTTTTCCTCCTGTCCCCATAGTTCTCTTGATCTATTCTCCATCCAGGAAATGCTCCTATGAAAACTTGTTCTGAATTTCCCCCGGGGAGTTACAATGCCTTGTCTTCCTCAAAAAGGTGGACTGGTCACTGGTTTGCATGATTCTCTCTTGCTTCTTTGTGTGAACTGAGATTACTGACTATCTCTGAGACATTGCGTTGTTTTTATATTTGTTTCTATTTGTGGATGAAGAGACCATGAAACAGATGATGGCATTTGCCCTTGTGATGTGTGGGTGGATGGGTTGTGTGGGGACCATTGAGTCTATCATGTGCCGTGAGAAAGGAATAAGAACAACAAGATGAACAAAAGAAAACAACTCAACAAGAACACAAAGTCACAAATACAAAATAACCACGCAAATAAACAAATGAACAAAACACAAACATACTCACACACACACACACATAAAACACCAAGTCAGAACGAGCAGCTTTTTGATCTTTCTCTGTCTCTAGTGCATGTTTATTAAGATCCATCCCAGCAGGCACACAGTCAGAGTGCAGTCACAGGTGTGTGAAAGTGGGTAGTGGTAAATTTGCTGATCAACGGGATTTTCGGGGGTTAGCGATTTCCCCCCACATCTTGTGTCCTGTGTCTCTCCACTGGTGGTTTATCAAAACATCAAAAGATGAAAACCACATGAAAACAAACAAACCCGAGGCCAAAACCCAATAGGCCACTGCTTTGTCCTATGACTGACTTCTGTGGATGTCAGGGGATGTGGCTATTAGGCTGGACCTGCCTCTACTATGGGATGTGGTGGTAGTTTCTCAAAACAAAAGAAAGCAGAAGTGTGAGGGTGGGGCTGGGGTGCAGAAGAAAAATTTTCAGGCTAGCTAGCTACTTTAATCCCAGGAACCTCAGAGTGATAGGAGCCTTTGTTGGAGTTCATTGTCTGGACCACTGGGTGATCCCAAACTCTGCCTCCTCCACTTGCATGAATGTGTGGGTGAGCATCCCCTGGGGACACCAGGGGACCATTGGGGACCTGGAATAATTCAGTCCAGTTTATTAGCCTCCTGTGCTGTGTGGTGTGCCTGCCTGATCTGCCCTTCTTTCAGACCACACTGGAAGCCCAGGTGATGTGGTGAGAGGGGCTTAACTAACCACTGAGTGCATTAGGTTGGAGTTGCTCACTCTTCCATTCACCTGGGGGTTGTGGAGACCAGGAAGTGCCCAATTCTCTTGCCTTTGTGCGCTGGAGATGGCTCTGCACTGTGGGAGGAGTATGTTAGCTTTGGTTAGCCAGCAGATACTTGCTGTTTCCTTTTCTAGCTGTTGGTTCCAGAGACCAGTCTGTGCTGTGGGTAGAACAGTTTAGCTGAATGTGGATTCTGTGGTTCTGAATGTGGTTCGAATGTAGGTTCTGTCCCCTGACTTTCCTATGGGCATATTGGGTACACGCAGTTACCCTGTCCATAGGTCCAGGGTCCTAGATCTCTCCCTTGCTTGTTCTTTCTCAAATCTTAGTTGGTGAGAGTTCGTTAAATCAGCCTGTATAGGTCTGCTATCTTAGTCAAAGCTTGAAAAGCACTATTTTAAAATAATCATTCTTAATTCCACATGACTGAGTCAGGCTTGGAAATCTTGCATAGCTACAATGAAAGTGATGATTCAAGTTAGAATCATGAAGAGAATCAAGAAAAAGCAAGAACATAGAGTGTGATACTTAATTGTCCCCCAAATTGCAAGGCTCTGCCATATTGGATAGCTCATTTAAAGCAAAATACACAAAGAAAGCGAATTCCATGATTCAGTTTCTCCTCTGGCATTGGATGCTTGCTGGCCTATGAATGGGGCTCATAAAGCAGTTCTGTTAATAAAGCTTCCTTTCTCTAGTATGCTTCATGATTCTGTTGTTTCTTTCACCAGAACAACCACTTCGTAGTAAACACACATCCCCACATAAATTGAAAGCAGTACAATACAAATGCTCCTCTATCCGTCCCAATAGGGTCAGATTTTAACTTCATTAAATTTCTGTCATATGGTGGCTGCTGACATGCATCAGGCTGGGAGCGCCTCACTCATCAGGTATTCTCTAAGATTGCTAACAAGAACAGCAACTCTCATTAGGGGTTCCCCAAAAGCAGCTAATTAAGGGACAAAGGTTGCTCAGATTGTGACAATTACACCTGTAAGGTCCCTGTAGAAACACCCCAATCTCTAACAAACCTCTGTTTGGTTGCTTCATATAAGAAATAAAGAGCAGGTCCACTAGAGACAGAGAGAGAGAGAGAGAGAGAGAAGAGAGAGAAGAGAGAGAGAGGCAGAAAGGCAGAAACTGTCAACCATTTGAAAAGCTTTACGAAAATGATCATCCAATTAGTGGCTATGATCAAATCAGGCATGAACTCTCTCTGGAAGGCTCCATAATTTTCCTTCTTGCATGGTGTAATTTCATATAGCTCAAATGAACTCGTGAGAGCTAATTCAGTTCCAAACAGTTTTCTCATCACTGCTAATTATACTAATACATTGAAATGCCTCCTACAAAATGCATGAGCCCTTTAAGCCACCTCATTAATGTGATATAATTTTTGCCAGAATATATATCAAACCTATTATCACCACAGGTTTTCTTTAGCATTTTTTTTCAAAATGTCTATCAAAAGCTTAAAAAGTAGATTTCTTTGGGCTGGTCGCCTCATAATTAACTGTTTCTTTGAACTGCTGTTGTCTATTGTAGAGTTTTTCTACGGCTCCAACAATATTCACCAGGCTATCCCCAGACTCACCAGCTTCTTTTTCCTCTCCGAGTATTTGGTTCCTTAAATCTTTGCCCCATTGTAGCTGATTCTTTAAATGGCAAATGGTGCATGCAATAATGTGCAAAAATGAGTTATACAAACTGAAAGCAGGGGTGTAAAAGAAGCATCGTCTGAAACTAAAATAAAGACAGATTTTATGGTATTTATGTCAGTTAATTTAACTGCTGGTAGGGGCTTTTGTTGAAACATGAGTTAGTTCCAGTGTTTAACCTTGCAGTATTAATTTATGCTTTATGGCCTGGGTACTTCGTCATTCCCTCCTTGGGAAGACAGTTATCTCATTAGCTAGAATTTAATGAAATGCAAGGATACACTTCTTAATTTCAGAGATTACTATAACACAAATCAGGTGTAAATCTCAGACTGACTGCCCCTTCCCTTGACTGTTTAAAGAAAGGAAAAAAAAGGAAAGGTTCATTTTGCAATCATATCACAGAAATTCATCTGGTGGAGTACATTTCATCACAGCCATTCAAAAGGCATCTCTCATCTGTAAAAGTTGGTTTAACTCTGCATCCAGTGATATTGATGGCCCTTTAGCTACTATAAAGTTTCCAGGGTTGACAATTCATTATTCATCATCACAATTAAAAAATAAAATGTTGATAAGATCACCAATTCCCTAGACTTATTCAAGCATGGGCATGAACTCTTAACTGCGTTTTGACTAAACTCAATTTCATAGCGAGCGAAGATATATTTTGTTACAACTATCCCCCAACCCCAAATTAGCAGACATTTTCATGAGACAATAAATATGCCTTGAGATTTAGAAGTATTACACAAGAATATTATTTTAAAATATAAATAATATTTTTCTAACTTAAAGAAAATACCTGGAATGATCTTTGTTTAGTAGGTCTTAAGATATTAAAATTACCTCACCCATTCAGTTTGTGATACCGGCATAGACCCTCCACTCTCATGGAACTCCACTTGGGCTTATCCTGTGTCTTTAGCTGAAATCCCTCTTTTGGTCTGTGCGATTATCTTTGGCACAGTCTGAGTCCCACAGCAGGTAAACTTCTGGATTACCTATGATGACTAGATAGTGTTCAAAAATTCTTTGTAATCTTCTATGGTATTTAAGTTCCTTGGCAATGAATGGATAAGTAAATAACACTTGGCTGTGTGTATATGGTAATTATTGATTCATCACAACATGTCTAGCCTAAACATGAGAGAACGGGCAGTTTATACCTTATTTAATTGTATTAACAATATAAAGTAAGGGACCCTGGTGAATGAGTGACTCCCTCTGGTTTGTTCTGTCCATGAAGAATGCTTTCCAGTAACTGACAAAAATTTGAAATTGCTCATTTAGCTCCCCTTTTCTCTTGCATGAATGTGTGTGGTTGCTTTCTGTGTGGGGGTGCACGCACATGTAGAGCTGAGTTCCAAAAGCAAGGTTCTTATATAATTCAAGGGCCAGTAAACACTTGAATAAGGAGGCATGAAATTTTATTAACTATAGGGATACTCTTTTTTAGTATTTGTATATACCCTTTCACTACAGAAATTTGAAAACATGAGGAAATGATGCTAGGAGCTATGACGCACACTTTCTGGATTTAGAGACAGAATCCTGGGGGAGTAGCATCCCATTGATCAAAATGGGATTTGGAATCAGAAAAATGTGTCTGAATCATGGTTTGCTGGGGAAATACTTAAATTTTCCTCAAATAGAAAATGAAATCAATAACATTTCCGGCTTTTTAAAATTAAGCTTAATTTCTAGAATATCTTGCATTTACAAAGAGTTGCAGTTAGTATATATATATATATTTATTTAAAAATTTAAAAAAACATCTATATATGTTCTTCAAACCTAGTTTCCCCTTTTATAAATACCTCACTTCTGTATGGTACATTTGTAACAATTGCTGAAGTAATGTCATCATATTATTATTAATTAAAATTATGTTTAATTCCTATTTCCTTAGTTTTTACTAAGATCCCTTTCATGTTTCAGGAACACATCCCAAGAATTATATTACATTTACTTATCACATCTCCTTAGACTTTACTTGGAAGTTTCTCAGACTTTGATTTTGTTGACCTAAGCGTTTCGAGGAGTACTAGAAGCCTAGTGGTCACATACCCATTGGCCTGGTAACTGCAAGGTCAACAGTTTGAGCCCACAAGCTAGCTCCTCTGTGGCAGGAAGATAGGGCTTTAACTCCAGGAGAGTTACACTCTTGGAAAACTCCCAGGGGTCAGTTCTCTCCTGCCCTGTAGGGTCGCTAGGAGTCAGCATCAACTTGATAGCAAGTATTTTTGTTTGGTTGTTTGCTTTGGGTCAGGCAGTTGTAGACTGCTCCTCTGATGATTTATGTAAGCCTTTCCCAATATTGTACTGGCACTAAGGGTGGCGGGGAAGAAAAGTTACAGGTAAAAGTATCACATAGCAGGGGTATATATTTTTAATATAACATTGATGTTGACTTGATCCCCTGGCTGAGGGACTCAAAGCCTTGTGACAGGGTTAAGTCGCATAATAACGTGTGCACGCATGACTAGTGAGCGTATGCCTGGAGATAGTAAGGGGTCAATGATCCTTGGTTTTCTTTCCTATTCTCTTAATTTTCCATCTCTACGCTTGTATTAAGTTGTTGTGATTTTTTCCCCAATTAATATATTTTACCTTGGCTACAGCAAAATACATAAGAAGGAAGTATTTAGGTTGAGTTAGGTGTACTTTTAAAAGAGAGTGCTTACTGAAGTACTGAGGAGATCTTGTTAGAAGCGAGTTTTACTTACTTCAAAGGAAGTTCAAGGGCACTGGAACATTTTAACAGTGGTGCAGTATAATGGGACTTACCATCTTCTTTGAAACTAGATGTCACCCATGAGCTACATTTTAAACAGTTATCTCCTCCTTTATGTCAACCCACTAGTTCAACAAATGTTCAGGAACTCTTGCCAAAAAATGGAACAAAACACCAAACAAAGTATTCACATTCCTTGGCTATTTTCTCTCTTTTGGGACAGTTCAGCTTGTTCTTAGAGAAAGCAATGAGTACTTAGTATAATATAACATTCTAGTTTATTTGTTTACAGATATTGGAGTAATTAACGCAACCTGATCCTTGCATTTATGGAGTTTCTGTTTTGACCACATGGACCAGAATAAACAGTCTGCTTTTCTTTTTATAACAGTCATCGCGAATATTCTTACTTAAACATATCTGATTGCTCATTGGGCCTCCAATGTCACAGAAGGAGGGACTAAACCTTGTATATCAGATATGCCCAGAACCTGGCTAAGAGGCTTTTTGAGTAGATAAAGCAGTTGACTTTGTAGTTGAAAACACTTGCAGATTGGTTGTTCACGTAATTTCTCACAGTTTGTAAGATGGAAAAACAAACTCATGACATTTAAACAACTTCCCAAAGTTTTCCAGTACTGTTTGGTGCAAGGACTTGACATTACCAATGACCCATTTTGATTTGGTCTACTTTCCTTTTCACTACCAACAGATGTTTCTACTCAAGACCTTAGTTTAGTTAATGTGCAGTATGTAAAGATGTATAACCATATCGACTTTCCGTGGGTCAGAGGAGGAATTAATGCATTTTGAGAGTCGTAGGGGAGAAAAAGATTTTATGAAAATGATAAATGTTGTTAATACTGAGTGCTGGGAAGGCATTGTTGATTTTATAAGAATAGATTTATATTTAAAGGAAAAGATTCCCCGACCAACCTGCCTCAGAGGGAATGATACTCAATGTATGAAAAGGGCTTTGAGACTTACAGGTCGAATCCGTGCTTGGTTCATGAACCCTATGCTAATTGCCTCTCCCCATAGTTCCGTGATGCCTCTGCGACCTCAGAGACTCTGGAGTTGAAAACCCCCAGGAATTTGGTAATAAAAGAAAACAACAGGAAAGTAGAGCATTTGTTTTTTGATTTATCTCATTGTGCAATGTTAATTATTTTAAATTTTTAAGTGAAAAAATGTCTTTCTTTGGAAAAAGAAGATCGGGACCCAGCAAATGGATTTTGGACTCCCACTCACATCCATAGCCTTCTGTCAACATGGTGTTTACAATTGAAGCTCTGATACCTTGCTCTCTTCTGGATTTGGATATTATTATGTATAATCCTTGAATCACACAGCCTGTTGTGCTTCTTTCTTTCTTGTGGACTTAGTTAATACCTCACATAGATAGCTGCTTGTTTTAAGACAAGCCTGTAAGACACTAGATGCTATTCTTTTTGATAGCCAGGAACCAAACATCTGATTTATTCACTGCAATTTACAATAGCACCTATATCTTCAATGACCTTTTTATGAAGATGAGCATCGAGCAGGGCCATGTCATAAGAACTAATTGTTCTTAGATTAGGGCTGCAATTAAATGTGAGCTCAAAAATCTGTGTATATATATATATATATATGGCTTTAGTATGTTCCTGGTTCATTTTTGTATGTTCCATTACCATTTTATTACATTTTATTAGAGAACTTTATAAGGTCATTCTATTGATATTATCACTTATTTAGCCAACAACAAAATGTTCTACAATTGATTGTGAAGGCGATTGCACAACTCTTCTTAATATGATTGAATTATTGAATTGTATGATATGTGAATGATATGCCAATAAAACTATTAAAATATTGAAGAAAATAGTTGAGTGGAAAAGCAAACCAAACCAAACTAAAACAACAACAGAAACAACTCATGCTGAATATCATAGGTTCTTAAATAATCTTGAGCTACTCAGATGACAATTAACAACACAAGTTTGATCTACATAGCTCTCTTTGTAACTCGGATGGCTCACATGCTTTCTTCTCTCAGGGACATTACTCTTTGGATTCCCCACAAAGTGGGGCTAAATGATTTCCTTTTACCACCAACCAAAGGTTCTAAGGTTCATCCACGTTCAGGGTTCAAGTCTGCCTATAAAAGCCCAACCTCAAAAATCCCCACTGTTGTAGAGCTAAATCCAAATCACAGTGTCCCCATCAGTCAGAGTAGAACTGCCCCACAGACTTTCCAAGTTTGTGAATCTTTATGAAAGCAAGATTTTCTCCCGGCTGTCAATCTTTACATCTGTCTTCAGACTGTGTAAAGTTGACAAGTCAGCTGGGTTTGTAGGGATGGCCATTGGTCTCACTTCACTTTCCCCTATTCATTCTCACCTTTTCTGCTACCTTTTGATATGGCTAGTTTGTCAACATGGATGCCAGTTTATTAAAGATAATTGGCACTTCAACAGTTATGCCTGAGAGGGCTCACAGTTTAGAACTTCACATGTGAATGAGTGCAAAAATCCTGGGATTCTATTTCTGAGAGACTTCTCCAAAATTTTCAATATCCTTTGTGTTATTTCATTAATTAAAGACTAAAATTGTCAAGGATTTAGTTTTACCTGGATCCACAATCGATGCTTATGGAAACAGTAGTTAAGAAAGCAAATGATGTATTACATGGGGACTATATTAAAGAACAAAGATGGCACTTTAAGAAGTAAGGTGCACCTGACCCAAGCCATTGTGTTTTTTCCTAACAGTTTTATTTGTACATAATTTACATATCATATAATCGAACAGTTCAATCATTCAGTCATATCAAGGGGAATGTTACAATCACCACCACACCTATCTTAGAGCATTCCCTCCCAAGTCATTTTGTCTTAAACCACCTCACCTGCGCACGAAAGATGGACAGTGAATAAGGAAGATAGCATGAGCATTGATGCATTTGATTTATGATATTGATGCAGAATATTGAAAGTACCATGGATGCCCAATGTTCTGTCTTAGAGGAAATACAGCTGAGACCTCCTGAGATGTGAAAGGGGCTAGACTCTATCTCCTATACTGTGGAAATGTTATCAGAAAAGACTGACCAGTCCTTGGAGAAGGACATCACGGACACAGTGGTTGCAGCAATGGCATGAAGCCTTACAACAATGACGCTGGTGGCCCAGGACCATCCGGTGTTTTGTTTTGCTGCACATAGGGTGCCTATCCATCTGAGCGGCTTGACACAGCTAGCAGCAACAGCCTTTCACTGATTAAATACACACGTTTAACAGTGGATTTAAGGATTAGAATGAAAGAAGAGATTTTTTTATTGTACCCCAATGTGTGATTTGGTAGTCTTGGCTGATCTATAGATTGTCTATATGTTATAAGGTCTCACAAGAATGACACGCAGGTTAGGAAATATTTTGCAAGCAAACAGTATGTTGGATTTTTTTAAAAAATGGAAAATGTTGGGGTTTTTTTCTAATCACTTGGGAAATGGTGCTTTGGTCTCAAGTACGGTAACGTCATTGTGAAAGCCTGGTCATGAGGAAGTCAGACTGCCGTTTACGGAGAAACAGTCCTCAGGGTTTGAATGTTGTTTCTGCATCGCTGTGCTGCGCTGTTCTCCATCTACAGGCACGGTACTCTAGGCACTGGACTGACATTCATTATGTGAGCCGACAATCTCAACAGATAAATAATTTACTTTCCTAAACAGTTTTAATCCAATCAATCGGTTATGTGAGTTTGCCAAGTAATTAGAAAACCTCTTGATTTTCTTTATACGGTTTGGAAAGTATTTCAATAGATGATGAATTTACTCTTCGTTCCAACTTCAATTACTCTTCTGTATTTTCAATTATGAATATTTTATTCCATTGACAATCTATAGGATCACACGGTCTATTTTCGTGGTGGGAATCGTGATGTTCAAACAAAGAAAAGATGTTGAAATATGACATTATTTTTTAATTGTGAGCAGGAAGATTGCCTTCCAACAAACCCATGGCCGTCGAGGTGATTCCTAACAATGATGACCCTTTAGGATAGAGAATTGCCCCCACAGAATTTCCAAGGCTGTAAATCTTTGCATCCATCTCATGGGTTTGAACTGTCAACCTTTTACTTAGCTATAACTACCGCGCCAACAGGGTTCCTTATAAAAGCCAATGGCTAGCACAGATTCTGCATCACACAATTTGACCATTAGAGCTAAAGCATGTCCCTCTATGTAAACTAGCTGGAATTTATTTCACATCATCTCACCTCTAGTTGTATTAAGTTTAAAATGTGGATTTATTTGGTTAGGCTTCTGACAAGGGTAGACTGAGCTGACCATAAACTATATTTAGATCTAATTCTTCAAGGGGTCAAAGGGTAATATTTATCCACTTAGTCCTTTAGGAATTAACTTCTAAATTTTACTATTCATAGCATCATTAATGAAGAAAAGCTGCAAGAGAAAACAGACCATTTTCAGGAATGTGATTCAGAACATTAACACCTTAATTTACATAAAATTAGTTACATACTGCTGCAGTAATTTAATTTGTATGACCAGTACTTCGCAACTGTGAAAAATAGATTCAGAAAGGCCAGACGAGGAGTTCTACATATTTTCACCAAATGACTAGTTGCAGAATAATATGAAACGGAGAGAATTAATTACAAGACAATTCAGCATACCATAGTGGCAGCTTTGAAATACATGGGTTAGAAATATGTTATTTTTCCTCCTCTTTTTTGCCCTTCTTCAAAATCTTCATAAAGGGGCTGCTTCACACCTGAAATAACTCTCATATTTTCCTCAGGTTTCATCACCACTGCATAAGTGAAAAATAATAAAATAGAAAATTGTTGTCAGAATACCCCGAGTCGATCTAGGATTACCAACAACAACATTACTTAGCTTAACAACAAGCATACTCTTGGCACAAAATGAATATACCGATCTCCTACATCGTTAACCTGTTAACAGCCAAAGTTGAAGTGCCCTGACTTCTTCCACAAGCTAGCTATGATTAATTAGAACTTTCAATCATCAGCCTTAAAAATTAGTCATAGGTGAACATAAATATCCACATTTTCCCACCTTCACGACTTTTAGTGTTTAATTTTTTTTCAATTTCAATACATTTTCTATTTTTAAATGTCAGTTTTGGGTTAAGTATGGTTTGGCCTTTGTGAGCACTGATAGCTGCACTCAAGACTTCCTTTCACGTAGTACTCCCTGTATCACTGCCATCGAGCCATGTGCTACTTACTCATAGCGACCCTACAAGACAGCTGGGAGGCTCTCCTGTGGGTTCTGAGACTGTCCTTCTCAGTGGGAGGAGAAAGCATCCTTTTCTCCTGGAGACTGGATAGGTCCTGTGAACTTCTTCCCAGGAGTCCTGGTTGTACAGTGGTTAGTGCAGCCAACTGCTGACTGAAAGGTTAGTGTTTCGAACCTACAAGCTGGAGAAAGAGAACCCAATCTGCTTCCATAAAGCTGGTGGCCTTGGAAACCCAGGGGGACAGTTCCACTCTGTCCCATAGAGTCAATCTGCATCACGACTGACCCTAGACATAGCTCCGATCTGCCTGAGGTGGAAGTGTCAACCTGGAATCTTTCTGTGGTGACTTGCATCTCGCTACCATTCTGGAAGCGATGCTACCAGTATTTTAAGGACCAGCAGGGTCATTCAGGGGGCTAAGGGTCTAGTTGAGGTTTTAGTCTAGAAAGAAAGGCTTGATGGCCTACTTATGAAAATTAGTCAATGAAAACCCTGTGGATCACAAGAGAATATTGTCCAATAGAGTGCTAGAGGATGACTCCGGGGTTGGAAGGCACTACACCAGCTGTTCGCTACCTTCCTCCCACCGCTTCCCTTTCATACAGTTCCTCATATGGTGGTGGCCCCCCCAACATAAAATTAATTTCGTTGCTACTCCCTCACCGTCAGTTTGCTACTGTGATGAATCGGGCTACACCTGTGAAAGGCTCGTTCCGCCCCCAAAGGGGTCGCGAACCACAGGTTGAGAACAATACAATCGCCACAACAGTGGTTGAAAACCTATCAAGAGGGCTCAGGATATCTTTCTGTTATAAAGTTGCCATGGATGAGAGGCAATTTAACCAGCATTCATAACAATGCGGTGAAGGAGAAGAGACACAGAAGCACATGGCCAGTTGCCTTTGCCCTCGATTATCATCGCATTAGTTCTTAACTTTCTAATGGAGCCCCAAGATAGGTAGGGGGTGGTAGAAAATCAGATTATTCCCAACCAAATTCACTTTACGTAGGCCATATACACATAAGCAAACAAGCCAACCAACCCAGTGCCATTGAGTCGCTTCTCGCCCATAGCAACTCTGCAGCGGCTTTCTAAGGCTGTCAATCATCATAGGAGCAGGGAGTCATCACTCCCCGCCTTGCAGTCGCTGGGGGGTTTGCAGCACGGACCTGTACTTAGGAGTTGAGTCGCCTGACAGCATCACCAGAGTTCTTTTATGTTATGGATGTGAGCAGCAAATGATGCATTCTCTTTTTAATTCAGGGGCCCTGTCTTTCTTTTTTTTTAAAAAGATCATTTTACTGGGGGCTCTTACAGGTCTTATAGCAAGCCATACATCAATTGGATCAAGTGTAGTTCTACATAGGTTGCCATCATCATTTTTTAAACATTTACTTTCTATTTGAGCCCTTGGTATCAGCTCCTCCCCACCCCACAGCAATTGTGACTCCTTGATAAATTATTTTCAAATCTTACACCGTCTACTGTCTCCATTCACCCCCGTTTCTGTTGTTCATCCCCAAGGGCCTGGTCTTATCATGCACCCCTCTAAAGGAAGAAAGAAAAATAGGAAGACGAAAGGAGAGAAAGAGAAATCAAAGAAGCATGCCGCTGTCACCACAAAACTTTGGATTCTTATGATATAGACATAATGTCAGTCCTTATCAACATGGATTTCATTGCTTTGCTTCTACTATTTAAAAGACCTTGTTTCAGAAATAGTATAAACCCTAGAATTAAGTTTACTTCAAAATAAACAAAATTTAAAGAGAATCAAAATCAATGAAGGTAATTTAAAAAATAGCAAATCAGCTCTTTGATCTGTTCTGCAGTATCCCACCAATCCTGGAAAGTTTCCTAATCTATTCATCTGTCAGACTGTAGGTCAAATGATTTGCTGAATCTAAGTTTTATCGATCCGGTGCTGTTTCAGAGAGCATGCGCTGAACATTGCTGATAAAACGATAGACTCTCTTTGAATAATATACGGTTCATACCCTAAGCTGAATAATGTTACACACACACACACACACTCACACAATCCTTGTAAATCTATAATGGAGCAGATAACTGAATAAAAGAGCAAACTTCCATCGTAGGACAAGATAGTAACATGGAGAAGCTGAACTGTTAAATCAAATCCGTGAAATTCATTTTCTTTGTACAATATTAAAATGTATTCCATAAAATGGCAGAGCAATCCAATAAAAGAACAGGCTCTGAAAAGAGTAATTTGTGTGCAACAAGGTTATACATTTGATAGAGTTCTCCTGTAGTGTTGATCACATTTAGAATTCTATTGCTTTTTGTTAAACTTCCTCAGATTTTTAAAAACTTTTCATCATTTCTTTGAAATATATGAACCTTTTAATGTATAGATAATTTATTCAGCACCTACCTTTAAATGCTCTGTAGGCGTAATTTTTCTATTAAGTTTTCTTCCATAGCTGCTTTCACTTTGTATCAAGTAGATTGCTCATTGTCAACAAATTTTAACAGGACTGATCTGTTAGACTATCAATTCTTAAGTTCATTTCAATATTTTAACTATTTGCATAATGATTTTTCAGGAAGTGAAGTTCCTGTGACTCATTGTTTCAGGAGAATTGTTGGAGTACTTTTAATAATCCTAATTGTTATAATGGCAATAAAGGAGACAATAATTTCTTGCAATATGACCTATGAATGTGAACATGAGGCTGTTTATGCTACTGTATTATTATTTTCCCCTGAAAATGTTTGAGAAAATTAAGGGCAATTAAGTTTGAATAAAGATAGTTATTGTATCTTTCAAAGTGAAACAGACTTTCAAATAGAAGCTCTAAAAGTATAAGCTGTATTTTCTATTATTTTTCTATCTTTCCTAATATTACTAATCATAAAGAATTATTTCACCAAGAGAATAATATTTTCTTTGCTAAGAATCCTTTATTATGTTTAGTGTTGTGCTAGAAAATATATTTGTCCCTAAATCTGATCTACATTAAACATTGTCCTTCCTTAAGTCTGTAGCAAATTATTTGGTCTAAAATACTTATGGATATAATGCCTATAATGGAAAAAGAGTGAGTTTTTATAGGCATGCTAATTTAGCTGAAATGTATAAAGAGAAAGAAAGAATATTTTCCTCTTGTGAAATTTCTGCATTCTCTTTCCTCTTTTAAGTGGGAGTATTGGGCTGTTTCCAATTAAATCAAAATGTGGTATGGAAGTTATCAATCAAATGTAATTATTTTGTGCAAAACAATATTACAAGGAAGATTAACATGTGAAAGAGGGGAAAAGTGTCAGAACATACCCATTATTCCCAGGACAGCTCAGCTCTTATAGAACTGATGAAATTCTGGAAACAGTGCTCTGGGCTTCCCAGCATCACTCGCTCTGGTCCTTTTCCCCCAGGTGACTCACCTCAGTGGCTGCAGGTAGGTGCTTTCCTCTCATCCTAATGATTTGAAATCAGAAGAAAACTGTCTGTAAGGTCAACCAGACCTTTCCTCATGCCAGGCCCGAGGCCTTACGTTCATCTCAGTTTAGGTGCACAAACTGGGTTGTAGTAGGCATACAACTTTGGCAAGTGATGATCCAGAAGAGCAAGTATGTTTTTGAAGTTTTCCACATGCCAATTCCTTCTTCTCTTCCACCTCGGACAGCCATGTATAGCAAGACTCTGGCTGTCTGAGGCTTCCACCTTGATACTCAGAGATCTGGGGGTCTCCTTGACATTTGAAGAAGCGCAATTATATCTTTTGGTTTTAGTTCCTTCAAGGCCTCTTACCTGACAGAGGCAGTCGATGCAAGCATACGAGTAGAGGCTACAAGTTCATTTATCCAGAAATAGCACAACATGGCAAAACAGAGCATGAATTATAGTAGCAAATACATGGGGCTCCCCACTTCCACTCATAGAAAATAATGAGAAGTGTTTTTAGCACTCTGTTTGCATAAAGCCTTCTCAACACAACATTCCCAGAAATGATTTCAAAATGTTTTGAGTTGACACACAAATTGAAATCAATTTTCCATCTCCGAGTTAATGTTTACTGCACCCATCTTTTATATATTATGTTAAGAAGAAAGAGACATCTGACAACAAGAATTAAGCCCTAATAAGTGGATAGGAATTCTGAGTACCAAGACAAACGGACATTTTCCAAAGATAACTCCACAGGTCACTTCATAGCCAAGCAATGCTAATCATATAAAACCCAAATATGCACTTCTTCCATGTAAAAGTTTACAAGTCAGTGATCTAAAAAAATACAAGTATGTCTCTATTCTATACTTCCCTAGGATCCCATTCTTTTT
>NW_022103915.1:94145402-94146948 GCF_000313985.2 Echinops telfairi
GTCCATGTGGCTTCTCCTTGGGGATGTCTTGCAGGAAGTGAGCCTTGCAAGCTGAAGCAGGGAACTGGCTAAGGAAGCTGCACCCTGGTCTGACCATCAGAAAGCAAGAGACCTGAGAACTCACTGAGCCATTTATCCCTCTGTGCTTCAATTAGCTCCACATCTGTTTATCGGCCAGGTTGGCACAATAGTTTAACTACCTCAGCCTCATGATCTGATTTGGCTGAGTCTGCAGCATCCTTTCCTTCCAATTCGACCTCTAACCCCACTCACCTCGAATCTGGTCACAGTAGACTTCTCTGGATTTGTGACATGCTGCCTGCTGTGGTATAGTGGGTCAGCATTTCACAGGGTCAGCATTTCAAAGCAATGAGCTACTCCTGGTTTTTTTTTTTAAAGAACATTTTCCTCTCCCTTGCACTCAGTGTTATTTTTGCAATTATTTTGTTAATTGTGGCAAAATTATACACAACCAAACATTCTCCAATTCAATAACTTCTATGTGTGTGACTCAGTGCCACTGATGATACTTTTTATGTTGTACAAGCATTATTCAGATCCCTTTCCAAATTATTCTACCATATTAGCATAAACTCAATGTCCCTAAGTAAAAACTCCTCCTCCTTCACCTGTGGTAACCATTGGTCAAGTGTGGTTTCATTTTTTAAAAGTAATTTTGTTGATATACTATTCACACACCATAGACTTCCATAGTTAAATCACTTTTAAAAAGAGTTGTGCATACAACATCACCGTCAGTTCTAGTGCTCCCTCCCCACGCCTGCATTCACTGTTTGCTCCGTTTTCCTATAGCCTCCTTAGCCCCTGTCCCAGGTAAACCATTGCATCACTTATTGTCTCTGTGCACCCCACCCCCTTCATAAACTAGGACATCTAACAGAAACAATCTAAAATGCAAAAAAAACCCCGCCAAAACAGAAAGTGGAAAATAATAGTAATAATCTAATGATAAAAATAAAAAGAGTAAGAATGAAAAGGCCACCAACAATATTAAAAACGCCAGAGAATAAATTTCTGTCACGGAACAGGTGAGCAATATTTGAGCCTGAAGTATATTCAGGCTGAATGGATCAATGGATCAAGTATCTATATTATACCATGGTTCCATCCACCATAATCAAGTTTACAATAATCTGAAAGTAAAACTGTTTGAGTCCCTCACCTGTGACTAGACCAGATCTGCTGGAGGCTTAATCTGACTCCTCTGCACTTGGATTTTGGGCTCCCAACTAGCTACTCTTCAGAAGAAAGATGAGGCTTTATACTTGCTGAAAGATTTACATTCTTGGAAAGCCACAGGGTCGGTCTACTCTGTCCTGTGGAGCTGCTCTGACTCGCAATCAACTTGATGGTGGTGGGATTGGGTCCATTCACAGGGAACCGGGAGCCAAAGTAGAAGTGCCCCCTAGGGTTCTATAGGCGGTGACCTTAACTGGAGAAGATTGCCAGGGCCTGTCTCCTACAGAGCCAATGGTAAGTTTGAACTACCTATTTAAAAAAATCATTTTATTGGGGGCTTGTACAG
>NW_022103915.1:94147347-94152488 GCF_000313985.2 Echinops telfairi
TCCTTCCTTCCTTCCTTCCTTCCCAACCCCAGGTCTTCATATCTGACTTCTTGAAGGCTCTTCCTGGCTTGCTCTCCTGGTGTTAATTTTATGAATTCTCTAAACTTCAATTTAATGTTCACATCTTTCAGTTAGCCTTCCACTGAGGTTTTGTTCTAAATTTGGTACTGCCAATGTCCTTGTTAAGGGACTGCTTATTCACCACACCCTATTTTCATTCTTCACAACTCTGATTTTGAAGCTATTTGTGTAGTGTCGATCTCTTTCCTTAGATTGTACGATGCATCAAATCAAGGATGTTTCTTTTCCACCACTGTATCCTCAGCACACATGTCAGTGCCCGGTGCTTAACAGCTACTTATTGGCTTTCTGTTAAAAAATTAAAATAGCTACTTAGTGCTAGAGCCATGGTTTGAACCCAAGGTGTCTATTATCAAAAGTTAGCTGCACTAAAAGGTTATAAAGGAACTATGGTTCTAAGTTTCACCCCTCAGTAGCATATACTTGTTTCAGGTTTTAAGTCCTTGATTTAATGATTAAAATAGTCCTTGGCAATGAAATCCCTAGACATTTACTTTATAAGAATTTATATCCAGTGCTAAATGTAGGGTGTTAGTAATCTTACAATTCTGGGACGTGAACAGTGTGGAAAAAGTTCCAGAACTACAATATATCTAAATTGCACACAGCGTGGCAACATGCTGTGAAGGTAGGAACAAGCACTTTAACGTTAGTAGAAAGAAATCTCAGCTTCACCAATTCTTTGATTTCTGAGGGTGGACACGTTTTAAAATTATTGTGAGGCTCAATCTCCTTCTCTGTGCAATGGGAAGCACTGAGTCCTTCCCTGCCCTGTTCATGCTTTCTTTCCGACCTGCACAGCCAAGCTTATCTCAACAAATAAATAGTAATGAGCAAACAACGCAGCACAAATAGGCCATGCTTGAAACATCCTGATTGCTGTTTCCATTATTATGATCCTATAACAGTATGTAATAAAATACCCACAAGAGCCCCATGGTGTAAACCACTGGATACATGTAGAAGGCAGGCCGGCTTTCATGTCGTCTTTTAGAGAGATCATTGGTAAATTTTTCTGTTTAATTTTCCTGATTCTATTCTAAAAGCAAGTTTAAGTGTCGCTTTTCGTGTTTAAAATGCACTCTTGCTAAAAGCAGGAATTGCATATACCGAAAGCAGTAAGACACAGTCAATAAACCGTCTTTGTAGTCCTCCTTTCCCAAAGTACAGAGATCCAGATACATAAAAGTTAATACACGAGAGCATGCTGCCTGTGCGGACAGTCATGTCTCCTAAAAAGAGAACTCGGGACATTTGCAGCATACCCACAGAGCTGTCCAAACAAGGTCACTCCATATGGCGCTTCCAAGGGATCTTCCCATTTCTTTCATTCAACTTTTATCATTATGGATGTATCTTGTTTGTAAATTGCTGCTTTCTTAATTCAAGACGTATTACACTGTTCCTTGGAGGATTTGCTATGAATTTGTCAGGATACATACATGACTTCCCCAGTGTAATTACAGTAGGATTCCAAAGATACTTGAGCAGTGTGAATTGAAAATTTGAAGCTTTTAAGTATTATACATTACGTGGCTTGGCTGTCATTTTCAAGACCTCGTCTTGCTGTATTATGTGGCAGTGGTTATATGATGTTCATTCTTGTTCGATAAAACAAAGGATCTGAAGATGATATAAATGCAACATCAACCCAAGCTTAATAAGGGGCTACTAGTAGCCACACAGGCAGCCGGTCGACAACCAGCCACGCAGCAGGAGAAAGATGGGGCTTTCCACTGCTAAACAGATGTATCGTTTCAGAAACCCACAGGGGCACTTCTGACCTGTCTAGGGTCGAGACGTGTTGGAATCAACTAGATGTCAGTGAATGAGTTCAAAATGCTTGTGAAAAAAAAGAGAATTAAGAGATTTGGAAATTGTTGCAAGAACTTCTTGAAGGAGAAGTATTGCACTTATTACGAATTGGGTAAGAGCACAGGGTCAAAATTCAGTTTTCTCATCTGTAAAATGGGGATAATATTAGCAATTTGACAGAACTGATGTGAAGCTCAAAAGTAATAATGCATGTAAAACATTTACCATATTGCATGGCTTATTTTAACACAAAGTAAATGTTAACTTCACAATTTTGCGTCGAGTCAAGAGAGAGTGTGAAACACATTTTGTGGTGTTTAAAGTGTAACTGGTGCTGTAAAACGGAGGTGCAGTCAAAATGAGGAGAAATCCTCACTTCTTTTTAAATATGTGCGGGCATACTGGGGTAGAGGGCCGGATTCCCGGGTCATGGCTGGGTTGGGTAAATGACAAAGGTCAGGAGTCTGAACCCCTGGCAGATGGGTTAGAGGAGGGGAAGAGAAGCAAGACAGTACATCATCAAACTGTGCCACAAGATTGGAAGCCTGTGAGGTGAAATACTCCCCGGTTATGAATCATCTGTGACTGCTGTTGATGTGAAATTTCGTGACAAGCCAAGATGTTGCTGCAGTCAGATGTTGATCTGCAGAGGCAATGGTGCAACTTCTGGAGAATATTTCCTTTCTTCGTTCTCTCTTTTGCTAGCTGGCAGTCATGTAGGCAGCGTGAAAACTGGGGCAAATGCTCGTTGGGGTCATTATACAACGGTGCATCATCGATAATATATTTGGAGCTGGGAACACATTAGCTCTGTATTTTACAAATCGTTTTGAAGACGTCCATACTTTATCAAGGCTGCTTCTTAAACTGAGCATATTTATCATAAGGAATTTTATTTACTAAATTTTATTGGCTGTCAAGAGAGACACACGTGAGTACAATGTTGTAAGAGATGTCTGTTGATGTGAGAAAACAAGACAAGTTTTGAGGTAGAAGTTCAGTGGGTTGGAGAATTGTGAGCATCTCCGTTTTATCTGCTCATGACGAAAAGCAGTATGGTCAGAATAGGAGCTTCTCTCAATCACACCTTTCTCATATTCTAAAAGCTGCATAATGTAGCCTATGATTTCTTCTTCTTTTTAAAAAATTCCTTGAGGAACCATTTTGTCAACAATGCCACTAGGTCCTTGTCTGTCTCCTCTTCCTTAAAACACTCTTTTTATATATAGTTATTTCAAATACATTAAAGCCAATTATAATTACGTTGGCTATATAAAACAACACCTCCTTATGCAAGGAGGGTTTGCTATACAGGGTGCAACATATACTGGTGTCAAAAGCAAGTTATTTTCATCAGACAATTATAGTTGTCTTTGACATCAGGCCTGCATTTCCCACCAATTAGTACAAACTGCAGGGTGCAATTCTAGAATTCTGCAGTGCTAGCAGCTAGTAGAACAGAGTGGAATTTAGGGCATTTAAAATAGTGTAAGGTCCGATAAATATTCTGCTTTTACTCCGATTGGTTCAGATCAATAGTCTGTGTTGTCTGCACATCATTTTTCCTTGCCAACAAAGTGCATATGGATTTTATTTTTTTGTTGGGATATTAATTCCTCTTGCCAATAAAGTGCTTAATTTTCATTTTAAGCCCGTGTATCTCCTGCATGCCACTGAGCTATTTATTAGGTCAGACTTACAACCACTAGTCAAGACAAGGATGCTGGTCAGGGGAAGACTTTTATAGAACAAAAGTCGTTCAGGTATGAAAAATATGGTTGCCCTTTTTTGCATTCTGATGAATTGTACAATTATTTGATATTCTTAAAATTTTTTCAGTTGCTTAAGGTGGGGGACAAAACCCTCAAAGGGCACTGCTGAAATGTTTAAGGGTGTAATTTCTTACTTGAAAAACGCAGAAGTGAAAAGGCACGTGTCACAGAGTGCAGAAGGAGCCCTGGTGGCATACTGGTTATGTGTTGGGCTTGGATCTGCCTGCAAGGTCAGCAGTTCAAAACCTTCGGTCACTCTGAGGGAGAAAGAAAGGGCCTTCTTCTCCCTGAGAGAGTTGCAGTCTGGGAAACTCACAGGGTCAGTCTACCCTGTCCTTTATGAGTTGGCAATGACCACAGACAGTGAGTGACATGAGAGGAGGAAATCTTGAGAGGACCAAGGGGTCAAACGTGGACAAAGAGAACAACTAGTTGTTTACATACTGAGCAAGTACGTTGGCTCTTCTTTGTTTATGAACTTGACTAACCTGAACATTTATTTTGATGATCATTAAAACAATCTCAGTTCTCACTGCCATCCAGTCAATACAATGTCACTTTTCAATGTGAACTTGATCCCTGTTCCCCAAAACCACATGTACCGAGCTATCCAAAGCAATTCTGTAACATATCTATATCTATATCTATCTATCTATCTATCTATCTATCTATCTATCTATCTATCTATCTAAATAAAACTAAAAAAAAATCTTATTGCCATTGAGTTGATTCTGACCCATGACAACCCAATAAGACAAGATACAAGTGTCCTTTTGTGTTTGCGGGGCTGCAAATTTTTTGATAATTCCATAGGAGAGAACTCTTTTGGGTGACTTGCTAACATGTGGCTGGGGCGGTCTTTTGCAGCCTAAAGATGACAGGTGGCGTTCAGAGCTTACATAGAGGAGAGGGTGATGTTGTAAGCTGCCGCATCTAGCACGGGCTCCACCAGGTCATCCCTCCTGGTTTTCAAGGGTCAGATGTCACCCTCAAATGGTCCAAACTCCTTTGCTCTGTTTTCTAGAAGTTTACACGTGTTCTGGAAAGGAGGTCGTAGGAACAGAACATTAGACATGCACTAAAGAGGAGAAGATGGAAAGCTATCGTGGACCACAAGTGACTTCACTGGTTGATTGATTCAGTCCGCATTCACTTGGGAACTCCACGTGAATGAGCCTGTACTGGAGAAAGTGGAGAGGCCTTGGAAATCGATGTGTGTGTGTGTGTGTGGGCGCGTGAGCAAGAATTCGTGGTTTAGGGTGTCTGCTACAAGCACACGATTATACCCAAACCAAACCCACTGCCATTACATGGATTCCAACTCATCGCGACTCTGATCATCCGCTACGATGTGTGACAAGAGGAAACCCTTCGAGGAGAGGGTTTCAGTGCTGAGGAGAGGCCGCGCAGCCTTGATGGAGAGAGGCGTCTTCTGGGGAGGCTTTGGATCGAGTCCCTTGGCTTCGACGCCAC
>NW_022103915.1:94152696-94154328 GCF_000313985.2 Echinops telfairi
CGGTCCGTACGACAGTGGGGCGGTGACGCCGAGGCAGGCGAGATGGATGGGCACGGTGGCTGCAGCCATGGCTTCCAGGATGGGGAGCACCGCGGCCAGGGTGCAGGGCCAGGGTTGGGCCCGCAGACTTGGCAGTGGAGTCGTTCGGGGCTGTGGGGTGGATTCCCCCTCTAGAGGCTTCTAGGCTGTCACCTTGACTGACGTCCACGGGGAGGCCGTGGAAGGCAGCGGTGTCCCTCACCCCGGGAGGCACAAGGGCACCTTCTGCCTGTAGCAAGAAGATGCTGTGCTTCTTTCCAGGGGGACTCACGTCCCCACCCCGAGCGGCGGTGGAATCTGTTCTGGAAATATTTAAATTTGGCAAACTAAACAAGCCTCAGCGAAGAAAGCCGAAGGGCTCCATTCACAGGCACATTATCAAGGTTGATGCTTGATTTAAAAAAGAAAAAAACAAGAGGAAGGAAAAAACACAACTGAAATTACTCAGGGAGTACATGTGGACAGCATTGTTTTTGACTAGATTACAGGCTTTTAATATTCATTAGAAATGGCTTTTCCATTATTCAACCAAGAAAATCTGTATACAAACAAACAGAGAGAGAGAGAGAGAATCCTGCCTGAAGTTCACAAACAACTGCTGGTGTTTGTTAACAACAAAATAACAACATCAATATGAGGTCAATTTAAGTTCTCGACTAAGATGGGTGTGCTGAATGATCACTCTACACCACTGTCTCTTTTCCTGAATTAGGACATCCACCGTAGAGATTCTGAGTCTGAGTTGTAATGTTATCACTGGCTATTTGCAAAACTTTTAAAGCAGTAGCGAGATATCATTGGCCAGGGGTGCAGGTTATTCCCACAGACTTATGACCCATAGAGATATTTAATTTAGTGTTTGGATGCCCTCTTGTGTTACCCAGACAAGCAGATCGTCTATCTGCTACCGATTGTATTATATTATATTGTATTATATCTTTTCACACATTTGCCTGTTTGTATAAAAAGAAGCTATGAAGTCTGACCTTGGGGATTGGAGCCTTGCACTATCCATTTCACTCAACTCTTGGAGACTCCATGAAGAACAGGATCAGCTCTCTGTGAGACACAGAATTTTCATGGGCTGATTTTTGGAAGTATCTTCCCAGCTTACCTTGGTCTGGAAGCTCTGCAGAAATTTATGAACATCATAGTAACGCATGAGCCTTCACTGACAGATGGGAGTTGCCTTGTCTAAGACTAGAACCCGTCTCCTGTCCACAGGGTAAGTATTGTACCACTCATGGGTAGGCAAGTTATTACACACTTTGATCTTCAAATAATACAATAATACAATGGCAATAAAATAATACAATGGCAGAAATATTGTGATCAGACTAAAATGAGATAATGAGCTTAGTGTCCTTGCCCAGAATCGGGTACATCAAAAAACCTGACTGCTATTAAGTAGATTCTGACTCCTAGTAGGCCCTGTCTAGTGTTTTCTAGACTGTTAATCTCTGTGGGAGCAGAGAGCCTCATTTTTCCCATGAAGAGCGGTTGGTGGTTTTGAACCACCTACCTTGTTGCCAGCAGCCAAAGATTTATCCCGCATGGCCATCAAAAACCTCGGAACCCATTGGTGAGTTGATG
>NW_022103915.1:94155962-94161330 GCF_000313985.2 Echinops telfairi
AGCAGTGTATTCATTCAATGGGTTCATATGTGATGACATGTATTTTAACTAGGTCTTTCTTATATAGCTACTTTATCAGTATATATGTGTGTGTGTGTGTGTGTGTGTGTGTGTAGCAGTCTTTATCTAGCATGTATCTATCTATCTATCTATCTATCTATCTATCTATCTATCTATCTATCTATCTATCATCTATCTACCTATCATCTATCTACCTAGATGGACAGAGACGGAGGAAAGAACATATCTATATTGCGCTTGTGCTCAGAGTTGGTTTGGTGTTTTTTGTTTTTTTTTGATGAGGAAGTTGACTTACTAGCTCTTCCTCCGGACATTTGCCAACATCGTGTGACTTCTTGCTGCATTCACTGACTTCACAGTCAGCTCGCAAAGAGGTGTCTTCTTTCGTTCTTTCCTTTTCTTCTTTATTAAGAGGAGAAGTGCATACTGGACCATATTTCACAGTCCTGACGTCATCACATACTTTAAAAATCTCCTTCGCCCTTCTCAGACCTTTTTTCCCTGTTGAGGCTTTCACAGTGAAAGGAAACTTCCAACCATGGCAGGTAAGCCTTCTCAGAGAGCGTTACATAATAGAAATTGGTGACATTTGCAGAAGAATCTTATGAGGACAGCCACAGGCTTATTTGTTAAGATTAATGGGTTGGGTTATTAAAGACGGGCTTCTTCGCATGTGTACATGTGGGTATGTAAAGATGGGGGTGTGGGTAGAAGGAGAAAGGCGGGATTTAGGGAGACAAAGGCCTAAGGCAATTTACGTTAGGGTTTAGAATGGTTTTGCTGCAAGCATGCAGAACTAACTGGGTTTAGATTAAGGCAGTCTAATTAGTGTCATGTCAAACTGGCAGTGATCATAAGACAAGAGAGAGGTCACTCTTGTCATCTTCTTGGTCTTTTGCCCTTAAATATAGAGCTGCATAAAGTACAATCTCCTTCTTGTTAATGGAAGCAGAATATGTATAATCTGCACATGAAATGAAAAGAAAATGTGTAAGGAAATTTCTTTTTCCCATTTCCTCGTCAGGAGCTGTGAATTTTAGTGAGAATTAAAGTAAGGCTAATTCCGCAGTCATCTTCTGACCTGTCAGGGTAGCTGTCACCCTCCCGTCTCTCAACGCAGGTCTTTAGCTTCTACTTGCTGAGTGCAGCCTTTGCCGACTGACAGAAAAATACCGACCATGACAAGAAAAAAGAACATAATGTCCTTTTCACCCATCACTACTCAAAATTGCTCAATCTTTACTGACATATTATTATACATTGTTTCTCTGAAAAAGCACTTGCTTTCTTTTCTATATAAGAAGTACAAAACTTTCAAGAGACAAGAAACTGTTCTTTGGGAAAGATTAAAGCCTGTAATTATTTTAAATAGTCTATTAATATGCAATACGTTGCCCTTTAATATGAATAAGGTGTAGTGGGGTGCTTGAGTCATGAATGGGGCGCCCACTCCGCCTGTCATTAAGGATGTGAGGCTTCTTGTATTAAGGACCAAAGGCTCTGGTGGGATAGGCTGCTGTGTTTTGAGACCACTGTCCCTAGCTAGGAAAAAAAACCTTAAAAAAATTTATTGAAGACTAGGTGGGAAAACCACCCCGCTTCTGATAACATCAAGCCAATGACAAGAGCTGGAATAAAATCTTAAAGATTCCCCCCCTTTTGTTTTTTATTCTCCCTTTGTATGGGAAAAAGTGCACCCCATTCGAAAACATTCAAAAACACTGTGAAAATACTTGTAACATGAGGAAGAAGTCCTAGAGGCACTGTGGCTCAAGTGGTGACTGTTGCCCCAAACATCCCCAGTTCGAATCCACCAGCACTCAGACGCTATCTGCAGGACAAAGATAATGGCAGTCTGCTTCGCTACAGATGTAAAGCCAGGGGACCTTTAGAGACAGTTCTCCGCCGTCCTATAGGGTCGCTAGGTGGGGGATCAATTCTAGTGCAGTAGGGTTTTTAAAAATTTTTATTATTTAAAAAAAAATCATTTTATTAGGGGCTTGTACAACTCTTAACACAATCCATCCGTACATTGTGTAAGTAATGCAGTAGGTTTGGCTTGATCTTAAAGCATCAAGGTGTATGGGACCTAACAGAAGAAAATGTCACTAACCACGGCAGCCCTGAGCCCCACAAATGCAGAGTAGAACATGTCAGTGTGCGTACTCCCACTCCATTAACGATGACACCTCCAGGGCCACCCGCATTGCTGGTGCCTCACCACCAGCAGGTGAGGCCGTCTCTGCTAGTCTAGGGGCAGTGGAGGTAGCCTTGCGTTGGGGCTGTTTGTTCCCTGTTTTTCCGAGGAATCCAGGATTCTCAGTAATTCTGGACAATTTGTTTGGATCCTGGTAGGCTCTTGTTTTGAGAACAATATAGGAATTAAGTACTCAATATAAATAGTTACCAAGACACACAGGAAACACTTAGAAACATGGTGTTTATTTCAAGAGGTGCAACCTGAGCTATATAAATGCACGTTGCAGTATTGACTTTTTCCTAATTCACAAGATTTTTTATTATTATCATTATTATTTTTATTTATTATGTTAAGGGAGCAAGGGAGATGTTATTTCATCACATGACATTTCTGTGAGAAATCTTTCTTGTCTAGCTATGGACCTTAATGCATTATGGAAAACCCAGGGATTTAGATTTTTGACACTGCATACACTCACAATATATTCTAAAGGGAGACATTATATGCTAACTTCTTGTGAAATCCTGTAGCAGCTGCTTGGTTAAAAGAATATGTTGAAAAATATTTATGTAGTTTGTTTTCTTTTCTGTCAACCCTGGTATCTTATGAAATTTTTTTTCAAATGGCCAGTAGCTAAAGTAGTGACTTTCGTTTGACTTAATATTATGCCACATTGACAGATGAAAATTCCTTCTAAAAATGTCATTTGAGTGCTCGGCTAATTTGCATTTAGCTCGAGAGCTTTTAGTGCTTTGCACATTCACATTATAAACATTTGGGTGAACATTAATACCCCAGCTAAACAAAAATGCTATTCACTCCAACCATTTCTTCCACTACATAAAAACTATAAATGATTCTCCTACCAAAAAAAAAAAAAAAAGAATACAACCCGAAAATCAATTATAGTAACTATTTAGAAATGTAAAGGAAAGGCAGTAAAAAAGTGACAAAAAATCTTTAATTGTAGGGAAAATGTGCATCTTTTTTTTCCCCCAACATGTGAATAAAATGCATTTCCTTCTTTAACAATCACAGTTACAATAGATCCATGCATCTCACAGGAAAAAATTGACAATTTGATTATGACTTGTACTTTTTGCCGGGGCCATGAAAGTGGTTTATGTTTGAAATGTATCAGCTGGAAAGTACTTATTACTCATAAACGCTCTGCTATTTCACTTTCTGCAAAGTGAGCTGTTAACAGATACAATTTGAGCAGAATAGCCAGAGGAGGCCTTTTGATATGCAGAAGAGCTGACCCGCGTGCTGAGCCTTTAATTGGGTTTTTAATTTTCCAGGCCATCTGACAATATCAAACATGATCCCAGTGCTTGAAATGTTGATTGGAGGCTAAGAAGGATGTACTACAACATGGCATTATGGAGAGTGAGAGAGAGAGAGAGAGAGAGAGAGAGAGAGAGAGAGAATAAGGCAGGTAGAGAGGAAGACACAGAGCCAAATCATTCGCCTGGTGATTTTTGCTGGTTTTAGAGAATATTTCCAAACAGTTTAGCATTCCACTTTTAAATGATGAACATCTGATTATTTTGCAGTTATGGTGAAGATGTTTGAAAATATTTCTAAATCATATGTCTTCAGCTACTTAGCTAAACAGATCTGCTCAAGTGAATTGGAATCAGGGAAAAATGCATTTTGCAATTTAGCATGTTTTCTGGGCTAAAGCTACCAAGAATATGAAAGTTGCTGCTGAGAAAATAATTAATTCCCTATCATCGGATGCTTTCTTGAAAAGCTCCTGAGCCACAATGCTTCTGTTTCTGGGGGTTAGCCAGGAGGGAATTCTCGTTTTTTATAAAAATTTGTAATTGTCAAAGGGTCATTTAATTCCACGTCAAGTAGGTGCTCATTTATAGCTATCAATATGTTTGAAAACGAGAAGCTTAAGATTTATCCTTGACTTGTGGACAGCTTATTCAGTAAACACTTTTTTTATTTGCTCATTTGTAAGGATAAGGCAAAGAATAAAATCTAATTTATCATGTTATTAGAAGTCGGTATCAGAGTGATGCAGGGCTGTGGATTTAAGAAATCTGTAAATCTCTTTAATAAAGGCCTGGGGAATTATTAGTAAGGACAAATGTATAATGCCTGACGGTTAAATTTCTAAAAGAAAAAAAAGCCACAATAATCTCATTAAAGAAATTACTGACAGCGGCTCATAGATGTTAATGGTTGAACTAACAAAGGACACACAATATCAAAAAGAAGATTATCTTTTTTCCTCCTTTAGGATTTTACTATCGATCTAACTTATTGAGCCTATCAAAATAACAAATTGCCATTTTTCACTCAACAATTCTCAGTCTCAGTAATAGTAGGAAATTGAGAATAAAATATATTTATCCACAATGGCCACAACAATTTAAACACAGAGTTGCTAAACCCATTAAAAGAAATTTATATGGAAGCAATACAGAATGCACAACATCACAGCTATAGTGAATATTGCCTTAAAACTAAAAAGTATTTACCTTCTAGGGTATAGTTTGGGTCTTGAAGGTCATGTAGGAAATGATTTAAATGCACATCATCAATTAATAGCCTCAAGTATTGTCATTTCATTTGTTTCTTTTCTTTTGTTAGGTTCACTTCCTTTTAGTCTTCTTAATACAAAGATGGAAGGAATTAATCACTGAAATAAAGATCAAAGACAGCTCAATAAGTAAAGGTAGGGCAGTGTTTTCCTCCAAAGGAAAACAAAAGCAGTCATAAAAGGTTACCCGGATTATCCCCCCACTTATCTTACAGAGGACAAAGTAAGGGTTTGGGCTCACTTTCGGTCTAGCCAATGGTTTCTGAGACACTTTGCCCAGCTCTGTCTGTTATTTGCCGTATTGCATCACACTGAATATTACCCAGGTAAGTCAAAATTAAGAACGACGGGTTTGGGGCACTCAGTGGTTAATGCTTTACCCGAGTCTCTTAAATGACCCAGGATTCTGAAAGCTGCACACTCCTCGAAGATGTAGTAAATATTCAATTATGTCCATCTTGTGTTTGAGGAAAGGAAGGCACTCAGAGACGACACACCAGAATAATGTTTCCAAATGTGTCAGTACAGCGACGGGATCTCTAATCCTGGCAGAGATGCTCTGGGTAAGAGTCTGAATCCCAGCACACTGG
>NW_022103915.1:94161533-94189194 GCF_000313985.2 Echinops telfairi
TAAACCTTACAGCAGGTTCTGGTGAGGACTCACTTTTCCTAAGTAAAATCGACTTGAAATTATTGATAAATTAGAAGCCTTTGCGTTATCTGGGGAGCTTTGGAGGTTAGCATTGAAAACACACAAACGTATAATAGGATTTTGATTTTTAGATTTCACATGTACTCTTAAAATTGGAGTCTTTAATTATTTACCCTTGGCTTGTAAGTTGGTGGTAAAGGAGAGACTATAAAGTGAAGAAGAACACCGCCCCACCCCCCTTTTTTTTAACCAAGTCAGAAAAAAGGAAAGAATTCTTTCTTCTTTTTTTTCTTTTTCTTTCCCCATAGTGTGAAGCCATCTGAATCACTTATACATTGTACTCAGTCAAAGTATTTTTCTTGGAAATATTTTTTTTTGTATGGGCCTCGTTCCCAATTTAAAAATTCCACCAGTATATTAAAATTTTCCTGTGAGGAACCAAAATTAATTTACATGGGTATATACTGATATATTGAACGAGTTTAATATATGTGGTATTTTCTGTGAAGCTAGGCCAGAAGAACCCTAATCAGATCTACTGAGAATCATTCCACGTGCAGGAGAAATCAACTTATAGATACTACGTTTCAGTCCCTAGGAAAATAATTACAATTATCTTAAAGTAAGAATAATCATTTTACCCCATGGCAACTTGCAAAGGAGACTGCATGATGGCTTGCATTTTCCTGTGAATTCATCTATCAGGTTAGAAAGGGGGACACCATATAGGAGGACAGAGCTCTACTTTGCTTCTCCACACCGTTCAGATGTCCAGACGAACTCTTTACTCAGTGACAACAACGTGCTTGTGTTGCATCACTTGATTTTTTTAAATGCACTTTATTTTTTAGAACAGAAAGATTAGAAGAATACAGAAAGTGTCTCATACCTTGAACCCAAGTTTCTCCTGTTATTAATGTTGTCCATTATTAAGAAGGTACCGTCATTAAAATTATGGAACCAACCTGAATGCATTATGAACATAATGATATACTTTATTCTGCCTTTCCCTCCCCTTTTTGTATTCCAGAATCTCATCCATGATACAACCTTATATTTAATCTTCGTCTCTCAAGGCTCCTGTTGGCTGTGAGAGTTTTTGAGATTTTCCTTATTTGCGACGGCCTTGGCAATTTGGAAGCGTCTAGGAAAGGTCCTTTGTAGGGTGCCCCACTACTGGAATTTGTTGTGGGTTTTCCTCATGATTGACAGGAGTGCCTCACTCGATGTTAATCACAAGGCCATTGGGTTGATACTTTGGAGTGTGGAAGCTGAAGTGAACGGAGCAGAAGTCAATGAAACAAAGCAGCAGAGCAGGTCAGAGTTCAGGGGGATGCTTGGTCCACGCGCATGCAGCCACGTGCTTATTGTTTTTGTACCCACTATACTCTGATGTTTCACAGGTACCTTTTGGTTGCTTTCCCAATTTATAGCCATAGGGACGATTAATTCCTGTATGGGAATGGTTTAATCATCTATTTTTGTTACAGGAAAAATGAACAGAGTAACGAACCACATGGCAATCCAAAATCAGTTTGAATATGTAAGTAAAGACAAATAACCAGGTTCTTGGCTGTGCGTATGTTAAAACAGCATCCTTCAATGGACTACATTTCTGTGTTTTGTAGTCAAGTTAAAATAATGAAGACAATTTGGCCATTTCCCCCTCCTACACTCAATGGAGAAGAAGAGTCTTGTGGGGTCTACTTCCACAAGAGTAAACAACCAAAGCAAACCTATTGCCTCAAGGCTATTTTGACTCACACCCAGCCTATGGGACTAAGTAGACCTGCCCTGAAGGGTTTCCAAGGTGGAATCTTTATGAGAGCAGCTTGCCTGGTCTTTCTTCTGTGAGTGACTGATGAGTTTGAACCCCCAACCTTTTGGTCCTCAGCCATGTGTTTAATCACCGTGCCACCAGAAATCCTTTTCCATAGGAATGCAATCACAGAAAATCCAGTAGAGCGTAGTGCTAGACTGAAACACCTGGGGTTTCCCTGAGTTGAAATTGACTCTACTGTAATGGGTTTGGGATTCGGTACCAATTCAGGGGCAGACAAAACTCAGGGTGCGCCTTTGTAGACGCACACCTTGAAGATATTGTGGGCTTGATTCCAGACCATTGTAATAACATGATTATCACAAGGAAGCAAGTCACACAGTCCTTTCTTTCTTTCATTCTTTTGGATGGGTGGTTCCCGTGCATAAAGAAGTTATGCTTACAGAATACTGTAGTCAAGAGGCTTCCTACTCCCATTAACAGTTACAGTCTGGGAAACCCACAGGGACAGTTCTACCCAGTCCTCTAGGGGTGCTGTGAGTTGGAATTGACTCAATGGCAGTGAGGAGGGGTGAGCATTATGAAAAAGTTTGAAATATTGTGAAAATGACCAAGATGTGACACACGTAAGCACATGTTGTTCGGAAAAATGGCACTCATCGACCTGCTGGACAAAGAGTTGCTACAAAACTCTAATATGGAAAAACAAGAAGCAGCAGCAACAACAAAAATCCCACCATGTATGTGAAAGGCAAGAAAGTTAAGTCCGATAAAAGGAGGTATGGCTGTACAATGTTGCTTTAGAAACCGAGGCGATCCCTGCAGTATCACAGTAGACGACCACAGAGACAACTTCTGGGAGGCTCAAACCCACAGGGCAACAAAGCCAGATCGGTGGTGCAAGAGAAGCTTGCTCTTTTTAGAATACTTTCTTTGCCACACCCCTGCCCCTGACTTCAGAGACCAAGTGGCACACTATGGGTGGTTTTTTTTTTTTTTTAAATAAAAAAAATAGTTTGACAACATTCTACCTGGCTTGGTTTTTATTTAAAAAAAAAAAGTTTGACAAGATTCAACCCAAGGCTCAAAATGCTGCTGTGCTTTAAATGCTTAGCAATGTCTTTTGGATCAAATTTAGATGCATGGCTACAATTTCAAGTTGAGGACAATTTGGCACCTATATAATTAACTAACTTTCCTAATGAAACATTTTACACACACAGATGCATGTGAACCGGTCACTTTTGCTAATAACTATTGCCACATAACCAACTACTCCAGAACTCACATTATTGAAACAGCATCTTTTGCTCCTAAATCTGCAATTTGGGCAGGGATAGGTGGCAGCAACTTATTTCTATTGTTTATCAGCCACGAGGCCAATAGCTGAAATCTTCTAGGTGGGCTTTGTGTTAGTCCTGGGTGGCTAGAGACACCCATCCAGAGACATTCATATGTGTATGGGAAAGAGGTTTATATACAGAAGCAATCAAATATTGAGAAAAAGTCACAGTCCAGTCCAGTCCCATAAGTCTGATATTAGCCCATATGTCCAATACTAATCAATAAAGTCCTCTTCAGACTCACGAAACACATGCAATGATGCCGAGTGCAGGACGATCACAGGCCATTGGCTAGAAAGTGGATCCAGTGGTGTTGTAAGTATCTCAGGGCTTCCAGGGGTCTCCACATGGCTTCTCAAGCTTCAGGGCTGCATCAGGGTAGGTTCAAGGGCTTCTCCAGCCCCCAGGGTGAGGTGCCATATGTCTCGTCAGTAGAGCATCTCCAAGGGAGTGAAGTAGTGAGAGAGAGTCTCTCCCACCTCTAAGGAGGAAATATCAGAGTTTTTTGCAGAATCCTCAGGGGAAGGCCATGCCCAGAGAGGCCTCACTGGCTGTGACCCAATTGACAGACTACTAGACTCCACCTCTTCACTCTTAATCCTCACAAATCCCGAATTGACACCGGATTATGAAACTACCACAGGTTTATTCATTCATACCTTTAACAATTGATGCAGGGCTTTAAATAGCTGAGGGCAGGGGGCTAGCACAGCCTGGGATCTTTGGATTTCTCCCTTTATCTCCAGTTGCTCTCTTCCTATGATCTTCAGCATGGTGGCCCAGGGCTCAAGATAGATGTGCATCCTTAGAGAACAAGAGAGCCAGAAACCCAATCAAACTCATTGCCATCAAGTCAATTTTGATTTGACTCATGGCAAGAACAGAAGAGAAAAAGCTAGATTTCTTCTCTAGTATGGAATGTCATTTCCATCATCTTGTTGCCAGTGAGTTACTAAGGCCCTCACTCGCTCACTGCCGTTGAATTGATCCTGGCTCATAGCGACCCAACAGAGCAGTGCAGACGTGACCCTGTGGGTTTCTGAGACAGTAAAGCTTTACAGGAGTAGAAACCCTCATCTTTCTCCCATGGAACAGCTGGTGGCTTCAAATTGCCAACCTTGAGATTAGTAGCCCAATGTGCAGCTACTACATCACCAGCTCTATAACAAAAAAGATAAGCCCACTGCCATTCGTCCATTCAGATCCATCGTTCCCACTAATGGGCAGAAGTAGTCGACCTCATTTTGTTATGAAGCACTGAAAACAGTTGCAGATTTCCATATTGGCTAAAAAGAGTCCTGGTGGCACCATGGTGAAGTGTTCCACGCTTCAGGAGAAAAGACTTGGTGATCTGTTCCCATAGAGAGTTCCGTTTAGGAACCCAGTGGGACCAGTTCCACTCTATCCTTTAGGGTCACTATGAGCTGGAATCTACTCAATGGAATATAACAGAAACATGCTGTCTAAACAGCAGAAACTGTATACATGAAAATACTTAGTAATATACTAAAACTAAAGGCTTTCCTTTGACACGTTAGTCTTATATAGCCAAGCTTTTGTACAAGGTGCAGGGGTCAGCCAATACCTTGATAATATTCAGCCCTTTTCACAAGAAATAACAGTTGCTTCCCTGTCATGGCAATTATTAGGCAAACATGGAAAGCAGTGATACCTAGCCAATAATATTTTCATAATATCCATAAGTATTTCCACGTAGCCACTAGCGCATTTCAGACAGTTCATCTCATGGAATTCTCTTTGAAAGCCTAGGTAAGTGCTTACGGGTTCTCTGTATCAGAGGATCAGACACACCCTGTCTGCTATTGACTCCATTGCAACTCATAGCATTCATACCCCTCACAGCTACTCCAAATCACATACCTCCACTGCCATTGGGGCCGTTCGGAATCATAGCAACCTATGTTGGACAGAGTCGAGTTGCTTGGTAGAGTATCCAAACATAGAAATCTTTGGGGGAGCAGGCCTTCATCTTTCTCCTGTGAAGAACGTGAGTTTGAAGAGTCAACCTTTGCAGTTAATAAGCCAGTGCTTAGCCCGCAGCTCCACCAGGGCCCAGATAAATTAAGGAATTTTCCTAAGTTCTAAAATTTAGCAGAGGGCAGAGCAAGATTTTCAACAATTATGACTTACTCTAGACACCACGATCCTAACAGTCACACACACTCTCCTAACCTACGAAGGTCTCTATTGTGCAGATGTTCTCGATACTAAACTTGACCACATAGCTCAGCACAATAGATATGTAAAGACATGTTTATGAGTAGGGATTTGAAACACTTGGGCTAAACTCTTACTTCTGGTTTCAAATTTTGTTCATATCTTAAAATTATGACCTGGAAGTATTCTTTCGTAAATTTAGAAACATGGCATAAACCAAATCAAGTAAAATGTATACTCAACTTCTCTTTCCTGGCTTACAAGTCATTCAGTCAATACTAGAGATCTGTCAGAGAGGCTCAATCAACTCATGTAAGCATGGATTTCCTGTGTCTTCTCACATGTGGACCCCTTGACTGCTATCTGTGATCCACATTTGTCTTCTGGGTGGGCCTTGAAAATCTGGAAAGAATATACAAAGCTTGGTTTTAAATAAGTACCTTCCCCTTTAATGCACTCTTGTGTCTGCTCTGCTGGTGCTTCATCAGGACTGTCTGAATCATTTCACATCTCCTTTTTGCATATCCCTATTTCATCGGAATAAAGTCGATGTGATGTAAGCAATAAAGAGGGAAAACTTTCCAGGAAACACACTCTCCTCCTCCCCCAGCATATTATTAATCAGGATAGCAGTAAAATGTCTTTTCATTCAAGACTGCGTTGGTTAGGTAGTCTACCTTAGGGACTGGGGCATCCACTACGCATGCTCAGAGGTCCAAGCTACCGGCCCATGAAAGAGTGGTACACTGCACATGCGCAGAGGTTCAGGTTTCCAGCCAGGAAGGGGAGGTGCACCTGGGTGGGCGCTGCACCTGGATTGGCCCATTTAAGCCAGGTGAATTCAAGTCAGCCAATGGGGTTGACCAGGGGTCATCCACCACGCCTCCCCGAGGAATAATTGAAAAGGCAGGAGCCTGTAGTTGACCGCTTGACTTTGCAAGCAGCTTCCTGGCAGGCTGCACAGGGTGAGGGGCCCTGCAGGTGCCTGTGTAAACCTGAAACTTCTTCTGACTCTCATAAAACTCACTTGGATCCCAAACCAGGCTTCTGCGTGAATTCTTTCTCCCCTGGAACCGAGGACCGAGGTGTATCTCTACCCGGAGAGATCTAACACTTCCATCTCTATCTGAAGAAGAAGGTGAGGGAATTGGGTAGTTCCAGAAACTTCAAGTGTGAGGCAGAAGTCTGGGTGTTGGTTTCTCAGTTGCCTGATTAGGTCGTGGAAGAGCCTGGGGTATGAAGTAGAAGGGTGTCGAGGGAGGCACCTGTTGTCATTCAGCGTCTGACACGCAGGACAGAGTAGGGTGGCCCCCATACTGTTTCCAAGGCTGTGATCTTTATGGGAACAGGCCGCTTCCTCTTTCTCCCAGGAACTGCTGGTGGGTTCAAATCACTGGCCTTTTATTTAGTGTCTGCGCGCCTCACTGCTGAGTCATACTTGTCCGGTGAAGTGGAGGCGAGATAATTGTTTGAGGTAAGGGACAAAAGGATAGGAGTGAGTGACCAAAGAGCAACAGAGTAAGGCAGAATCCTAGAGATGGGAGCCATCCGAATCGTCCAATGTGTAAGAACCTAGAACTTGTTTCGATTCATTTCTCTGAATGTAGTGACATGCCTTTCTAGCTTTAAATTTAATATTCAGAGATGTATTTTGGTCAAAACTGTATCCTTGGCATATCATTTCAGAGAAGGAAAAATCAGTTTGTTAGGCATCTTCTATATTTTCTTTTCTTAAAAAAAAAACACATTTTGTTGAAGGCTCTTACAGCTGTTGTAACAATCCATACATCAATTGTGTGGAGCACATTTGTACATATGTTGCCGTAATTATTTTCTAGACTTCTTTTTTTAATAAATTTTTATTTTATTTTATTTTATTGATTTATTTATTTTTAATCATTTTATTGGGGGTTCGTACAACACTTATCACAATCCATCCATCCATCCATTGTGTCAAGCGCACCTGCACACTTGTTGCCATCATCATTCCCTAAACATCTGCTTTCCACTTGAACCCCCTGGCATCAGCTCCTCATTTTCCCCCTCCCTCCCCGTGCCCCCCTCCCTCATGAACCCCCGATAATTTACAAGTCATTATTATTTTGTTAGACATTTATTTTCTAATGAGCCCTTGGTGTCAGCTCCTCCTGCCCCGCCACTTCTATATTTTCTATGCTGTCCTTTTACCCACAAATCAAGTAATCCACGATTGCTAATGATAATGGTGAAGATACTCGGTATATTCATTTAGTAATCTAGATGGAGTAATTGAAACATGTAAAATTCTTCATAGGGGACTGATTACAATTTGGTTTTTGGCTTCTAGGTGAGGCAGATAAATACATCAATGTTAGTCCATTGAGATCAATAGAATAACATAAACACACAGCAAGTGGGTTAACATTATGTATTCTTGGTGACTATTGGAGAAGGCTTTTCAGAAGTGATCTGGGTTGTGGAGCATAGAGAAAAGAGTACCCTGGGGCAAAGAGAACCATTAGACAGGGCTGAGTGTGGGGAACAACACAGACCATATTGCACACGGGGCTGTGGCGAATAGTTTGGAGGGTCTAGAGCTAAGCGTGTATGTCATGGCATAAAGACTTGTAGGAGTGCTTCCGCTGAGTCCGCTCTGCTTCCCATGCATTAAGTCTATCAATACATTCACTAACTCTCATTGCTTAAACAATCCATTAGATATATTGTCATTAATCTAACATTTAATGGCTTTGTTTTCTCATATGCAAAATAAGGAAATTTATCTTGCTTCTCAATTTAACCATCTATGTCTAACCCCTAATTTCATTGTTTGTATGATCACAATTCTCTTCAGACTCACTTCCCTAACGTCAATCCCTCCTTCTTTTTAAATCATATTCCCATATCATTCAAACCAAAAAACTAAACTCACTGCCATCAAGTCAAACTGCCCCTGTGAGTTTCCCAGACTGTAACTGTTTATGGGAGTAGAAAGCCCGGTCTTTCTTCCGTTGGAGCGTCTGATGATTTTGAAAGGCTAACCTTGCAGTAGGTAGCTCAGTGAGTCACCACTACACCACCAGGCTCCTCTCATCACTTAGCAGATTTAAAAAGACATTAAAATAAAAGGACATACACAACAACGCATCTTCAGTAGCTCCTCATTGTCCAAACAATCAAACTTTCTAAAAAACACTTCAGACTTTCCAGCAACTAATTTCTACTAAATTTACATTCCAACACACTTTGTTTTATTGCCATGTACGACTAGAGACTTTGGCTCACAATGTCCCCTTGCCTGGATTGTTCCCATCTCTGCTATCATTTCCTTATTTCGTTTTAATTTTAAAGACTGAGCAAAATGGCTCATTACATAGTCAGAAATGATGTCTGCCATCTCTGAATTCTTAGACTGCCGTCATATAATCAAAACACCTTGATGTGAACCTCATTCTGCCAATTGTATGTCTTGAGTGAACTTCTCTAAGACCCACTTTTCTCATCTCTAAAATAGATAAAATAAAGATAATGATATCCACGGCACAAGATAATTGCTTGATTTAAATGGAAGTCTTTTAAAGAATTTACTTACTCTACAAGTATACATTAATATCAAGACAGTATGGGGTTTTCAAAAGTAAAGTTTGAAAACAAGTCATCACAAGGCCGCAATATGTGATTATGGAGAAGTGCTCAAACAGAACTTCTATAAGTGTAGTTATAGGACAGAACTGAAATGAACAAGCTTTACATCATGCAATTGCGAGATGATTCAATGAGATGGTAGCCATCCTGAGAAGTGTGGCATAGTGGGTTAGCTTCAAGGTCAGCAGATCAAACCTGCCTCTCACTTCTTGGTCGAAAGACGAAGCTGTATGTTCCTATGAGGATGCACCATTTGGGGAAGGCTAGGGAGCAGTTCTCCGTCCTCTGAAGTTGCTATAGGTTGGAATCGTCTTGATGACGGTGGGTTTGGTATGCAACTACTTGTCATCATTATTTGTTTCTTAAACCACTAGGACCATTCGGCTCCCTATTAGAATTATTTGGGTGCATGCATGCCTTCTCATGCATGTGAAATTTGAAGAAACTTGAGGGTAAGATGAGGCTTGCATCACATTTATCCTTACACAGACTAAATCAGTAAAAGGCGTAGGATCGGTATATTTGTCTTCTCAATGAATGCTAAGTGCGCATTGCACTTAGCAGCCTGTTCTCAGGCAGGGCTGTTTTCCATAATCGCAGCAAGCCTTCTCTTCTGTCTGGGTGCTGTTAGCTAGGTGGTAGTGTGGGCAAAGACTAGCTTATTGCTTACGTATACTTTAGCTGTGAGCATCGGAAACATTAGGTGAGATTCCTTTGCCCATGCTCATCCTTGGGCTCTTCCTCTGATTTTTCTAATCACAATTTCCCACGTTGCTATAGTTGCACCCTCTTCTTCACGCAGTGTTTCCCCTCCGGTCTCTTCCCCTGTAATGGACCAGTATTTCCTTTTGCATTATAACTTACTGGAAAAATTCAATTTTCACATCTGTCTGGTGGATTTTGACTGATATTTTGTTCTCCCTGTGCCGATGTTACCGAGAATTCCATGGTTACTGAGAATTCCATGCATGAAACACTGAGTTGTGCAGAACGAAAACCAAATGTGAAACTTGAGCTCTAATAGCGGGAGCTTCTTTTTCTATTACACAATTATTTTTAGAAGCTATTCTTATCGCTCAATATTTCAAAAAAAATATTTTGCACGAGCTAGATGAACAAATATTCCTTACATGCTGCACTTATGAACCTTCTGTAATTGATTAATCATGTTCTATATTGGAGGAAGAATATGTTGTTTTTATTGGCTTTGTTGGTTTTCATAAAATGATGCCTATTTCTATCTAGAACTTACATGTTAAAGCCTAGAAGTAGAATCAATCCTGCAAACCTTTTTTTTCAACTTGAAAACAACAAGCAGTAATTTTCTACTTGAGTCAGGGGTCAATGCCATGGCGGCTTGCAACAACACATTGTAAGGCAAAGTGGAAGGCAGTCTTTAAGCAAAACTGATGTTGCTACAATTGTAAGTGTGTTTGGTGATTTACATTGTAAAGGTGGTGAGAATAATAATTTCGGTCCTCCCTTTCCAGCACAGGTTGAAGGTGCTCTGGGAAAAGGCTTGTTACAAGGTGATACATTTTTGGTGCTTTTTTTTTTTTTTTTAGCAAGACAAATCAAGTGTTTTCTTTTTGCCCTTAAAAAGATGGTTGCTTAATGTTTTGTTATTATAGTTACTTGCAAATTTTTAAACCAAAGTTCTTATCTGATGATACCCACTAAGCATGAATGCTGGAATGGAATCTTTGAGGGGCCGCTTGGAATGTGGGGGAAAGGGAGATGGAGGAGGAACAGGGAGAAATTAGCATCGGTTGAGTATTCACCAGGTATGAGACCCTTTGCAACAGAAAACGCTATTCCACTGCTCTGGGCAACCCAGGATGAGAGACTGTATTACTTCCCTTAACAGATGGGGACATAGAGACACATCATTTAGCTTCAGTACACTCCTTTCTACTTACAGAAATGACGAAAGCCAGGCATTTCCCCTATCCTAATTGGAAACAGAGGGAACTGCGCATTAAAGAAGCTTTGGGTCGTCTTGACAATGTTTCCAGTTTTGATCTTCATTGTCCTTAGTTGTCCTTGAACCATCTCCAACTCAGGATGAACTTCCTTATGCTGAACTCGAAGAAACCCAAACCAGTTGCCTTTGAGTTGGTTCAGCCTCACGGCCCCCATGTTTCCGAGTAGAACTGCACTCCGTAGGGTTGTCAGTGGCTGTACTCTTTCAGTAACCGACCACCAGCCTTGTGCCCTAAATGGCCGCTGGGTGGAGTTAAATGGTCAACCTGTGAGAGCTCCAGTTTACAGCACTCTAACACCTATACATAATATGCTAGGTGAAGAATTTTAACCAGTGCCTTGACTTTTAAAAATCTTTGGATTAAGGCTCCTAAAATCATATTCATTTTATCAAAAATATGTGTGCTGACAAATGACATTCATCAGTGGGTACTGCTGCCTCTTGGAAAGGGTAGAGAGTACTTGAGTAGAAATGGTGGGAAGGCACAGGAGGTCAGGGACAAGGGGAAACCATAGATGACATAGGACATTTCAAAAAGACTCTTGATATTGTCACTTCCAGTAGCTATCTCTTGCCCAGAGTGTGCAGGTTTGGGCAAAGTTGGGTTTGGAGCTCAAGATGCCTGTCTTTAAGAAGTACACACTCTACATATGTTTGTTTGAAATCCCCTGCAGTATCATGTGAGCAGAGACTATGCAATCTATAATTGTCTGTGGTTTTCAGATTTGAAGGTATTAGGAAGGGGACGCCTAAGAAATGAGCCTGGCACTGTGTGGAGAGCTTGGTTCTGTAGACACTGAAAATGGTACTCCTGTGACTATTACCTAAACTATGGCAACAGCTCCCCCTTCTAGTACTCCTTTTATGAATACTTCTTTGGAGGTTACCTGTTATTTCTTTCTTTGTTGTGCTATGTGGTCTTCCTCCTAACTCCATGTGATACTTAGGAGAAGAGAAGAGCGCCCACGTGCATGTTTTAGTTGGTCTTGTAAGGTGCCGTGGAGTTGGCTCCCACTCATCGTGGCCCGTGCCCAGCAGAACTAAGTGCTGCCTGGTCTTCACCATCCTTACTCTTCAATGCTTTAACGTGCATTTTTAAATGCATTTCTCACTGAGACATTTGCTTTTCAAATTTCAGTATATTTTTCAGCATATTAAAGGTAAGTCACAATTTGCTTATCTAAAGACTAGAGATGCTAATATGGTCCCAGCCTGCCTCTAGTGCTGTTGTAGAAATGAACGAGTGTGCTATTGTGGAAATCCTCTGGAAATGACAGCTTGAGTTTACTGTTGTTGGGATGAACTTATTTCAAAGATGCTCAATGAAGGAAGAGTTGAGGGGCACTTGTTTGTCTTGACAGGGAGCATAACATAGTGGCTAAAAGAGAAACGGTCATTCGACTACATAGTGTTGATTTCAAGCTTTCCCATTTACTAGCTGTAAGAAATGGGCTTGTAACTAAACCTCTCTGTGCAATTTCCTCTTCTGCAATTAGCAAGGATAGGGCTAATATGAAGATTAAAATTCCTAATGTAAGTAAAGTCCCAAGAGCAATGTCTGGCCCATACTAACAGCAACAACAACAACAACAACAACAACAACTCACTGCTATTGAGTCAATTCTGACTTATAATAACCCAAAGAGTAGAACTGCCCCTATGGAGTTCTGAGATTGTCTAACTGTTTATAGGAGTAAAAAGCCTTGTGTTTCTCCCATGGAGAAGCTGGTGGTTTTGCATTTCTGACTTGAAGATCATCTCACTAAACCATCAGGGCTCCTACTAAGTGCTACCTAAATGCTAGGTCTTTTTATTAGATATTATTGTCATCAGAGAACCTTAGTGTCACAGTGGGTTATGTGTTAGGCTGCTAACCATGAGGCCAGCAGTTCGAAACCACCAGCTGCTCCTAAGGAGGAATATGAGGCTTTCTACTCCTATAAAGATGTCCAGTGTCAGAAACCCACAGGATCAATTCGACTCCATCCTATGAGGTCACTCAGTCAGAAGTGACTGGATGGCAGTGAGTTTGGGTTTATTATTACCACCACTATAGTCTGGCATATAGTGGATGATCAATACGTTTTGTTGTATATAACATAGTAAGTATAAAGCAAGTAGAACCGCTTGTCGTTATTGTTAGGTACTATGTAATCGTCATTGATTCCAGAGAACAAAATACTCTCCGGTCCTGTGTCATCCTCAACATCACTGCTATTTTTCAGTCCATTGCTGCAGCCATCGGGTCCATCCTTCTCATCGACGATCTCTCTCTCTCTCTCTTTTGCTGAACCTCTACTTTATCAAGCATGACTTCCGATTCCAGCAATTGTTCAAAGTAAGCAAGACAAAGTCTCAATATCCTCACTGGCTTTACTTTAATCAAGACAACATAAAAAATCATTTTATTGGGGGCTCTTACAGCTCATCACAATACATCCATCCATGCGTTGGGTCTAGCGCATTTGTACATATGTTCCCATCATTATTTTCAAAGCATTTTCTTTCTACTTGAGCCCTTGATATCAGCTCCTCATTTTCCCCCTCACTCCCCCACTCTCCTTCCCTCATGAACACTTGATAATTCATAAATTTTTAATTATTTTTTCCACTGACCAATGTCTCCCTTCACCCACTCTTCAGCTGTCCATCCCCCAGGGAGGAGGTTATATGTAGAGCATTGTGATTGGTTCTCCCTTCCCCCCCTACCTTCCCCTTCCCCTGCTGGTAACCTTACTCTCATTATTGGTCCTGAGGGGTTTATTTGTCCAAAATTCCCCATATTTCCAGATCATCTGTACCAGTGTACGTGCTATGGTCTAGCCAGATTTGTAAGGCAGAATTAGGGTCATAATAGTGGGGGTTATGGGAGCCAACCAAAAGGAGGAGAAAATAAAGAAATAAAAAAAGACATGGGTAGCGGGGGAACAGGGCACTAACCCACTCAAAGGGAGGGTGTTGTTGATATCTCCACAGGAGAGGGAGAGAGGGGCCAGACTTCAACGCGGTGTGCCAAGATGTGAATGCAACATACTGGCATGAAGGAGGGAACCAATAGAGATTGTGGGGCTGCAATCCCAACCATGTGGACATACACACCCCTCTCCTCAGAAGAGTTCACTTCAGAGGACAACACTGAAACTACACCTCAGGGAGAGGGGCGCATCTGCTCAGAACACACGATCAAATGAAGAGGGAAGGCGAGAGAGTGGAACACATCCTGGTCCACCAAGCCCTGAGGATGATATTCCTGCTCAGAGTAGTCAATGCACAGAGAGGACCATACAGCCATCCCCACCTCGAGATACGATGTCCCTCACTGACCAATAGTGCTAAGAGGGACAACACTGGAGACACAGTGTGGAAATTGTTCCCGATCTGACCCTACCACACCGGGCTGTAACGCTAAGGGTGTGCAACAGAGCAGTAAGGGGAACAAAGCAATGAAGTGCCCGGGGAATATGAAAAATAGGCTTTGGGGTCAGGGTGTGGCACCTCATCAGACTCAACCAAAAAACACTCCTAGAGGTCAACAAACAAACCTGGAACTATGTACAGGCTTCTTCTTCTTCTTTTTTTTTTTGTCAATGGTTTTGTTGTTGTTTTCTTTTCTTTTGTTGTTTTGTTTTGATATGTCTTGCTTTTGTGCTTATTATTATCTCTGCATGTCTATCTAGATAAGCTAGGTGGGATAAACAATCCAGAGGAGAAAACAATGGGACTGATGGTTCTGGGAGAACATGGGAGAGGGGGAGGCAGGGGAAAGGAAGTGGTGTTAACAAACCCAGAGACAAGAGAACAAGTGATCTAAAAATCACTGGCAAGGAGGGTGTAGGATGACTGGTAGGGCTTGATCAAGGGCAATGTAACCAAGAGGAATTGCTGAAATATGAATGAAGGCTGAACATGATAGTGGGACAAGAGGAAAGTAAAAGAAAATAGAGGAAAGAACTAGGAGGCAAAGAACATTTATAGAACTCTAAATACAGGTATGTACATATGTAAACATATTTATATATAAGGATAGGGAAATAGATCTCTGTATATATATATTTATATGTTAAGTATTAAGGTAGCAGATGAACATTGGGCTTCAACACAAGAACACTTTGTTCTAGAAACCTGGCATTCTGTGATGCTCACCTTCCTGAAGACAAAGTGGGTACATAACCAAAGATGGTGAAGAAAGCTGATGGTGCCCAGCTATCCAAAGATATAGCATCTGTGGTATTAAAGGCCATCTAGCTGAGAAGCAATAAAGCCCATATGGAAGCAGCACACCAGCCTGTGTGACCATGAGATGTTGATGGGATCAGGTATCAGGCATCAGACCCAGAACAAAAAATCATTTCAATGTAAATGAGGGGGAGTGTGGAATGGAATGGAGAAGCAAAGCCCACTTATATACAGTTGGACATCCCCTTATGGAAGGGTCACAAGGAAGAGAGGAGCCAGACAGGGTACAGTAACCTTTTTCATTCTCCTGTCAGTCCATGCTATTTTCCACATTCTATGCTCACATCTATGACACGATTTGAATGTGTTCACTTCTTCAAGTCTTCCTTATCTATTGTTCAGTTTTCCCATGCATATGAGGCAATAGACTATTCTCTGACTTGGGTCAGAGATACACTTGACCTCAAAGTATCATCTTTGCTATTTAACACTCTAAAGAGGTATTTTACATCAGGTTTCCCTAATGCAATGAATCATTTGGTTCCCTGATGCTGCTTCCTTGGGCATTGATTGTTGATTTAAGAATGAAATTCTCAACAGCTTCAATGTCTTTGCCATTTATCACGATGTTGTTTCTTGGTTCAGCTGTCAGAAGTTTTGTCTTCTTTACGACTGTAATCTGTATTGAAGTTCAGTAACTCCGGAGTTGAATAACTGTGTTTCCTCTAGGACCATGGATATGATTTACAAAGGACCCTTGAATGCATGCTTTATGTAATTATTACAGTAACCAGTACTGTAATACATACTATTGTAATACATAGAAAAGAAAACTTGAGACTCTGGGAAACTCACTGGCTCAAGTTCACTTGTCAATCCAGATTTTTTGGAAAGTGCACTTTCTATCATCATAGACGCTTTGCAAAGTGGAGTCTCTACTTGTCAGACACAGGATTGTAGTACAATATCACTGAAACAATTTTTCTTCTGTTTCATTTAGAGTCAGCTATTCATCTCCCTCCCCCAAGAGACCAGGTGCTGGGTGGTGGGAGCAGGGAGAACAGCATTCAGTGAGCTTGGATCAGGATCAGGCACCTGTGTGGCTTCTCATCTACTCTTTATTGGAATACTGCAGGTGGGGTAAATCATCTGGGGCTGAGTGAGTAAGCTGAGGGTGCACAGCGAGAGATGGTCAGGAAGCATCTAAACCACAATGTGATGCCAAACTAGGTTCTTGTCACCTCGCAGGGAAACTGCCACACGCAGCTGATGCCTACAGTGAGAGCTGCCTTGAGCTCTGCCGGGGAGCAGATTTGCAGTTACAGAGGAGAGCAACCTCCTGATCCATTCGGGGGTGACGGATCTTTTATTCAAGTGAAGAGCCTACATTTTATGCCTTATTTTATTCCTCCAGGTGGGGAATGTGAGCCACAGATTCTCCTTATTAAAATGTTCATCTATCGTCAGTCTCATGTTTTGCAAAAACCCGGTGAATAAGAGAGAGGTTGATGTTCCTCTGTTTAGAATTTATTTGGTAAAACACCTATCAGTTGGATTAAGTAAAAGGAGGATGTGAATTAAAATACAGGTAGTCATGTAAATATGGAAGACGCATGGAAGATATGGCAAAATGTGCTGTGATGGTATCGAGACACGTGTCATTGTGACTGAAATCAAGCCTAGAAACAGGAGTTTTCATTGATTTGCGGCCATGTTACCCTTTGGCTCTCTAATAGGATACAAGAACATTGTATGCATTTTATCTTATCTCTTAAATACCTTATTGAAGGAAAGATCTACTGACTTTGAAATACACTTTCAAATAAAGCCGATTCTATTCAAATGATTAGAAAAAAATTATGACATTGAAATAAACATATTTCTTTAAGCCACTAAATAACTTGTTCTAAAATCAGGTCAAATAATGATGGAAGTTTTAAGTTGTAATGCCCACAAATATTATTTGGAGGCAACTGCAGCAGCCATCACATAATTTGAAAATATCTGCAGTTTCTCTTAGTGCCAAAGCCATCGGTACTACAAACACCACTGTACTCTATTGCCTGCATTGCACTCACAATGAAAAGAAAGGATACATTGCAGTTAGAAGTTAGTGAAATTGAAATGATTCTTCCCCTCCAAGTCTTCCCTGAATTAAGAACCTCGAATCTAGTCGTGTCTGAGACAACTGGGGTTAACTTCCACTGGTAGGATGTAATACTTGTGTCAGCTTGCCAACAAACTCAGCCAATGCAAGCCCACGAGGGCATCCTGATCATGGGAACTCGTGGGACTTATGCGAGTAGTGCCAGAATCATGCCCACAAAGGACGTGGTGCAGTGCTAGTGAGGCACAGGTAGACTGCACCAGAGGCTATCTACTCTCACCTAGCATTCCAGTGATAGTGGAGGGCGGTCATTGAGCCAGTAGGGCAGCCTTCCAGACAAAATCCAATTATCAGAGATCTAATGATTGTCTCACTTTCTCCCAAGAGGTTCAAATTGGAGGTTCCTTTTTTTTCACGAGGAGACTCATGTTCCCACAAAATGGGCTGGCTTTTATTTACCTTCCATTTTGTGACTATGAAAAAAAAATCAACTCAATTGTGACCTGTCATGTAGAAGTGTGGATAAAAATATGAATGTTAAATTTACCTAGTATCTTTAGGGCATTCAATCATGGAAAGCATGATATGTGTGGTGGTATTTGCCAAAGCAAGAAATATTAAAGGTGATAAAATTAAGAAGGGGAACACCAATTACTGAAGTATTTTGTGACTAGAGCATGTGTCAGGATTTTTGCTCTCTTAGGCACTCTACCATGCTATTGTCATAGGTTGGATTGCCTGTATGAAATAGTTCCCCTTTGTGGGCTAGAGAGATGCACACTTACTTACGATCTGCTCCACTTTAATGCTTTTAAAGTGTAAGTTTAGTATTAAAAATGAAAAATGCACAGGCAGATGTTATGTAATGGGAATGTGTCCGCTTTGCTTCCTGGTAAAAAAGCTTGCATCAAGATGAGATTTGGGAAGAGTTTAGATGAAAGAGGTTGAAAATAGGTATTGATGAGATATCATACTTACCGTTAAGTAGAAACCATGAAAAATCAATCTCAGTTTATCAGAATGGAAAGTTAACAGTGCACAATGCTCTTGTAATGGGGTGGATATGCAAGTCTTTAGAGAAGACGATATGTGTAAAGAGAAGTCCATGGAGAGGACATTATGATATCAAGGCAGTGACAAAACAAATTTCAATGCAAATCTATTGAGACCATATTTCAATGTCAGGACGATGGCAAAATGTAATCCTAGAGAGACCATTTTACAATGTCAAGACAAAAGGAAAACGTGTCGCTGAAAAATTATTGAGACCACACTGCCATGTGAAATCGCGATCCCAAGCATTATCATTGCATATTGTTAGAGCGCATGTGTCTCTTGTAAAGTAATAGCAAAACAGTCGAACTTAGACTAGCGAACAGTTGGACAAAAGGATTTTATGTAATCCCCTATCATGATCAAGACATGATGGTAAACATGTAAAAACAAGTCAAAGGTTGTTAAAGAAATATAAAGGATGGTCAAGCTCTAAGATTTTGCAGGCCATTCTGGTAGCATTCAGCATCATTCTTGCTTCATAGATAGTAAAAGATCCCAGGGAGTGGTGCTCTGAACCTCACAATTATGGTTGCAGATGCAAGGTTAGCCAAAGGCTGCTCAACATTTGGTGGTGAAAGAGACCGAGATGTTAGGGCCGTACAAAAACCTAATTTATAGAATTATAATCTCACCTCAAATAGCTATAATTTTTTTGAATTGAGTCATGCCCATATGATGAATGAAGTTCACAAAAATCTTATTCTTCTGATTCTAACTTTGTCTGTGACCATTATTTGTGATAAAGCATACACTGACTTCGTTATTACTTTGCGACACTCATGGTGCTAGGTATCTGATATCCCTTTGGGTAAACTAGCTTGCTTCTCTTCCATCCTGGGAGAAATAAGGAGACTATTATTACAAAGGTGCTGCACTTCGGATGATTCAGGAATGGGACTTTCTAATCTCCTTCTGCCACCGTCTTGGTTTGTGACAATCAGCACACCACCTGGCAGGGATATGATTCTGTATATAAAACGGGAGGATGCACATATCTTCTATATATTATAGTCTAGAAAACAGGGATAGGGATCCAGAGACCTCCATTATTAAATAGCTGTGAACCTTGAACAAGTTGATTAGTTTTTCTGGGTTTATTCATCTGTATAATGAAGAAATGAATGTGATTATGCAGGTCCTTCTTTAGTTTTTCAATTTGGTTTCAGAATTAATTATGATCTTTACGGTACATATTAACAAGTAACTAATAAAATTATTGTTACAACCCCTCCAAAAAACACTCCAAACAAATGCCTACTGGATACCATTCTTCTCTATATGATCCCATCTATATTATGAATTTTTAAAAAAGAATTTTATGCAAAATGCAACTGTTGCAGGCTTTTAGTTTGAAATGATAGCCAGGAACACTTATGGACCTGTGATATATGAGGGTAAGTTAAAAAAACTTTTTTGCTACTGGGGTCATAGTTCATAAAATATGGGTTTATTCCAAACAAAATGTGTTTGAACATGTCTCTGAGATCAGTAGATGGCTGAAGAGAAATTCTCTCATAAATATACCTGGTTTCGTCACCTTAAGGTGACTTTAAAAAATAGAAAAAAAGGTCCAATCAAAACTGCAGCTTCTCAAGGAACCTGCTGGGCCAGTTAAATTCAAGGAAAAAGGTTATGGAGGCTGTGTTTTGTGATTCCAAAGAAGTAACCTTGATAGATTTTCTAGAAGGAGACAAAAGAATCAGAGAGTCTTTTAAACATTATTGTTAATTTTTTATTGGGGGCTCTTAGAGATTTTATAATAATCCATAAATCAATTACATCAAGCAAGCTTGTACAGATGCTTTCATCATCATTTTCAGAACATTCTCTTTCTACTTGAGCCCCTTGATATCATTCTTCTTTATTCCCTCCCTCCCCACCCTACCACCCTCATTAAATTGTGTATATGTATTTCATATTTTACACTGTCAGATGCATCCCTTCACCCACAGTTCTGTTACTCATCCTCCTTGAGGGAGGGAGGTTATACATCCATCATTACTATCAGTTCCCCCTTTCCCTCCACGCTCCCTCCCATACCCACATTGTTAATTCCATTACTGTTTCTGAGCGGTTTATCTATCTTGGATTCCATGTGTTGAAAGCTCTTATCTGTACCAATGTACATACGTTGCTCTAGCAGGATTTGTGAGGTCGAACTGGGGCCATGATAGTGGGGGGAGGAAGCATTAAAGAAATAGAGGAGTGTTGTGTGTTTCGTCCAAGCTGCACTGCACCCTGGATGAGTCCTCTCTTCTGTGTGTCCCTTCTGTGAAGGAGTTTCCAATTATCAGCTCTTCCTTTCCTTTGAGCATGCCAATCCTGCTCCCTCAATTTAGGGCGATGGATCCAGTTTTCCTTCTCTGTCCCACAGTCCCACAATGCAGCAACCAGTTGGTGAAGATCTGATTCTTTAAAACCTAGGAGACATTCATGATGGGGTGGCAGGGAGGGGAAAAAATGAGGAGCTGATACCAAGGGCTCAAGTAGAAAGCAAATGTTTTAAGAATGATGATGGCAACCAATGTACAGATGTGCCTGACACAATGGATGTATGTATGAATTGTGATGAGAGTTGTACGAGTCCCCAGTAAAATGATTTTAAAATATCAATAAATAATATTTAAAAACCTAGGAGATGTTCCTACCCTTAGAAACCTCAGAAGCAACAACCCACAGTTTGAGACTCTAGAAGCCATGGTTCTCAACCTTCCTAATGCTGCGACCCTTTCATACAGTTCCTCATGTGGTGGTGACTCCCCCCCCCTACCACCCCCGACCATAACGTTATTTTCGTTGCCACTTGGCCGACCCCTGGGAAACGGTCGTTCAACCGACCCCTGGGAAACGGTCGTTCAACCTCCAAAGGGGTCGCGACCCACAGGTTGAGAACCGCGAGAGACTCTGCCCCCTATCCTTCGAGACTTCTGCTTCCTCTTAGTCTCTTCAGATTCTCTTCCTGGTTCATTGGTCTCTTAAAGAGGCAAGGGCAACCCCTGTTTCCGCTTGGCAAATGGTACAGAGCTCGAGTTGGTCAGTGCCTGGAAGATGCCCCCTCTGCCAACCTGCCTCAGCCTGCCGGGCACAGCTTTCTCGCTCCTTGGCTGGCTGCACTGAGCGCTTGGAAACATCCAGCTCCTTCCAGAAGCCTCCTGCTGGAAATCACTCAGCGTTTTGTTGTTGTTGTTGTTGTTGATTTCATTGCCTCAAGCCAATCTGGTTCTACTGCAATGGTTTATCTGCAGTTGCTTCTTGGCCACACGAACTATCTCTTCTTTGTTAGTTTCCCCACTACTTCCCGAGCACTCACCAGAACTGATTTTATCTTCCCGAAGTCCACCAGTCAGCCCGAAGCTTCTGTCAAAAGGCACCTTCCAGTCTTTCACCCAATTCCCAAACTACTTCCACAGCACCCTACTCCCTTGGTGTAAAATTCTATTTGTCATCTAGGTGCTATAATAAAATACCACATGTGGATGATTTTAACACATACAAATTTATTTTCTCACAACTTAGGAGGCCAGAAGGAAGCATTCAGAGTGCTGGCTCTAAGGAAAGTTTCATGTATATCTATATATCTTTTTAGGGGGACACAATTCAATACATGCCACACATTAAGGAATTAAAAAAATCATCTATCGAAAATGAATGTCCAAGAAGTTAGGATTCACTACACAAGCCTCAGAAAGTTCCGTGATTGCAATAATGCATAGATTTGACCTTTTCTATGTACTTGTTTTGTACATTTCTCCAATAATCTTCCCTTCCACATCTAGTCGTTATGTTATTTTGGAAGGAAGGATAATGATGGAAAGGATTACACTCGGATTACAGTACCAATGACAAGAATTCCTCAAGAATCATTGATTTACCAGTGCATCCTAGAGAGTTTAACATACTTCTCCCACAAGCACATGCATTTGGAAAAAAAAAAATTCAAAATAGAGTAAACCACAGCAGAGGCCCTGCTGACAACAGTTCCGTTTTCCAGAATAAAAGCATTATTTTAACTTTCTTCTAGTTTTTTATCCTAGTTTTCTTCCATAACTCATCTGCAATCGGGAGATAAAACAAATACAACATCTTGAGTTACTTGGGAATTACATGAATTAATGCATGAAAGTGTTTAGAAAAAAATGCCCATTATAAGCTAAGAATTCAGTCAAGATCAATTGCGATTTTTCTAATATTTCTTCACTTACCTAATCAAGCAAGAAATTTTAATTGAACAAAATGACCAATATTCTAAATAACAGGGAATATGCCTCTTCTCTATTGGAGTCCTCTTTTCTATCCTGGTCTTTAGGCAAAGGATTGGCAGCTAGTCATTTATTTATTGGTATGATTTAAAGTTATTGGGTATCCCTTTCTGATTTCATGTCAAGTATGACGTGAAAATTTTTTTCCTTAGGAAAGCTGTTCAATAATCAGTAATCAAAGCTGGTATTATTGGAAGGTACTGGAAATGGAAAAGACACAGAAAAGTCAAAAAACAAAACAACAAAAAACCCTTTACTATCAGGTAAGTAACCACCACAATTCAATGTATTTTTCACTACCATTATTTTCTAGGAAAACTCCATTTTCTTAAGATAGTCCCTATAACTTTGTATTTTATACTGTGAGACGAGAGCTAAGACAAGACATTCAGGATTGTTATTTTATGGTGTCCTTTTCCCAGGCTATGAACATCCTGCTGTGATGTCCTGGGAAGATATGTATATATATCCTAATATATAAATTAGGAAGAATGCTGATATGAGATTTTCCCCAGCATGTAGCAAACAATAGTCATTGGAAGCATTTCTTTAAAGAATTGTAACAGGAAATGAAATATGGGTTTAGCAGTAGGATCCTGAAACAAAGTACAATCAACTCAATGTTTACCAAGAGGTACACGTGAAAGCAGAAGCGCACCCGGTCAAGAGTATATTTCATGGCCATAGTTCTTGGGTTACTTGAGTCAATTTACTTGTTGGAGTTCTGGAATGCCAAAGAATGATAACATCTTATTGTGAGAATGTTTTGAAAATGTTAGCCAACGTTTTAGCAGAAAGACACCTAGAACATTTCACCAGATAAACTTTCTGGTGCACCACAACAATGCTCTTGCTCTTTCCTTTCATCAAACAAGGATAATTTGTCAAAGTTTTGATAGATCATTTATTTTATGTTATTGTGTGTAACCTCATATATGAGTATAAAAATCTTCCCTCTATGAATGTCTGTGTGTGTGTGTATGTGTACATGCACATACATACACACTGGAGGGGACCTTTAAAAGTTTATGCAAGATAGAATTAAAAATAAAATAAACACATAAAGTTCATTTCACAACATAAATTCCATAAAGTCCAAGACATTTCTGTAAATAATGATACGAGGCATTAGTCCATCCCTAAAGACCTCAGGCATTTAGTCCATCCCTTAAAGACTTCTGGGAATTTTACCTCGATAATGCAGTCAATTCTATTTTGTTAACGGAAGAAAAATAGGTGTCCTTTAAAGATTTTTATATTTTATTTTTTAAGATCAGGAAACAGCAAGAAGCCTGAAGGAGCCAAATCAGCAATGTGAACACCTAATGATGTCCCACCAAACTCTCACAAAATTGCCCTTGTTTGAAGAAGGAACGTGCAGGAGCATTGTTGTGGTGGAGGAAAACTATCTGGTAGAGCTTTCTCAGGTGTTTTTCCACTAATGCTTTCTCAAAACACTCTCACAGTAAGCAGAAAGTCAACTAACAATCGCCTTGAGCAATCCCCAAAGTGTTGGCATGACATTTTCTCTTGACCAGTCAGTCCATCTGCAATTTGTCTGGACTATTTCCACCTCTTGATTTCCATGTCGTTAATTGTGCTGTCTTCAGGGTTGTACTGCTAAAGCCATGTTTCATTTCCTGCTACAATTCATTAAACAAATGCTTCAGAATCTTGACCCCGATTGTTTATACTTTCTCTGCAAAGCTCTGCTGTAGTATGCAACTGATGGTGGCAATAGTTTATCATTCATTAAGGAGAAATCTTGCTCAACTTTAATTTTTCAGTCAGAATTGTTGAAACTGAACCGAGATGCCTAGGTGTTTGTTGTTGCTTCCGTGATGGTCAGGCTTTAGTGACGGCATGAACAAAATTACTTTTTTTCATTGTAAATGTATGTGCATGGGCTGTTGTTATCCATTTTAAAACTGCTGACTTATTACATAGCTTGGTTTTTGTTCATTCATAGATTTCTATTGTAAAGAGGGGTAGAAAGCAAGATGTTTCAGTGAAGTAGAAAAATTATTTTAAGCACATCACAGACACCTTCAAGTAAAAAAAAAATCCTGTTTCCTCTTTCAATGTAACAAGCTAATAGGTATCTTGAACTTGCAAGCAAAATTCTTCAGAAAAAAATAAGCAAATTAGAGCTTCTGCCTCATGAGTCACGAGTTTCTTTTCATGTGGTATTGAGGTTTCATGAGTCATGTTGGATATATGGGTTATAGTTTATTTAGTGAACATTTAACTGTATCTATTTTACAATATGAGTGGTCTTCAAAAGAGTCATAAAAATGAATGCTATAAAAAAGACATGGATTTGAACATTTTTTACATCAAAATGAGCTTCTAAAAATTTGTAATAAAATTGGGAAATTTTAGATTAAACTTAGGGCATTGTATTCAAGTAAGGATTCATTGAAAAGGCTAAGATTCTGCCTAGATGACTACAAAGTAAAATAAGAAGGGATGAAGGGATGTTTTTTTCACAACTTATGTTAGCTTTGTCACATGTTTTGCTTCATTCTTTAAGAAGTAAAGCAAATTTTTCTCTATCCATGCTTACATATTTAAATATTTACACTTACACTTTAAATATTTCCATTTAAAGTGTCTCTTTCTAGGAACAGTTATGCTTGACACTCTTGCCTTTTGATTCTGGAATACTTTTATATTAGACCAAGGTTGCAAAAAAAGTATATGAAGAGTTACCATACACCCTTTGTTCTGCTTCCTAAAACAATTTTACATAATCTTAGTACAACCATCAGAACCAGGAAATTGATGTTAGTGTAATACTATTAACAAGAGACTTGACTTTTGAAAAGTTTTCCTTTGTCATTTGTGGAAGCTAATGAAAGATCCCACAATTGCATTTAATTGCTTTAGTTCCTTATTTTCCTCCAGTCTATTATAGATATTCAGTTTTCCTTGATATTGAAATATTTGAAGAATATCAGTCATTTTGTAAAATGTCTCTCAACTTATGTGTACCTCTAATTTTCTCTTACTCATGTTTGAGTTAGGTATTTTTGGCAAGAATACCACCCATAGTGTCCTAATCAATCTTTATCTGAGCATCTTTGGTTTTGTGGATGTATTTTATCTTATTACAGGTAATATTAAATATAAATAATTTAAATGTAAATGAATTTAAACATTTCATTTTTATAATTCACAAGTATCTTGAGGAGATACTTTAAAACTATACAGATATCTTATTTCTTCAACTATGTTTGCCTACTAGCCACACTGATTTTAGGTATGTGTGCCTTGTGGTGATTTTGTATTTGCTTTATTCCTTCCATGTGGAGCCCTGGTGCTGTAGTGGTTACATGTTGGGCTGTGATCCTCATGGGTGACAGTTCAAAACCACCAGCAGCTCCATGGAAGAAAGACAGGGCTTTCTACTCCTGCCAACAGGCCTGGCCTTGGAGTCCCACAGGGGATCGCTATGAGTCAGCATTGACTAGATGGCAGTGAGCTTGGCTTTGGTTTTACATATAGGGAAAGGTCTTCTTCCTCCCTATTGCCTTATTGGATTTTGAAATGATGTCAGTACAGATGCATGGACTATAATCTAGTACTATCACTATTTATTTGACTGCTCAAACTCTTCCATTTTGACAATTGGGATCTCCCTCAGGTTGACTGTTGCATCCTTTTGACTTATCTCTCCTTGTCTTTGGGTACTTCCTGACTTGTAGTCAACAAGGGTAATCATATATTTCTCTTCACCAGGTCAAGAATCCATCATTTTTCCTAGGAGACCACGTGCCTCTTTATGGAGAAGAATGGTTAGAGACCAAGGTCTCTGTGTTCGCTGTACTCACGGTCATGGCTTCTCTGCCCTCTCAGTAGGCAGGGCTGAAAATGCACTGCTACCTACTAACTCATGCATGCACATACAGCTATACTTATTTTATATCTATCTGTGCACATACTGTAAAAATAATGGGCTCAAACTGATATCTCTGATTTAAATGTAATACCAAATATTTCATTCTCCTCTTTCCTTTTCCTTATTTTCAACTTCTTTCTCGAGTATGAATACCTCTCATTGGCTACAAAATACTAATTTATTAGTTCATTTCCATTATGTGTATCTATCTATACATACAGACATATGTACATATACATGAATTTTGGGGTTCAAATAGTTCATGGACCATTCCATTCCATTTTTCAGTGAACTTTTAAAGTGCTCATGCGGTGAAGCGAAATGTATTTATATGGCTCTTCTATCCATTTGGTGTCGTGGGTTTCGCAGAGGTCGGCTAACTACAAACTCAGCCCTTGGAAACCCCCAGCTTCTCCAGGGGAAAAGAAAGCTCTCTTCTCCTGTAAGGATTTACAGCGCTGAAACCCAGATGGGGCAGTTCTACTCGGGACTACAGGGTCACTATGGATTGGTATCTGTTGGATGGCAGTGATTTTGAGTTTTGGGTAAATTCTAGCCTCTACAACTGTGGTTATAATTCCATTTTGTAGCGGGGTCTATGTTGTACTAGTGGACAAGATGAAGGTGAGATGTATTCTGAGTATTGACCTTACTAGAAGGTGTGAATCAAGACACCACCCTTTGTTTCCTTGGGAAATTTCCTGCTGAAATACAAAACTCTGACCTCTATCAAAACCATCGCCCTGTGTACAAGATAAGCAGGACCAGAGAAAGAGCATTCCTGGGCTGTCAAAGCAGGGAAGTCATCAAGGAGCATGTTCAAGATCCGTGCCAGGAGTGATAGAGGTGGAGAGCAGAGGCACCAGGGGCCATTGCATGGAGATCCTGGGACAGAACAAAGAGCCACACAAGGAGACCACAGAGGGTCTGTGTCACTGACGCTGTGGGACAGTGAGGTAGGCTTCCTGGCAGAAACTAAGGGCCCACATGGCTAATGGGCTGAAGATCAAAGAATGATATGACTGCTGGCTGGGAAGACACACTGTAGACAGAGGACAGTGTTTCTGATCCTGAATTGTAGTAACCTGTTAACTTCCCAAAGAACCCCATAATAGTGAGTTTTGGCTGTGGGTTCTGCAGCCATTGCCATATATTACTGAACCCAGCAGAGAGCCAGAGTCCTGTGGGAGGAAAGTTTGGTGTCAGAATAGGGTAAAGAAAGATGGAGAGCC
>NW_022103915.1:94189363-94205196 GCF_000313985.2 Echinops telfairi
ATCTATCATCTATCTATCTATCTATCATCTATCTATCAATCTATCTATCTATCTAATCTATCTTCTATCTATATATCTATATATACATACATAGCCTCATAATTCTAAATTGACTGTATATATCTGTGCAAGAATTATCTTGATTTTTGTATTATATTTGAAGCCCTCTTAAAGATATTAAGTATTCTCTTGCACAATTTTCCTCCAGATCACTCTCCTCAGAATTTCAAGTGGCTAATGACTGACACACACAAAGATATCTTGCTATTTTCTATTGTATTACTATTAGTTCTACATTTTCTAAAGTCTTGTTGTTGGTGCTGTTATTGTTTATTTTATGAGTGATTTGGGTCCATTGTCTGCATTTGACTTTATTTTCAGTGATCATTCCTGAGATTTATCACAAAAGGAATTTTCTTCCTAAGATAAATAAAGAACAAGAAGAAATACCGGGCTTAATGCCTTCATCCAGCTTCAAACTCATCTCCTTGGAAAGGGTAGGTAGCAGCTGTGCTTTTTGACCTTGACCAGGTCTGATGTGGTCCTTCCCTTTTCTGGCGTCAAGTCCTTTCAGCTTCGCATGGTTAGGGGAATATTCCCCACAAAGGAAGCAGTAGGCATACCATCAAATGACATTTCATTCTTTCTGTAATGATCTCTTTCCTTGCTCTTGGAACAAGTCTGTAAAGTATGTCTCAGGTAGGGGGTTGTGGGGGGGTGTGGATAAAAGTATAGTAGAGCCAAAACTTGAGCAAGTTCACAAAGAATCATAAGGGGGTGGACGCGGTATTAGAATATAAATAGAAAGTACAGTATTAGCTCCAAACAAATGCTTTCAAAGTCTTTGTGTGCACTGACAGCTTCAGATATTTGATGTAAATGAATTTTCCTCTAGAAACAATAGAAGCGGTAGCTTGTGGTGGCAGTGTTTCTTTTCTAAACCTGGCTTCTTCTTTTTTGTTCCTGAGGTGAAAGCAGAGCTAACAGGTTTGTATTTGCATCAGAAAGACCAGTAGCAGCAGCAGCAGCAGCAACAGCAGCAGCAGCAGCGCTCAGTGATCATTTTTCATTATTTTGGTTAACTGTTGTTTGCACCTTTTTTCTCCCTGTATGCTCTTCTTGTCCTCCTTTTCACAAAGCGCAAACACAGCCTCAGTCACCCTCGGACACACTCACATTTGTTGGAGACAATTGACTTTGCTGAATTATTGGATATGGTGCAGTGAAACCCATCACCCGATTGATTTTTACCAGTTTCCAGAGAATTTGTTTGAATTCACGGAAGCCCAGGTGTGGCAGAGTAGAACTGCGCCCCCTTGGGCTTTCAGGGCTGTAACGCTTCAGAAACGGATTACCAAAACTTTCTTCCAAGATGTTTCTGACTGGGTTAGAACCCCCCACCTTCTCTTTACTCTTCTTCACCATTCCAGTTCCAGTTCTCTGACTTCTTCTGCTCCCCACTAGGATTTCATCTTCCAAAGAACCTGTGCGGTCTTTTAAAAATTTAAATATCTTCTCATCCCATCACCCCTTGCCCCACACCCTGATTCTCTCTATGGTAGTTAGGATAGACTTCAGAGTTACTACCGGGCCTGCAGGTCCCTGCCTGACATAACTGCTGCTTCCCCTCCACAGCCTCTCCCTCACCAGTTCTCCTTACTCTCTGGCTGGAGCCACCCTGTCCTTCTCACCACTTTCTAGAGATATAACCAAGCCCTTTCCTCTTATGGGACATGAAAAGCTTTGCTACTCTAAAAAATGCTACTCTTTAAAAAAAGCTGTGCTACTCTTTTATTAATCCTCAGGGTCCTTATTCACAGAAGCCTTTCCTAATTCCTCTGCCCGTTATTAACTCTTCTATGACCATATATCTGCCTTCAGAACCATTATTATGTTTTTGAGGGCTTCAGTTGTTTCTTCTTATTTACTGTATATCAAGACCTGACATAGTGCCCACATTTGCTAAAGATTGAATGAATACTTATTTAATCCACTAACATTATCATTATATGCACAATATAGAAGGAGCCCTGGTAGACTGGTGGGTTATGCTGGGCTGCTAACTTCAAGGTTTGCAGTTTGAACGCACCAGTCACCCTGCAGCAGCATAGTGAGGCTTCCTAATCCCATGAAGATTTATAAGCTTGGAAACCTACAGGGGTAGGTGGTCTAGTCTGCCCTATAGGGTTGCGATGAATGGGAATTGTCTAGACGGCAGTGAGGATGCACAATATTGGATCATTGATGACACTCTATACATGGGATCTACATTTGATTTTATATTATGAAAATCATAAAAATTGATGAATTCTATATCACTGTGTCCTGTTATCACCATTTTCATCAAACACCCTCCCTGGGACCTGATTCACTTACTTATTTCTTCCCGCTTGAAACACTGTGAATAGTCAGAGGAGGTGCTCATTCTGACTTGAAGTATGTGTCGACTTAGCTAGGCCAACATTCTCAGTGTTTTGTCAGGAATACCCATGATGGGACCTAATATATTGTAATCAATTACATGGTGGGATCTGCTGTGAGCAGTCAAGGAGTTATAGGAAGATCAGAGTGGATTACAACCCCATAATTTAGGTAACATCCCTGATGCAACTGGAATGAAGTTTCTTCAGGAATATGGCCTTCTTCCTACATAAGTCGATGCTATGGGAAAGCTTCCTTTCTTCTTACTTGATCTAGATCCTGAATCTGGCTCATCCACCTGCAGTTCTCTGAAGTTGAGCCAACAGTTGGCCATAGGTATTGCTGTCCCTGGGAGCCATCAGCTGCCTGCCAGCTGACCTGCAAACCTTGGGTTCATTGGACCCTGCATCCACAAACCTGACCTGCTGACACTGGATTCCTTCACCTCTGCTTCCACCAGCCTGTGGTTGTCTTGCTTCATTTTCTTTCTCTGCTTTGTCATCTAGCTTCCTGGTTTGTCAGCCACCACAGCTATGGGAGTCAAGAGAAGCCCCAGCTTAACATTGGACTCATAGAATTGAACTGGACTGGAATTACCTATTTCTAAAATTACGTGAGCCATTTTCTTGATACAACTCTCTCTCTTTCAACACACACACACACACACACACACACACACACACACACACACACACAGCCTAACACAAAGTATGTCTGAAAACATGGCTAGTGGAAATCACTTCCACTAGCTTGATCATGAAGTAGTCACGTTCTTTGATCCATGGCATTGCAAAACCTATAAAACAATTATTATTTAGGAGAAAAAAATATATAAGCGATTATTAGCCATTATTGTCATACCCCAAACCAGAATGGTCAAATGGTCAGAGATCTGATTGCCGATGGAATAAAATATAAGATAGGTGTATGTTGATGGAGTTGAAGAGGAAATACGAATGGTAAGAAACCTTTAAGACATCTCCTTGAGGTAGGTGTACTTAGGGATATTGAGAGTACTAAACAAAACAAAATAAAACAAACAAACAAACAATCACCTAGTGAATTCTCTTCATTGAGGGTTTCTGAGATTCATTCTTTGCAGGAGTAGACAGGCCAGTTTTCCTTCAGCAAAGTGGCGAGTGAACTTGAATGGCTCGCAGCCCCATATGTGGCACACGAGGCCATCAGGGCTGCTTATGGAGGAGACTGAGTAGCATTAATTCCCCAGCCTGCCACTTCTCAGAGTGAGACTGTCAGGTACTAATAAGCAAGGTGGATCATTTATGGGATTCTGAAGGCTGAGTACAGGTAAATATTTCTGATGATGAGTAAGAATTTGTTAAATACATTGCACAAATTATATTGCTCTCTTTGTAGGGTTCACTTTTCCTGAAACACTTCATCCTCAAAATAATAGGTAAGCACAGTGGAATGCCAGACCTAGTCGTTAATCCATTCTAGAAGGAGCATGGAGATGTGCAGCGCAGGTGTGTTCTGCATCAATTTTTCCCATAAGAAATAACTGCAAATGGATTCATCTATTCTTGAGCACCACGTTTTTACCCTAACCTTGCCTTTTTATACAAAACATTACACAGAAATTTCAAAGTAAATACGTTCAGAGTTAAATAATATAATTTAAATAAGAAACATATTTTTAAAGTTGTTAACAACTACAGTATGGCCCATACCTGGAGATTGATGAGGATCTGGATCTATGGACATGGATGTGGAGAGGAGGTATGGAGAGGGAGTCATTGTTTGAATGACTCCTTTCTATACACCCTTTCTATAAAATCAACTGGTAGCTGTTTTTCAGGATTTTTCTCTTCTTTGCCTTTTTCCACTAGGACGTAGCTTGCTCTTTCAAAAAAAGAAAAGCTGTCTAATGTGGTCTGCTGTTAGCGTTTCCTTAACTGCTTTCTAAAAGGGTTTACTAAATTATCATCTGCAATACTGATAACATGGTTAACCAGTTCATTATCATGATGATTCATTTCAAAAACTCTTTCTTAGAACCCATATTTTTTAATAGAAAAACAGTACAAAAAGCCACAAAACCTAAGAAAATTGTAGCAAAATACTTGGAACACACCTCCTCTAACCTGGACAGAGACCTCAATTCTGTTCTCAATCTGCTTCCTGGACTCTAACTTCTCTCTGCTTTTTTTTTCTTCCCTTGTGTAATGGTTCTCTCTCAACTTTTCTGTGTTGACACCCCTTCCCAGGGTTTTTTAGCATAGGGAATCTGATCTCTTTTCTACTGGATGTCTTCGCAGCATGTAGGAAGCATCTTTCGATACTGTTCTATGTGCAGGTTTCATCTCCCATGTAGAAGGTAGCTAGAGCCATGACGATAGATCAGTCATGTGAGCTCAGAGCAAAGCATGTCCACTTGTACAGTTGAATGAGGATTTCCTTGGAGATATTGAATATAATTCAATTCTCCTTAGACTTTTATCCAAAAGGAATATTTTTTGAAGGTCTCCCTCTAAATATTCTTATTCGCTAGCATTCTTCTCAAATTAAGTTATATGCATAACATACACATACAGAATTATTTTATATAGTAAAATCCACATATAAACATGTTATCTGATGAAGTTTCTCCATGTGGTCTTTTTCTTTTGAGAACCTGCCTCATTTATACATAAGCAATGCTTCCCTGCAATTATTTGTTTGTGGGGGTTGATGTTTTTACAGCACAAGATAATGGGGTTTCATTGTATTAAGACATTTTGTATTTGAAGAGCTCTTAGAATGTTTCAGACTGCCATATGTGTTGATCATTTTTGGCATTGCTAACAACTTTCTGGCTTGTGAGTCAAATACATTTGAGTTCCTTTGCTATAAAATGAGATGACTGAGAGAAAAATTAAGCACTCTGAAGCTCAATGAATCAACAACAGAGGAAAATTTAAGGAGATTTGCCATCAACCTGTAAGAAAAGTTTTATTATCCTCACTTGACCAGGTGATCGAAGCTCAAAGACACAGAGGGATTTGTTCAAAGTAACACATTAACAAGTAGTAGAGTTTAATGAAAACCTAGATATACCTATTGGAGAGCCCATGCCTGTTTCACTAATTTTATCAATCCTTAGATTTGAACCAATTTTTTTATTGTTTTCAACAGCCTTTTTGTCTAGGCTTTGGGGTTTCCTACATATGAAACGAGAGCATCTGAAAACAGTGAGAGTTCCACTTTTTCTTTGCCTCTTTGGATTCTTTCGATTTTTTTTCTTTTGTCTGATGGTTTCGGCTCAGACTTCCAGAACAAGATGAAATTAAAGTAAGGCTAGGGAGCATCCTTGTTTGGTTTCTGTTCCCCGGGGAAATGCTTTCAGTTTTTCCCTGTTGAAGGAGATGTTGGCCATTGGTTTTTCATATCGGATCTTTATTATGCTTTCAACTGCCCCTTCTATTCCTATTTTGTTAAGTTTTAAAATCAGAAATGGGTGATGTTATTGCTAGGTGCTCTTCAGTTGGCTCCAATCCACAGAGACTCTATGCACAACAGAATGAAACACTGCCTAATGCTGCACCAACCTCACAATTATTCCTGCGTCTGAACCCATTATTACAGCTGCAGTGTCACTCCATCTCCTTGAGGGCTTCCTCTTTGTCACGGCCCCTCCTCTTTACCGAGCATGATGTCCTTCTCCAGGGACTAGTCTCTCCTGACAACATGTCCAAAGTAGGCAAGATGAAATGTCTCCATCCTTACCTCTTTCAAGACAAATCTCTGTCCTTTCAGCAGTCCGTGGTACTTTCAATGTTCCGCTCCAGCACCACAATTCAGATGCATTGATTCTTCTTTGGTCTTCTTTATTCAATATCCAACTTTCACATGCATATGAGGCAATAGGAAATACCCTGGCATGGGTTTGGTGATGAAGTGGTTACCTGTTGGGCTGTGATCTGCATGATCAGCCGTTCAAAACCCCCAGTACCTCTGAAGGAGAAACACTGGACTTTCTCCTTTTCTCAAGAGTTGTAGTCTCAGAAACCCACAGCGAGGGTGCTATGAGTTAGCGTTGACTTGATGGAAGGAAGTCTGGGTTTTGGTTTGGAGCCAGGCACATCTCAGTCCTCAAAGTAACACCCTTGCTTTTCAGTATTCTAAAGAGATCTTGTGTAGCAGATTTACCTAATGCAATATGTGTTTTGATCTCTTGACTGCTGCTTCCACGAGCATCGATTGTGGATCCATGTAAGACAAAACCTTGACAACTCCACTCATTCCCTCCGTTTATCATGATGTTACTTAATCGTCCAGTCGTGAGGATTTTGGTCTTATTTTACATTGATTTGTAATCCACACGGAGGGCTCAAATCCTTGAACTTCATTGACAATTGTTTCAATTCCACCTCACTTTCAGCAAGCAAGGTTATGTCATTTGCAGACTGCAGATTTTTAACAAGCTGTCCTCCAATCCTGATGCTGCACTCTTTTTACCCTATTCTGACACCAACTGTCCCTCCCATACACTCTCTCTACTTTTCAGCTGAGTTCAGGAATTCATTGCAATGGCCACATAGAACTCAAAGAGAAAACTCACGATTGTGGGATTTATCAGGAAAGATAAGAAGTTACAATTCACGTAAAAAATGTTCAATTAGAACATTCTCTTACCTCAGGCAGGTCTCTCGATGGCTCTCACTTTTTTGGCCTGGCCTCTGCCCTGCTCAAGCAATGTTTCAAAGCTCTTTTAAGGCTGCCATTAAATTTTCAAAGGGCATACTACTCACCCATAAGTCTCAGCTCCAGGTTTGTGGTTCTGAACATCCATCTCCAGCAATTAGCTTCCCAGAAGCACCCGATTTCACAAGCAAGCTTCCTGCCTTAAAGCACTTGGCTTTACTTGCTCTGTTTCATGCTGTATCCTTGTCTTGCTGTTGCTCCTCTGACAGGTCTCTGGTATCAAAGCTTTTCCTGGATCAAGGAAGTTCAAAGCGTAGGGGTCTTGACATCCAAAGGATGAGCTCTAATCCTGACTCCTATCTCACAGCTGAATAAAAAACCCAACCAGTAACTTTCCCTACCATCTTATCCAGATCTATCAGGCAAATGAAGGTCATTTGGTGGGCGTGATAAAGGTTATAGCTAGAGGAGCCATACTAAATAATTCATCATACCTTGTGCTATTTGAATGAATGCCTCTTGGTGCACATACATGTTCTGCCTGGGCATAATGAAATCTTCTGGGATTTCCATTTTTCTCAATGTTACTCATAGTTTTGTTTTTTTATAATATACACAGTTCAATGTCTTTTCATAGACAACAAGATACAAGTAAAAAATCTCCCTTGGACATGGTTTCAGCCAAGATTGATCTGATGTCACCAATGATAGGCCTCATTGCATATCCTCTTCTGAACCTGACATGAGTTTCTGACAGCTTCCTGTGGATGTGTTGTTGCTGCAATTGTTTTTGAATTATCTTCTGCAAAAATTTACGTGTATGTGGTATTAATGATATTGTTGAATAATTTCTTCATTCTTTGGGTCACTTTTATTTAGAATGTATACAAAGATGGATTCTTTCCAGTGTATTGGCTAGGTAGCTCTCTTCCAAATGTCTTGGCATAGATGAGTAAATGCTTCCAGTGCTTCATTATCTTGTTCAAACATTTCAGTTGCTAACCTGTCTATTCCTGGGTCCTTATTTTCCACTTATGGCTTCTGTGCAGCTCAGGCGTCTTCCTTCAGTACTATCAGATCTTGATCACATGCTATCGTATTGAAATGGTTGGATTTTGACTAGTTCCTTTTGGTACAATGACTGCCTATTCCTTCAATATTCTTCTCATGCTTTGTACTTCATTCAACATTTTCCCTATAGAATCCTTCAATGCTTCAAATGAAGGCTTGACTTTTTCTGTAGTTCTTTTAGCTTTAGGGATGTACAGTCTCAGAGATGAACAGGGCCAGCTTTACCCTATACCTTTTAGGGTTGCTATGAGTCAGCATCAACTCAACGGCAATGAGTGACTGCATATGTGAGTCAACAGGGAAGAGTATACTCTTTGATCATTGTGGCAGTTAGATTTCAACTCCACTTGTGATTGCATAGGGGTGAAGTTCAAACTGTCTCTCAGAAAAATTAGGCCACAGGCTGATGATGCCTCCTGGGAGTGTGGTCTTTTTAAAAGAGAGACATTGGGAACGTCTCTCTCTGCCTCATTGTCCTCCCTTCTTGTTGGAGTTCTGTGTCTGCCTCCAGAGGTGGCCACTGACCATGGTGCTGTCAGCACCCTCCATGTTTCTACTGACTTCAGACCTCTGAGACTCTGCGCCCACTGGCCTGTGACCCCTGCATCTGCTTTACTTTTCTGCACCATTGGCTATGTGAGTCTGAAGAACTCCCCGGTCAGGCCAGCAGGGAACTTGTGGACTTGAGTTAGACTTGGGCTGGAATGCCTCTTAATATAAAGTTACCTTTGATATGAAGCTTTTCTGTATACATATCCGAGTGTCACTGGTGTTGTTTCTTTAGACAACCCAGCCTAACACATTCAGTCAACACGTTTAGATCTCTGCACTTTCAGAAGCTTGGTTGTGTCTCTGTCTCTGAGTCCCAAGTTGCTAATGAGCTTTCCTCTAATCCGGATGCTGTATTCTTCTTCCAATAGTCCAGATCCTGAGATAATTTGTCAGTATACAGATTGAACGATTATGGTGAAAGACTACAACCCTAGCATACACCTTTTCTGAGTGTAAACCACTACAAGATTCCCTTGTTCTGTTAGAAACACTGTCTATTGCATTCTGGAATTCCCATTCAATTCTGTAAAGACAAAGGTAAAAGGCAATGGACAGTATACTATTCAGTTTACATTAAACACAATAGTAATGAAAGATAATTGTAGGATCATATAATCATGTCATTTTAAAAATTCAAAGACATTGATAGAGAAGTTTAGCACAGCAACATTAAAGAGTGGACCAGACCAGTTATCTCACTGACTTGAGTCTCAACAAAAAGTTAAAGGCAGGAAAATGAATCTGCTCACTTTCAAAGAACAGATCAATCTTATGCTAGGTTACTGATTCCCATATAAAATAATAATAAATGACATTTATATTATTTCCCTTAATTCCCTCTACATGGTGGTAATTTTTTTTGTTTCTCCATAACTTTGTTGTGCTTAAAAAAAGCAACTCCAAAACATAAATGCCTGTTTGACTTCTCTTAACCCAAATCTTGTACTTTAATTTCTCCTTCTTCCACTAGGTTTCCAGAAAAAAAATCACGCTACAACATTATAACTAAAATATCTCACAAGTCATCCCAAACACTATATTAATATTTATTGTGTTTCTTTAAATCATCCTCATCACTTCTGCACATTTATTTGAATAACAATAAACAATTATTGAAGGCATGGCCCAGGTATCTTGAGCTAGTCTTCCACATTCTTAGTTCTCTCCACCTCTCTTTTGCCACTTAAAATTCAATTCCTTGTCTTGTAAGCTAAATTTTGTCTAATTTTCTCTTTATGTTACCATGGCATCTCTTATATCTCACTTCCAAGAGTATTGATATTTTTTCTTTCTTGTACCATGTTTTGCTCAGGCCTAAGACCTCTTCAAAGTAGCTGTCTCACATTCACTCTCTTCCTGTCTTCAGCCAACTCATACGTTTCTTTCTCTTTGCTTATGCTTTTGTTATGTAGTGCTCACTAAGCTCATTGCCGCTGAGTTCATTGCAATTCATAGCAACTCCGGTGGCATAGTGAGTTGCGCTGGGCTATTCACTGTAAGGTAAGTGGTTCAAAACAAACAGCCACTCTGTGGAGGAAAATAGAGGCTTTCTATTTCCGTAAAGATCTATAATCTTGGAAACCCATAGAGGCAGTTCTACTCTGTCCTATAGGCTTGCTATGAGTATCGAGTTTTACTGTAACAGAAATATCACAAATGAGTGACTTTAATAAACAGATTTTTTCATCACAGTTTAGTAGGTTAGAATCAAGAGTCCGAGCGTTGACTCTAGAAGGCTCTCTGTTTGCTCTGGAGAAAGTGTCTATGGGGTAATACTGAACCGTTCATTGCTACCAGCTGTTCCAGGGGCCTGCCTGTTATTGCAAAAGTTTACAAACCCTAAGGCCCTATATCTGGTCACTATGAGTTGGAATTTACTGGATTGCAGTGCGTTTGTTCTTCTTCATCTTTTCCCCCACACAACTTAGTCTCTCTCTTCTACTGATAGGCTTGCTTATTCTTTCTTTCATATCTCAAAAGAGATTCAGTCAAGAACACTGCTCCTGCTTAATTAATATATAACAAATTTAGATGGGATTATAAATCACAGAGACCAAATTGAGAACAACCCTGTAGGACAGAGTAGAACTGCCCCTTGGGTTTCTGAGACTGCAGTCCTTTAAGGGAGCAGAAAACTGTGTTTTCCTCCCTCCGAATGGCTGATGGCTTCAAACCGGGGACCTTTCGGTTGCCTGTCTGACTTGTCACCCACTGTGCCACCAGGGCATCTCAGTCACAGGCGCAGAGTTTCAAAATTGCAATACACATTTTTAGGAGACACAATTCAACCCATAACAGTTTTTCTTCTACTTTGGTAATTTTTGGAGGCATGCAGTTATTTATCTTGTTTGGTTAATTTAAATTGTGTAGTTCTTCAATGCAGGAACTATGTCTATTGTTTTAATTTCTAATCATTTGTTACCTAATGTGGTCAGTGATAAAGTCATTCAAAAAAAGCTCAACAAAATGGACAAAAAATATCTTTATGGTTATTCTGACAATTTCAAAAGTGAGTGCTACTCTACATAAAATAAAATAGATTATGAATAGTAAAAGTGGGTGTGATGTAAATGGGTTCATTTTAATATATCTTATTTCCTATTTAACTGTGGGTTGTTCTTAACTTTTTAATTGTGAATTATGAGAAAATGTAGGGGAAGGGTGCTTACAAAGACAATCTTTATGCTCATAATGCCAATGGTACTTATGTTAAATATTTAAATATTAAAACAGTTCCCAATTCTCGTTGATGTGCCATCAATGAAATGAAGTAGATTTACATAACTAATTTCCATGTTTTGGAAATTAACAGCAATAATAGAATACAGAGCTGTGAGCCAATGAAATTTATAAACTGGTTATTTTTTATTCTTTATAGAGGTGGCTCGCATAATTATCTTTCCTCACTTTAAACCACCTGTAGGTATCCTCATATCTTAGTCGGCTTTCCAGCAAGCTTCCTGCTTCTTCTCGTTATGAGTAGGTTCTTCCCAGTGTTGTGGAAAACCGTGCAGGAGAGAGGACACCCTTGTCAGCTGGTGCTGGTGACGGCTGCCCGCCCCCCCAGAAACGAGGCCGAGATGCGTGTTCAACCTCCACTCAATAGCAGTCAAGCTAAGTGGGTTACCACATTCTTGTTAATGATCTACATCCAAAGGTAGAAAATCCTCTGAATCAAAGACAATTCTACTGCTTGTTATGTAGTAAAAGGGGAACACAGAGTAGAATCAGACATACATTTCTTGAACTACCTAGTTTCTGAATTTCTTGAATCATTTGGGGCAGAACTGGTTTCTATGGATATGGTATCAATAAAACATATTATTGATAATAAATTGTTGCTAATAAAGAATAACTGATCATTGATAATAAATTGTTAATTGACAATCAATTAATTGATAATTATAAGTATGATTAATCATATCAATTATAATTATATATCATTTAGACATCAATTAATTGATATAAATTATATTGATAATAATCAATCAATTAACTGATCGTTATAATCATAACTATAATTGATCAATTATAATAGATAAATAATTGATAATTGGTAATAAATAGTTGATAATAAATAATAATATATAATTAATACTAAATTGTTGATAATAAAATAAATAGTTCATGGTAAATTTTATTTATATCCCTCAGCTGTGAGGATTTCTTTATGATCCCCGGCTGTTTGATCTTAGATCTGGGATGTCCTGTGATAGTCTTCCAATGAGCATAGAGTAGGATTGAAGATAGCGGAGCAAGAGGTCACATATTAATATTGCCTTAGACCAAAAGCAAAATAAGAAGAACAGACCCGTTGCCGTTGAGTTGCTTTTGACTCATGGTTATCCCACACGCTTCAGAATAGAACGTGTTCAAGCAGGTTTTCAAAGCGATGAGCTGTCAGCAGTGTTCCAGAGTTTCCTTCTGAGGCACCTCGGGGGAGTGCTAACTACCAAGCTTTGGGGTACTAGTCAAGAGTCTAACAATTAGCACCACACATGTTTATATTGAATGCAATTTCCAAAAGGGGGTTGGATGCAAAAAATATGATCGATGATTCTGTGTCTCATCAGAGTGCAGGTAGTTAAACTCGTTTTGATGCCGGCTGAGCACAAATCATTGGAGCAAAAGTTGTGCTGTCCAGTATGGTACCCCGTGGTCAGCTGTGGCTATTGAGCATCTGAAATGTGGCTAGCTGCAATTGACAGGTGCCATGAGCAAAGATCCAGTTCATGGAAAAGAAGATGGCATAGTAATTTTTATGTTCAATGCATGCTGCAATGATATTGATATTAAACTCTATTGATCTAAGTGAAATACATAATTAAAATACACATTTCGCCAGTGTCTTATCTATCTATCTATCTGTCTGTCTGTCTGTCTGTCTGTCTGTCTGTTTGTTTATTTATTTATTTATTTATTGCAGTCTGGGTAAAACGGGGTAGAGCATATCAGTTTCCCACTGAACAATTTAAACACACTTTGTTTCACAGTATTAGCTGCAATCTCCTTGGTGTAAATAGTACTCTTTCCATTTCCATATGCTTCTGTTTCCATCATCCTTATTTCTTGCCCTTTCTGAGCTTTGTTTTTGTTCAAAGGCTGCCCATTCAGTCTATTAGCGTTGATTTTTTTTTAAGGAGGATGGTTTCCACACAGCTGATTCCTATTAGGAATTCAGCCCCAGGTTTGAAGGTGTCTAATGACCATAGTCTAGGAGATCCCAGTGATGCCGTTCAGATCAGTAAGTTTGGTCATTTTTATGGTTTTGAATATTTCACTGTGCTCTTTCTCCCACTCTGTTTAGAACCTTCTATTGTGATTTTGAGGAGTGGTTGGTAGTGTGTGTGTATTTACTTTTTAAGCGTGACTACCAGGACTTTTAAATCACACATAAATAATCCTATATGTTTTTGAGCAGTGCTGGTTTAGAACTTTCAGTTGTGGTAGACCAGGGTTTTCATCCTAGCTCTGACCCATCACAGCTCAGTGATTATTGTTAAGTCATTTAATTTCCCTAAGTTTCAGACAACTCCTCTGGATAACAATAGTAGTTGGATTTTTATAAGGGTTAATTTAGATGTTATTAAAGCACTTGGAACATTACCTGCTCCAGGCAAATGCTTAGTTAATGTCTAAACAAAATTCTAAGGGTAATTTTCCAGAGATCTGAACATTCCTTAGGTTACTGAGGCCTTATGTGACATTAAAAGAACCACTTATACTCTCTGATTCTCAGTTTACTTATATATAACAGTACTGGTCTGTGAAAAGATTTTTTAATTATTTACTAAAAATATTTGGTGTATTAGTTTATAATACTACGTTCATTGAGATACTGGTAGTGTAGTACGTAAGAAGATGTAGAAATACACCAATAAATAGCATAATATCATAGCAACCCAGTTATGTTCAATTTGTGCTCCCTTCCTTTGTGGAGACTTCCTCATCTGCTGTCTCCATGGTTGCACTAAGAAGCAGCCATCCAGCAGGAAAGAAACAAAGCCCACACAGAAGAAAGCACACCAGCTGCCTGTGTGATAATGATGTCAATGGGAACAGGCATCAGAAGTTCAAAAATAAACAACCTCATAGAGGTGACAGAGAGGAGTAAGGGGGAGACCCAGAGTTCATCCATGGATACTTGGACATTCCCACTCAGAGCTGCTACACGGAGGAGAAAATGCATCCAGGGGCAGTTTAACTCCAATAAGCACACAACACTCCTCTAGTTCTTTAATCCTTCCTCCTCCAACTACTATGATCTCAGTCCTACATCACAAATCCTGCTAGATCAGTGTACATGCAGTGGTACAGACACGGGCTTTCAATATACGGAATTCAGGAAAGGCAAACACCCTCAGAATCAGTAATAGAAGTACCAATTCCAGGAAGGTAGGGGAAGGGAAAGCGAAGGAAGGGGGAGTGGGGATAGGAATGGATAGCAATGATGGCCGAATAACTCCCTTCAAGGGGAATGAATACCAGGATAGTTGGTGAAAGGAGAGAATGGGTGGTATAAGATATCTATAAATAGTAATAACAATACATACATATTATGGGTTCGCGGGTGGTGGCAAGGTGGAAGAGGGAGGGGAGAAAGAGGAACAGGTGTCAAAAGACTCAAGAAGAAAGATACTGCTTAGAAATTGTTGACGCCAACAATTGTACCCGTCCGCTTGATATAACTGCTGTATATTATTATAATATATGTAAGAGTCCCCAATAAAATGATTTATTATTTTAAAAAAGTATAGTCATGTTATTAGAATGGTGTTTATTCACTGTTCATTTTTGATTATATGAATGGGGACTTGACCCAGGCTTGGCCAAGCTTTCATAAGATTATGAGATATCAATTCAATTTGGTTTCTTCTTGAGTGGAAACGATGTTTTTTAGAGAGCTATCTAAATTGTTCCTGTTCCACTTTGTGAGCTGGGAAGTAGAGACAGCTGGTCTGCCATCACAGGAAAGAGTGAAGCAGATGCATTGAAAGAAGTAGTAACAAGAGGAAAAAAAGTTCTGGATTCTGTACAACGTTCCTCTCCTATACTCAGTCCATTCCTCGGATTGGCTTTAGCCATGTCCTATCTTGTAGGCAATAGCCCAAGAGCCTAAACAAACAAACAAAAAGTCAAACACCACTCTTTTGGGCAAGGTTGGTTCAAAATGGATTTTTTTTCTTTGCATTGTAGAAAGCTCTGGCAGTTTGGGATTGAATCTCAAACATAAGAGCATCATCTAATTGGCGAAAACAGATACACAAGGAATGTATTAAAAATGCATTGCCAACCATTACCAGAGGCCACAGGAAAGTGCTGACGACATTGGAGAAGGCTTCCCAGCAGAAGTCACCTTGGAGACGTTGACTTCCAGAAGGGTTCCCAATGGCAGAGACAGGTTTTCTGGGTTGAGAAAGAAGGGAGGACATTTCCAGGCGGAGGCAAAAGAGAGCATTACATTGAAGAAGTGATAAGTAGAGTCGAGACTGTATAAAAATATTTGTTCTGTTCTTGCAGGATCTCAGGTATTTTTAAAATTCTGAACAATCCTTAAGAATAAAACACGATAGATGTGTGCGTGTGTGTGTGTGTGTGTGTGTGTGTGTGTGTGTGTGTGTGCAAACAGTGAGCTTATAATAAGC
>NW_022103915.1:94205296-94210234 GCF_000313985.2 Echinops telfairi
CAATCCTTAAGAATAAAACACGATAGATGTGTGCGTGTATGTGTGTGTGTGTGTGTGTGTGTGTGTGTGCAAACAGTGAGCTTATAATAAGCAGACTTGACCCTTATTTCAACCAGACATACATTAACTCTATCATCTAGGATAATTTGCCTCACTTCTTTCAAAATTGATGTCTTCATTGGGATAAAAAAGAGAAGGTAGGGTTACATTATCTCTGTGGTCTTTCAGCTTAAAATTCTGTGATTCTGTAGCATTGCTGACAAAGCCTTTCAATTAGGCTTCATTGTGACATTGGTTTGGTTTATATATTTTTCCTTTCCTGTCAAAATAGTTTGACATGATATATGGTACATCAAAAATGTTGTGGACTAAAGACTTATTACACAGACTAGGGAATTATGAAGGAAATCTCATTATCCCTTGGCTGACCTAGTCATAGTCTATACAAGTTTTCCTTTTTCACTTGTACAATGGGCTGAGAGACAGTTGTCGTATCTCTAGGTGTTTCAAGGATAATGAGTGGTTACATTCAATGAGGGCTGGTAGCGGAGGACTCATTCCTATTCGACTATGCAAAACCCAAAGTATTTCCCTTAAGGATGTCTCTAGGAATGCTTTCATCAAAATTGTAGCTACTTAAAAATAGCAGAGAAGGCAATAGAAATGGCAGATTGGCTAAAAATATCCCATGCCTCCACGTGCAACCCATTTTTTTCAAATGTATCTTTTACAATACATTGCATCTACTTTCGGAAAATTCATATTATTCTTCACTACATACTTGTGATCTTTTGGTAACTTGGTCCCCTGTTATTATGCTAAGACATGTACTGTAGATAATAAGTGGCACACAATGTCATTTACTGGCTACACCTGTCTTAAGATCTAAACTTGCCACGTAGAATGTATTCTCAGCACTAGGAATTACAGCCATAGGCAACTACAATGATCAAAGCATGATAAAAAAATAAGTGTTTTCATCAGAAGGAGGAGGATTAAGGAAGAAAAGTCATTTTTAAATTAGAATTAGCAGGAATTAAAAAGACAAATCACACCTATACTGCATCTATGGTTTATCTAACTTTATGCACGCTCCGTTCTTATGAGAGGTTTTTAAAAAATACATTGATACTGAAGTTTGGGATTCACTCTTAGAAAAGTATTGTTTTTCAGAACTATCCTAACTGTCCCATCCTGTTAACCGCCCCCCATCCCCACACGCCCCAAATCAACCTTTGTACTATGACTTATTGTGAATTTGTTGAGGAGACAAAAATATCTTCTCACTAGTAGGGGTCCCCTGTAAGTTGATTTAGTTTTATAAACTGAACCTCAGACACTGAGGTAGAGACAATGTCCTGTTTCTACCATGCCAGTTAATTCAGTGTCATGACTTTATATTCCATTTTATTTGGTAGTCTAGTGTGTGAAACTTTATAATCAATCATATTTTTAAAAATTTCAAATGATATTTGCATATATTACTTATTATAATGTATTCCTTTTGTCAGGGTTAAAGTGCAAAATCTGGTTACTATTAGTAGCAGAATTGAACTATAAAATTATAGCATTTCAGATAATGTTTTTTAAGTTGTGATGCAACAGAACTGGGATAAAGCACTTGAAGATCTATGAAATTAATAAAAGAGATTACTGGATACTGGAACATTTAAATGAAATAAATATCTTCATTCTTCCTTCTGCTTTTGTCTGCTTCCTGTCTGGAAAACCTCTGTGGGTAGACTGCATATACATTATATACACACTCTTCTTCAGGGCATGGCCTTCCCATTCGGTCCAAGATCTCCCTCTTCGAAGACCATAGACACATTGCAGTAGATTGACCAATCCCTGCAGTGTGTTTTCCAATCACAAGGCAGGCTATAGTCCAAAACAGTCAAAAAGCAGGAAAGATGCACACTTTAAAAATATTTAGTTAGATAATAGATAATACTCAAGGTAAGTAACAAAGTCTAGGTCTTTTTGATGCAAGTATCTGGAGAATCACAATGCTTTTCCTCAGAAAGCACTGTACTGTCAGTGTTAGAAACCAAATACAGGCCTGATCCAAGAAATCAGGTTTTATACTGATACTTGTGATATATAATGAGTAGACAACAATAAAATATATATACTTTGTTTGGTTGAAAAAGGTAGATTTAGAAAATGTATATGGAAGTTTTAATAGTTTTCTTTCTACAGTTTTATATGTAAAAAAAATTTAATCATTTTATTAGGGGCTCGTACAATTCTTATCACAACCCATACATCTATCCATTGTGTCAAGCACATTTGTACATTTGTTGCCATCATCATTCTCAAAACATTTGCTTTCTACTTGAGCCCTTGATATCAGGTCCTCATTGTCCCCCTTCCCTCCCCTCTCCCCCCTCCCTCATGAGCCCTTGATAATTTATAAATTATTATTTTGTTATGGCTTACACTGTCCGACGTCTCCCTTCACGCACTTTTCTGTTTCTGATGGTGATCCTTTCACGTTCCACATTTAGCAAGATTCCTAGAACAATGAATATTTGACAGTCCTGTGATTTGAAAGGAAGTGAACCCGTTATGTTAGGCACTACGCATTTTCACATCCATTTCACATCCGTTTCTGAGGATAAGCTCATCATCTCAGATAGTTACAGCTGTTCAACTGTCCCATGCTTGGTAAGCAGTCTTCATTCATAGTTCTGAAAACAAGTCCTTCTGAAGCCCCTTAGATGGGAGGTTCTGGGAGGGAGTGAACACCCCAGGACATGTCTCTATGAATTGGGTATCCAAAAATCTGTATTTTGATATTGGGGAAAAATAAATTTATAAATTCCTAATACTCCTCCTCCATCTCCTTTTTCCTTCTACAGTTCCCAAGTCTCTACTCCAACACCGAAAAACTCTCAAAACTTGGGATCAGAGTTAGATCTGTGTTCATCCACCAGGTTCACGAGGATAATGTGATACAAAGTGTGGGCAAGGGAAGTAGAACAATAAGTGAACTCAACGTAAGGAAGAAATTCTTAAAATAGGAAAATCCTCAACCATATATTGCCATGCCAAAAAAAAGTTCTTCATATTAAAACAAATCAAAACAAAAATAAATAAGTATCCTACAGGAAAACTGTAGAAATAATTCCTGCATGGGTAGAAGTTCAGGATTTAAGACTCAAGGATTCAATGAGTAAGGCATGTAAATCGTAGCCTGGAGCTCTTAACAACACACAGCTGTCACATTTTGAGCTCTCCTTCCCACCACTCTTCCCACCAGTGACTCTCCTGGCATTCAGCGAGCCTCAAACCAAAGCACCTGCGCAGGAAAACTGCACTGAAAGTAGAGAGCTATGCAGATCACAGGCGAAAGCAGGTATCTCCTAACATCACAAACAGTGTGTTAGCTGTTCAATGACATTTAGTCATAGTAACTACGCGCCTCAGGCATGGAGAGAAATGCTGGCTGAAATGAAAAATGAACTTCCCAGGGTTGATGACCTGGTCAGGGGGGTAGACCACAATACTAAATGGGAAGTAGGACGCTTCCATATGGCTGAAGTCAGGAAAGGGCTCCATCCAAACTCCAACATTGCCCACAAAACTGATTAGCTCCAGGGTTGTCAACAGAAACTAGTTTAATTCAGTCTGTTTCTTACGCAGCAGTAAGTGGTGGGTGGCTTCTTTTGCAGACTTGCCATGTTATATCAAGGCATCGTATGGTTCAATATAATATCCATTTCTATAGTCTTAAGGGCCACCCACAGTGATTAAAGATTCAGTTGCTATTCAAAATATCAGTGGGTCAAGTCTACCCAGTAGTTCCAAGAGAGAAAGATGTTGCAATCTGCTTCTGTAAAGTTTGAAGTCTTGGACACCCAATAGGACAGTTTTGCTCTGGCCTAGAGGGTCGCTATGAATCTGAATTCACTCAATAGGAATGACTTTGGTTTACATGTATAGTCGTTGTCAAGGGGAAATATTTAGTCCTGGGTAAAAAAGCAGCAAAAATAGAAATCGCCACAATTCTGAAACCAGAAGAACTAGACAGTGCTCAGTTATTACCACAAACTGTTCTGAAAATGATCCTGAGTAGAATGATGGGAAAAATGCAGAACAAAACTCCAAATCATCAAAGAGATTAGGCTTATTGGGGGGAGAGAGATTGTGGTAACCCCCAAGACTATGACCCTCAGTCACTCTCGAGGTCTGGAGCTGCACGCACTCCCATATTAGACTAATAAGACGTTTGAGATTAACAGGGCATCATTTACCCAAGGGCAAAATTCAGAATGTTATGAAACAAGGAGGAATCGAGGCAGGAAACAAAAGGAATAAGTAATGGTATATTGAGGGGACTGCAATGGATGAGTTGAAACAAAATATGTATAAATTGGTGAACATAAAACTGATGACTTGTTCTGTTAGCCTTCACCCAATTCACAATAAAATGTTTTTAAAAATTCTGTCAATTGCAGTTTTATAATAATTGAAATCTCTCCTGAATAATCTTTTATCACTTGGTTGAATATTTAAAATCTTTATCAATAATTTAAGAAATATAAGCAGACAAGTTCAGCTCCCTATTGCACAGGTAAGACCATTGAAAAACCAGAAAAATCTGGAGAATTCCAAAAGGTTTCTTAGCAAATAAATGGCAGAGGCAGGCTCAGATCCGAATCTTCTGGTGCTTCCTTCAGTGTTTGCACGGCTAATGTCAAGTGTCACGGTACTGGGCCTGGCTAGTTTTGTCAGATTCTGAGTGGAAGAAGGAATATGGTAGCAAATATGTACACTGGAATTCTTGTGTTCTCTTGGCTTCTTTACCTTTATTTTTCTTCATATAACTTATTGATAGTTGTGTGAAGTGTGATGAATCTAGAAAATTTTCTAGATTAAATACTTCTGTATCTGAACATATCTCTATAGAATTTCTCTCTCTCTCTCCCATCA
>NW_022103915.1:94211836-94218908 GCF_000313985.2 Echinops telfairi
AAAAAAAAATTAAAAATTTTTAAAAACTCCCTTCTCAGGTTGTTTGTACAGACCAAACTCATTAAGCCAGTAGCTTGAAACCTAAATCCTTATGTCCTTCTACAATATAACATAATGAATAAAATATATAATGTAATATGCTCTACCTTTGTCTTTTAATCTGGTATTTTTTCAATTATATCTGAGGGATTTGATGGGTTCTCTAAATCCAAATGGATATTTTCTCACTGTAGCTCCAGCTTCCTTCAATAGCTCTTGAAAACCTGGTTCCTGGTATAGAAACCACATATAAAATGACATTAGTATGGTCTACTCCCAATAAGCAAATTCCCCAAAGGATAGAACGTTACTCCCTTTTCTCCCATTCAAGAACGCAAATACAAGAAAATAGTATTATTGAAAAGATATATTTATGCACACTATGTTTTGATTTCAATTGCATTTTGCTCTATCTGAACTTACCTCATCATTGATATGCTGTATCGAGATATCAAGAGTCCATTGGTTGCGATTTGCTCCCATCTTAGGGAAGAGATACAGATCTACATGGGATGCTGCGGATTAGTCACTGTGGTAGTTACATAATCTGCTGTCAACTTGAGGCTATTAATAGTGAAGGGGTGGAGTTTAGCCTGTCAATCAGATCGCAGCTTGATGACATTATTTGGGGGTGCTAAAGAGAAAAACAGCTCACTGGAGGTGGGACATGCACTCACTCCCTGCGAGACATTCGGAGCCACAAGGAGATGCCTGCCAGAGTTAATATATTTCCACTGCCACTGGATCCACAAGACTTCTCACCCACTGCCATTTGATTTTCCTGCATTCAGCATCATTGCATGTGTTGTGTTAGTCTGAAGAGGAATTTACAGATTGGTATCAGACATATGGGCTAATATGGAATTTCTGGACTTATTTGGACTGGGCTGCGATGCTTTCTTGATATTAATTGCTCTTTTATATAAAATGCTTTCTTATACACATATGAGTCTTCATGGATTTATTTCTTTAGTTTACCCAGACTAACACATGACGGTACCTTGGGAGTGGGTTACCAGAGAAACAAATCATGAAGATGGGAAGTGGAAGGGAGTTTAGGACACACCTGCAAAGAGGCTCTGAAAAGATAAGCTCCACCCAGTGTCTTGAGTGCTCAGGACTTCGAAGGTGAAGAGACTTGCCTAGGGGGCTGTTGACAGATTGAAGGTGGAAAAAAGGAACCTTTTGTTTTTTTGAAATTTGAATTAGTGGTTTGTGCTTGAGTCTGGAAAAATCTGGAACCATGAAGAAACTCTCCTCTTTAGGACTGAACATTAAAGGGAGCCTGTGGCAGCCTGAAATGCTTGCTAGGTGACCACCTGGAGCCATTTGTTGAGTGGAAGTGGGAGAAATGCAGCGATAAAGAGATGGGTTGAATCTGGCCACTGACACCCATGGGAGGACGTGGTTCACAGGGACTAGAGGTGAAGATGACAGTGAGCTGACTGGTCTGAATTTCATGACCTAGCCCAAGGGGCCTAGGGTTGTTGAGAATTTGTGATGGGACCCATGGTCTAAAGGCAAGGCAGCCAATGGGTATACCCTGATGAGGCTAAGTGAGGCAGCCCACATTGAGTTGACCAGAACCTGACCAGATGAAGAGAAGATTTTTGAACCTGTGAACTGGTGTATATTGCTGCTGATGTTATGGATGGCCTGTTCTGATTTGGCTTTGCTTATGGATACAGACTTCACAAGGTTCCAACTAGAATGATGATTCTTCACATTAAAGAATATGATTGTCTTCTCGGAGCACTGGGTTAATGTAAGTGTGCACTATAGAAATTAGATACCCAAAATAGGGAGGATAAAGGCATGAGTGATGGTTTACAAACTTTCATAGGTGCTGGAATATAGTCATAGGATTATAAGATTAAGTTGTAGGTGTTCATATAAGTATAGAATATTTTTGTTTTGTTCACTTATAGAATGCTATACTTAAATGCGGTTGGCACATTTTAAAATTATATGCATTTTAATTTTATCTCTTTAGGTACAGATATGATTTTATTATTGTTTGATTGAAAATGATATATTGCTAAAGAGTTGTGTGACTGTATCAAGTTGACAAGGGGTCATTTGTGGTAGTACATAATCTGTTGTCAACCTGATACTAGTAAGAGTGAAGGTGGGGAGTTTAACCTGCCAATCAGATTGTAGCTTTATGACATCATTTGGAGGTGCTAAAGAGAAAAATACCTCACTGGAGGCGGGACACACACTCACTCCTTGCAAGACATTCCTCCTGACAAGACACATGGAGCTACAGTAGAGCCCTGGAGTTGGAGGAGCCACATGGAGACCCCTGCCAGTGTTAAGATGTTTCCACTGCCACTGGATCCACAATACTTTCCCTGCCCTGGCCTGTGATCTTCTCTCATTCAGTGTCTTTGCATGCATTGTGTGAGCCTGAAGAGGAATTTATAGATTAGTATTGGACATATGGGCTAATATTGAATTTATGGACTTTTCTGGACAAGGCTACAATGTTTTCTCAATATACAACTGCTCTTTTATATAAAACTTTTTCTTATACACATATGAGTGTCTCTGAATTTGTTTCTCTAGTCAATCCAGACTTGCACAGTCACTGAGGTGACCCTGTAATCTCCTGATGGTCAACTATACCAGTACCTTACAATGTCAGGGCTGTAAGCCATAGAACAGGTGCAGATATATGAAACAACTATCCTTAGTTGCATATTCAAATTTTTTTTATGTTTTTATGCTGTCAATTAGCCATGTGCCTTTTACTCAGTGATAAACAACACCTAGTTCTATTGTCTGGTTGCTTCCAGCATGCTCTAGTGTCTGGGAACACCTCATCTGGGAAGTGGGGCACATTTATATAGATGCTTAGTAGGGTGGTCTTTGGCACCAGGCAGACAGAGTGGGAGTTTCAGTGTGACTATTTTCAAGCAATGTCAAGCTCATCCTGGTCAATTTCACTGGATCTATTTCTTCCTTCAGATAATGGGGGAAAGTGTTGTGGGGGACGCCAAACTCACTGCCATCAAGTCGGTTCCAACTCATGGCAACCCTATAGGATGGAGCAGAGCTCCTATGTGTTTCTGAGACTGTAACTCTTGATGGGAGTAGACAGCCTTGTCTTTCTCCTGTGGAGTGCTGGCAACTTTGAATTGCCTACTGAGGTAGTTAAAGTTTATTGTGCCAACCTGGCCAATAAACACATGTGGGGTTAATTTAAGCGCAGAGGGATAAATGGCCCAGTGAGCCTCACCTTTTGAATTCTCAGGTCTCTTGCTTTCTGATGGTCGGACCAGGGTGCAGCTGCCTTAGCCAGTTCCCTGCTTCAGTTGGGCAAGACTCACTTCCTGCAAGACATCCCTGAGCAGAAGTCACATGAACCTACCCTGGTACAGCCCTGGTGCTGGAACACCTGTGTGGAGAACCCCACCAGTGCTGAGATGATTACCCTTTCACTGAATCAGCTTTCCCACTGCAGTCAGCATTATTTCGTCTCTTTTGTGAGCTGGAGGAAGACTTTGTGGATTGGTGGTGGACATATGGGTTAATGTTGGACTTGTGGGCTTGGGCAGCACTGGGTTGGGATGTTTTCTTGATGCTCACTTAACCTTTATATAAAACACTCTCTCTTATACATGAGTTTCCGTGGATTTGTTTCTCTAAAGTACCCAGACTAACACACCTACTTTGTAGTTATTGACTCAATGTGTAACCATGACCACCAGCACTCCCTAATGTATACAAAATCCTTTGAAATGACTAGCACATGGTATGCAAATAATAATAGGTGATGGGCATATAATTCAATTAGCTCAAACCAAAACGCTACTACCAAAGTATTCAAGCATTTTTTTGTAGATTTTTACCTTTTGTTGTTGCCATCAAAAAAGGGGTACTTTTGATGATCAGCAGGTGTCTGTGCCTTCTACCTGACTAAAGGTATTTCCTTCAGAATCCCGAAAGAAATTCCAAAGGATAGTCCCCCCTCAAGGAAACTAGCTAGTGTGGGTCAGGAAGTCACTGACATACAAAACCTGCCTTCCTATAACACTGTTTTGATTGGTTGGTTTGCTATATTGATTGGTTTTACTAGCTTAACCTTTTTGAGTCTGTTACTCTTTCATAAATGTCGTTAGTGTTCAGTGTACTAGATCTTAAATGGATAGTACAGTATATTGATTCTGAATCTAATTTTAGTTCCCAGGGTATTGAGGATAACCTGATCTGGTGTTCAGGGCATTCCAATACTACATGAGAATTCTCTAAAATGTTTTATGCTTGGGAACAAAAACATCATAAGCATATTTAAAGAGTTCCAAGTAAAAATTAAATCTATGCATTTCTTGTTATTGAAGATATCATTAGGCAACACTGAAGAACTAAATTTATTCCGATAATCATTACAATGATGAAAAAATTCCTTGCTTCAATAATTGATTTATGCTTCATTTAAATGTACAGAGTAGTTCCAATATAATTTCTTATTAGCTCTAATGATGAATTTTAAAGTAGCATGCCTCTGAAATAAAGATGAAAATCCTCCATACAACTTATTGCATTTAAATGGATTTAATATTTAATATTTAAAAAATCATTTGGTGTAAATAGCTGTCATGAATCACTGCAAATATACTGATGTAATTAAATACTTTTTTCCTTTTAAATGCATCTACTTATTTCATAATAAATTATCTTTGCAGTCTTTCTTTAAGTTGTGCTAATGCTTTTGAAATTATTTTTAATTGTGAAATAACAATAACTCTAAAATTCAGTTATATATATATACATGTATATATATATATATATATATAGTTCTTTTAGGCAAATTCAAAATAACTCTATTAGTATTTGCTTTTACCTTGCTATTGTCGAGCCATGTTGGTAAACACACAACATTTTAAGACAGAAGGGAAAAAGAAAGCTTTGAGTCAGGGGCCCATTAACGGCTGCCGTCCAGTCAGTTCAGACTCATAGTGACGGTATGTGGTGCAGCAGAATTGCTCAGTGGGGTTTCTGAGGCTGTAACTGTTTAGGGATGCAGGGTACATTATCTTTCTTCCGTGGCACAGTTGGTGGATTTGAACCATCAGTTTTTTGGATGAACATCCTAGTGTTTAAGCCACTGCATCACCAGGGTTCCTAAGGGAAGGGCAAGATCTTATAATCATAAAACCTTTACTAGGTAGGTTTGGGCACATAGGCAGCTACTCTCTGTTATTGTTCTGCAGCTGAGGTTTTCTCATGGAATCCCTAGGTGATATAGATGATTAAGTGCACAGTTACTCACTGAGAGGGTCAAAGCTAAACAGAGGAGCCTGAACAGAAAGTTCTGGTGATGTAGTTCTGAAAGGCACAGCCATAAAACTCTATGTGGGAGGGGTAGTACTAGTTATAAACACATGGGTGGCCATTAGACAGAATCAACTTGATGGCAACTGGTTTGGGTTCTGGTTTTTAGTGTCATGATTATATAACTATGTTATAACCAGGGAGGGGAGACAGGGGTAGTATAGTTCCTCCCGACTCTAGCAAGAAATGAAACAAACAAACAAACTTAAGAGTTCTGCAGTTAGAGCAGCTTCCAGGGAATCTGGATGTTCTTGGATCTCTTGAGTGACAACGTGAAGTTGAGACTATGTAGTCAGTCTCTACAGGTGATCCCCAGAAAAAAAGCTTGGTAATGTGAACTATTCAGTTTCTCTTTGACCCTGAATGATATGGCTAATTCTACACACACACATACACTCACACAATGTGAACAATTAAGGAAAAATTAAATTCCTGGGATAAGTTCCAATTCTTATCATATGAAGATTGAATGCATTTTGAATATACTATAAGACACCAGGGGAACATCATTTATTTATAAATGGAAGCTCTTGGAACTATCAGGACCCAATTCTGTGAACTCAGAATATATCATGGAAAGAGTCTTGAACATGATATGGGGACCATGTCTCACTTTCTCAGCTGATTCATATATCAGACAGGGCAGAGGTCACATGTACCTTCAACCTCCAATATTTTTATCCTATTCTGACACCAACCACCCTTCCCATAGCACTCTATTTCTCTGCAGGGTTCTTCTGCAGTGGCACACAGAACTCACAGACAATACTCATGAGTGTGGAACTCAGAGTTGCAAGAAAGGTTCAGAAATGTTAAGAACATAGCTCTTTTGTTCACAGTGTCTATTCTAAGGTGTGTCAACAGGCATGTCTCTTTCTGGTCATTGATTTCTCAGCCATGTTAGCCCCTGACTTCTGCCTTGTAAGAGCAATTGTTACAAAGTTGCCTTAGTGCTGACAATTGTTCAAGTGGCTGACAATTGCTCACTCTGACAGCCAGCTTCCACCCATAGACCTTCAGGTGTATTCATTTTCTGGGCCAAGAAAACTGCCACCTTGATTCGTGCTCTGGGTTCTTGTCCTTTGCTGCCACCTCTGCAGTCTCCACCACCTCTCCATGCAAGGAAGGATCTTGGAAACTCCATTCATGGCTCTTTCTTGGTGGTCATGGACTTCTCTATCCTTGCTTCTAAAATGGCAGAGTTTATACCGAGTAGGATGGCAAAAGTGACCAATTCCCTCAGCATTTTCCACAGCCTATTTGTGTTTGTATCAGTCATTTGGTGGGAGTTCCATAGACTATGGCTAGAAGAACCTTACCAAATAATTTAGCTGTGCCACAGAAGTGAAAGTCCTCGTCTGAGCAGGTCCACAAACTTTCAAGACGTCTGTTTTCTCATCCGTTGGATAAGGACTATGCTAATTTATTTGACAAATTCTTGGAGTTCATAGAATGGTCACATGAGTTAATTTTGATTAGTAACTTTTAAGACAGAAATGCTCAGTTCAACAATAAGATGTGAGAGTAGTAGTAGTGACGTCTAAAGACTAGCTTCCTATCACAATTTGGAAATGATATAGCGAGTGTCTTTGGGATATCATGGGAGGGAAAATCTGCCAGCACAACTTGTGGAGTTGCCAGGAATCAAGCTGATTAGAGCATAAGCAGATAATTAAGACAAACACATACTGATTTT
>NW_022103915.1:94220309-94222496 GCF_000313985.2 Echinops telfairi
GCTTTACACAATTGATGTATGTATGGATTGTGATAAGAGTTGTACGAGCCCCTAATAAAATGATTTAGAAAAAAACTATTTTAAAAGAATATTCTTTTATGACATCTTAATACTTAGCTAATTTTTAGAAGTAACACCAGGAAGTTTTACTAAATAATAGGCTAACTCATTTAAAATCTTTATTCTAAGACTCCGTGAGTATATTCTATAATTTAGAATTATTTAGGTATACATAAGGAATATACTGCTTTCCTATCACCTACTGTAGGATGATGTCACCAAGAATAATTGCTTTAGCCTATCCTCAGCAAAGACTAATAAGAAAGAATTACATTACAAAACACACGAGAGATGACATTCATCTTCTTGTTCCCTAACTGAGTACATTTAATAGTTTTGCAATTAGACTTTTTAATTAAAAATAAATAAATTTATTTGAAATAATATATAGTCAAAACACTGAGTGTAATACCTCAGAAACTCTTTCTGGCATTATTGGAACTCCACTTTCCATGAATATATGTATAAAATTAATTTTATACATATCTGAACTGAAAACAAGACAAGAACTATTAAGAATTATCACCTGGATTATACAATCATTATTGGCAACTCTATAAAAATGCAGCATTTCACTATCAATTGAAGTTTTACTGAACACGTCACTCTTAAAAAAATGGAGCAGTTATGAATTTAAGCTCATTGATATCATACAGATCTCTCTCTCTGACCACTGTTCCATAAAGCTGGAAATCAACAAAAGGAAGAGGAGGAAAACAAGGGCAAACAATTGGAGGATGAATAACTCTCTATTACAAAATGAGTGCATACTGGCCCAAATAAGAGATGAAATTAGCAAATTTCTAGAAACCAACGCGAATGAGAACACGATGTACCCAAACTTATGGTACACCAAACACGATGTACCAAAACTTCTGATAACACAAAAGGCAGTTATCAGAGGAAGTTTCATAGCAATACATGCACACATGAAAAAGGAAGAGAGACATGATTGATATGCTGCTGCAAAGTTTACAGCAACTAGAACAATCCTACGAATAGCAAAAGAAAAGAAATAATAAACATCAAGGCTGAGATTCAGAAGAGGGAATCTTTTAGCTAAAAGTTGGTTCTTCGAAAGGGTAAACAGAATTGACAGACCACTGTCAAACATAACCAAAGAAAGGAAGGAACAAATCTCAATAGCAAGGATGAGAACTGAAAGATGGGACATTAAAATGGATTTTAATGATATCAAAAGGATAATTTCACAGTACTATAAGGGACTGTACTCCAATGAATTCAACAACTTCGAAGACATGGACACATTTTTTGAAAAACAATCCCTCTCTAGACTATCCTGGAGGAACGTCAAGAATCTCAACAGATCCATTTCAATAGAAGAAATAGACAAGTATATTAAGGGATTACCATCAATGCAAAAATCCTTAATAAAAATACTGGCCAAGAGAATACAAAGGTATATAAAACCAATAATTCACCATAACCAAGTGGGATTCAGACCAGGGATGCAGGGATGGTTCAACATATGAAAGATCATTAGTATTATTTGCCACATTGAAATGAAAAATTATAAGAACCACACAACAATATCAATAGATGCAGAAAAAGCATTCATCAACACCTAACACCAATTCCTGTTTAAGACACTGAAAAGGATAGAAATGGAAGGAAAATTCCTCAATATAGTACAAGCTATATATGAAAAACCAACAACCAATGTGATAGTTAATAGAGTAAAGAGGAAAACAATCCTTCTGAAAAATGGAACCAGACAAGGATGTCCCTTGTCCCCACTCCTATTTAACATCGTACTGGAGGTTTTAGCTAACAGCATAAGGCAAAGAAAAGACATCAAAGGTATTCTTCTGGGGAAGAAAGAGGAAAAACTCTCATTTTTCGCAGAGGATATGATTTTATATATGTAAAATCCCAAAAGATCTACAAGGGGAGTTCTAGAAGTGATAGAGAAATATGGCAGAGTGGCAGGATTCAAGATTAACAGACAGAAGTCAACTGGACTGTTTTATACATCGGACAAGACCACCCATGGAAGAGGGAATCAATAGCTGTGGTAGTCACCTAACCTGATGTCAATTTTAGGATTAAGAGTGTAGGGGTGGAGTCTAGGCTGTCAATCTGGAGATAGCCAATGAGACTTCTGTG
>NW_022103915.1:94223132-94224363 GCF_000313985.2 Echinops telfairi
ATCCAAATACCATCATCTTTCTTCAAAGAATTGGAAAAACTGATTACTAACGTCATATGGAGAAGGAAGAAACCCAGAATTAGCAGAGAGCTCCTCAAGAAGAAGGACAAGATTTGAAGGCTTGCTTTACCTGACTTTAACACCTATTATGCAGCCACAGTGATCAAAATAGTGTGGTATTGGTATAATGATAGATACTCAGACCAATGGAAAAGGATTGAAAACCCAAAAATAAAATCATCAGCATACAGACAACTGACCTTCGATAAGGGCCCAAAAAGTATCAAACAGGAAGAAGATGTCCTCTTCAATAAGTAGTGCTGGGGAAAAAATGGATATATACCTGCAGAAAAATGAAGCAAGACCTCACTTCAGGCACAAGAATAAATTCAAGGTGGATCACAGACCTAGAGGTAAAAGCCCAAACTCTTAGGACCATCAATGAGGGAATTGGGACAAACCTGAGAACTTTGACTCAGGGAATACATAGACTATCAGAAATAGGGAAAGACACAAACACAGAGGAGGCACAAATTGACAAGTGGAATATATTGAAGCTAAAATACTTGTGTACATCAAAGGAATTCCCCACAGACTGGAAAAACATCTTTAGCAATGACACATCAGACAAAGAAAGGCCTTATTACTAAAATCTACAATATTCTGCTAACTTACAAGAAGAAAAAAAGCAATTGCCCACTAATGAGGTGGACAAAGGATCTGAACAGCAGTTTCTCAAGAGCAGAAATTCAAATGGCCGATAAACATCTGAGAAAATGTTCCAGATCTTTAGCCACAAGAGAAATGCAAACTAAAACAACTATGAGCTACCACCTAACACCCTCAAGATAGTCCAATTCAAAAAATCAGAAAATAACAGATGTTGGAAGGGCTGTGGAGAGAGAGGCACTCTCGTCCACTGCTGGTGGACCTGTAGGTATGTACAGCCATTATGGAAATCGATTCAGCGATATAAAAAACAGATGGAAATTGAGCTACTATATGACCCAGCAATCCCCCTACTGGGCATATACCCAGTCATCTGTGCTCCAATGTTCATCACCGCACAGTTCACATTTGCAAGGTGTTGGAAACCACCAAAATTTCCATCAATGGATGACTGGATAAAGAAGCTGTGGTACATGCACATGATGGAGTACTATGCATCCCTAAAAGCAATGATGAATGCATGAAGCACATCGTCACATGGGAAGTACTGGAGGAAATTATG
>NW_022103915.1:94225830-94230308 GCF_000313985.2 Echinops telfairi
GTGGTGAAGAAAGCTGATGGTGCCTAACTATCAAAAGATATAGCATCTGGGGTCTTAAAGGCTTGAAGATAAACAAGCAGCTATCTAGCCGAGAAGCAACAAAGCCCACATGGAAGAAGCACACCAGCCTGTGTGATCACGAGGTGTCGAAGGGATCAGGTATCAGGCATCAAAGACCCAGAACAAAAAATCATATCATTGTGAATGAGGGGGAGTGTGGAGTGGGGCCCAAAACCCATCTGTAGGCATTTGGACGTCCCCTTACGAAGGGTCACGGGGAAGAGACGAGCCAGTCAGGGTGCAGTGCAGGAAGGATGACACATACAACTTTCGTTGTTCCCTGTAGAGTGAAACTACTTTCTTGGAGAATGGCTCTACTCACTGAAGTTCCATGGAATTTTCTTGCTTAAGCTGTAACCCTAATGTTTTTTTCACCACTTCCAATTTCAGTATCTTTAAGTGGTACAAAAACCTTTGCAAAAAAACACAGTGCATACTTTTTTAAGGTTCTAACTAATTTTTCTAAAGCTGTATAGTTGTCTCATCCACATGTAAATGCATAGCAATTACTAAAAAATAATCAAATTGTCTTTATCTAGTTGTACCTTTCCATCCTCTTGATTTTCTTGAAAACAGTCTGCTTCCTTAACATTCTTAACTTAAACTTAACACACATACTTACATGTAATTATTTCATATCTCACTTCAGTGATGAAATTATAATAGGCGCCACTGCCATCTGAAATTAATATGCTTAAGGAGTTACACAACACAACAGCACATACAGGGATATAGTCCGTACATTATAAAGAATATGCATTCTCTTCCTTTCTGTGGGCAGGGTGCACGTTCCCCTAGTTTTTTGGTTTAGTACTTTTAGAATAGATCTAAATGAAACAAAGTTGCACAAATGCAAAGTAGGAAAAGGCAATCTCGAGATTACAGGCTGCCTCAGTCTGCTAGACCATAGTCTTACGTATTATGATTATGAATAACAAGATCATTAAAAGTATTTTTTTCTTATTCTCGGAATATATTTTTGCAATTTTATGTGCTTTTAAAACCTTTCTCAGAGTTTTCTAATCAAGTATAGAAAGTGCTGTGAAAGTATTAAGTTAGGGCTATAATATGTAACCAAATAAATTATGCTTCTTCATTCCAACCGTGATATTCCTGTACATAAGAATGTTTAGCAGCCTATTACAAAGCAATCTTCTATACAACACAGTACATTAAAATGACATGATAGTTAAATCATATTTCAACTAAGGCAGACATTTTTGACTTGATAAAACAATCTGAAAAATGTCAACTCAAAACCCACCACACTGATTATTGTAGTAAAATAAAGTGGAGGCACTTTGATTCTAATAAGCAATGCTTGGCCTGAAGTCACACCTTCCTGGGTATCTACCAGCGCTCTCATTTTATCATATTTTAAAAATCCACACCTCATATTTTCTGTTACCTTATAAGGATAGTGCTAATGACACACGGAGTAAACCTTCTATTAGCTCTGTAGTTGAATAGGATTTGTTTAATTCCAGCTGTCAAATGATTTTGGGGGTGGGATGTATTCTAATAACCCTAAGAGTTAAAGTATATTAGAAAATATGAAAGTAAATATTTCACACACAACAATAACTTATCGATCATGTTCTATGCCAACATTAAACTGAATGTTTTGACTGCGGATCCTTTGGAAGCCCGAATGATGGATTATTTTTTATGTTTTCATTGTTTAATAGACATTTCTTACAAGTTTCTTTTTAAAGCAGGTACAAGGAGTTGTTCTGAGGTGTGAGCAGTGGGCTCCAACTTCTCGAGACCCTGTGTACGACAGAATAAATCGAATAAATCGTCGCCTGGTCCTGCCCTGCCCTCACAGTCCCTGCTAGGTTTGAGACGATTGCTGCAGCCACTGTGCCAAGCCATCTCATTAAGTGTGCTCCTCGTTGTCACTGAACTAGCAGCTTACAAATGGTGCATACCTGCCTTCTTATGCGTCCAAAGGAATCATTCCTTATGATGCTCTCTCTGAAAAATTGTATCCGTTATTTAAACTGCAAAATAACTTCTCCACTTAATAATTAAATATTACACGCAAGTAATATGAAACTGTATCCTTTGCCCTTCCTCTCAAATTGCATACCCTTGATTATCTGGTAATAATTTTCCAGTTAGCTTTCCGGTCTCCTTTTTTCTTCCATATTTATTAACATAAGTAGCCATGTGGCATGCTGTTTTACACGCAGCTCAGAGACAGGGTGTCAGGTGCTGAAGGTGCCTCTAAAATGGAAGGGAGGGAGGAGGGCTGCAAGGGGCAAAAAGAGAAGGTGACTTGTGATGATGTAATGCAGGCCTCAACCAAACCTAAGAAGAAACTGGAGATGAGGGGAGCCTTTGGACATCCCAAACTGCGGACAAAGGGACAGAGATTTTGTATGCTCTCCTCAGCTAGTCACTGGCCAATACTGAGGGTGAGGTGCAACCTTGGGCAAGGTAGTTCCCACTGAAGAACCTAATGGAAGGCCTCACAAACTGATAGTGCTTGGGGAATAGGGAAATGGACCTTGTGTTAAACACTCCATGCATCTCTTTTAGTCAGTTAGCCAGGTAGCAGTCTTCCAAACTTTTTGGCATAGACAGGTGAGCACCTGCATTGCTGCCTCAGTTTGTTGAAATATTTCCATGGATGTTCTGTCAGTTCCAGTAGGCTTGTCTGTAACCTCAGCGCAGGTTGAACTTCTTCGTCCAGTAACATTGGTTCTTGATCATATGATTATATCTTGAAATGACTGAACATAGACAAATCTTTTTGATAAACTGTGTATTCCATCTATCTATTTTTGGTGCTTCTTGCATAGAATCCTTCCATATCGCAGCATTATGCTTTTTTTTTTTTTTCCTCCCGTGTGTCCAATTCTCTTGGTCTTTCTAACGCTAAGTGTTTGTACATTTCATTTCAATACTTTGTCTTCTCCAGCTGCCTTTGCCAGTTTCTATTCAGGCCCTTTCCTTCCGCATTTCTTCCATTCACTTGATCTTCTCCTCATTCAAAAGCAAGGTTCAGAGTGTCTTCTTATATTCCCTTTGGCATTTCCTTTCTTTGCTGTCTTTTTAATGCGTTTTTGCTTTCTTCGTGTATGGTATTCTTAATGTCATCCCATAAATATCCTGATCTTTAGTCATTACTGTTCAATGAGTCAAATATGTTCTTACAATTCAAAGGGGATACATTGAAAGTCAAATTTTGGCTCTCATGGACTTGTTTTGATTTTCTTAAACTTCAAAATGAACTTGCATGTGAGAAATTGATGCCCCGCTTGACACTTGGCTTCTGACCTTTCTTTGATTGATGGTATTTTGTTTTCCATTTTCTCATTATATAGACATAAACTATTTGATTCCTAAATATTCTCTCTTGTGAGGAACACATAGTTACCATTTATGTTGTTGAAAGAAAAGATGAGTAAGTCAGTGGTCTTAAAAAATTCATGTGATCTCATGCATTATTTCTATCACCAAGACTGTATTTTCCAACGTCAAACCATTGCTCTTTGTTTACAACTTTTACATTACAATCACCAGTAATTATCAATCCACCTTGATTGCATGTTTAATAAATTTAAAAGTTCAAATGTCAAATTCAACTTCATCGTTGCGTTAAGTGGTTGCTGCATAACTTTTATTAATAGTCCCATCAACTTGCCTTTTTGTAGGAGTATGGATATTGCCATATCACAGGCTGAAATGTTCTTTTTTTAATACGAATACAATACCATTCATCCTTAATTTGTTATTCTCAGCATAGAAAGCCACATGGTCATCTAATGCAAAATGGCCCAAACCAGTTCATTTCACAAATGCTGGGGATATTGCTCCTTATTTTTTTATGATTTCCAATTTTAATAGAGTCATACTGTGTATATTTCACATTTATTCATAATTGTTTGCAACCGTTTCTTATCTTTTTGAGTTTGTACATCAGCATGTGGAATTTCTGAAAACTTCGCGTCATTCAAGTCGTGAAGTCAACTCTTCTGAGGAGGCAGCTCTTCGTCCGTTATAGTTTGTTTTCAGACAGGCCATGTCCTTTTGCTATTCAGAAGACTTCCAGTGGCTGATATTTAAAAAACGGTACACTTGATCCTTTTTCATTGTCTGTCATAGGCTGCAAGCTTCATTGAAACCAGGCCAGCAAAGGTCACCCTGCTGGTATTGAAAATATATGTGGCATAGCTTCCAACGTCACAGTTAACTGTATGGCACACTGACAGATGTGTACCTAGTGAGATGTGTTCATATTATCTCAAGTTTAAGTTCACATGAGAATCTTGCAGCCACCTCTAGCGAGGTGGTGCCTCAGATGCAGAGAAAGGTTCAGAATGTCAAATCAATTTTCCCAGCCTCTTTGAGTCTGCAGATACATGGTCAGTGTGTCTCTCTCAAGAGATAATTGATGTGTGTATGGATTG
>NW_022103915.1:94230408-94252113 GCF_000313985.2 Echinops telfairi
TCCCAGGCAGAGTACTGCATATTCCCTGGAACAAATGGCATGCATTAGGATATTGGAATTCAGGAGTAAAAGGATTTTTTTTTCAAAATTGACACAAAGTAATTTGAAGCTTGTTTTGAAGGAAACATTTGTGTGTGTGTGTGTTTGTGGCCAGACAGTAAACATTAAGCTATATCACAGGGTGCTAGTGGAAGCAAAACCGCAGGCCTGGTCATAAGGTATTGAAGGAGCACTCAATAGTGATTGAAAAGAACCTTTTTTTTTTAAAAGCAGATATTGAGTAACTCCTGTAATGCTTGTTTCTCTCAGTATATGCATTGATATTCTGTGGCCAACATTCTTGATATTGGTGGATTCCCAATCAGTGTATTCAGTTGCACTCTGTCAACTACATTATCGATACTTCTCTGTCAAGATTAAGACAATTCTGAGTTTTCACATCTTAAGAATGACAGTCTTGATATGCTCCTAAGTCACCTATTCAAAGGTTCTTTGGAACTGTATGGAAGAATTGATTGTAGATATTCAAGTTCAGAATAATTTACTTCACATTTATTTAGTTTAAAATTTAAATGCCTTTCAACATCATTTCAGATCAGAGTTACTAACAGAGAGAGATGAGTTATAGAAAGAAAAACATCTAACAGTGTAACACTTCCACAAGTGGACAATGATTTTCTATTGTATTTGACTAATTACTTTGAAGCTTTTGCATTTTGAATTTAGCCAAAAGGATTACACAGGATTTTCCATATTATAATCCTCATTGTAAGAATACTACTGAACTCTTATGTTTCTAGTAGTTGTTGGAATTCATTGTATCATATCACAGGTGAAATTTCTATGATTGCATGTTTTTAATGTAATTTCAAAAACTAATTTATTTGGATTTCTTCTTGATTAGGTTATCTCCTTCTAAACTCCATTTTAGAATTTCAGTGTTTTGAATATGATGACTGTCTTTTCTTTTCTTGCCCATCATGAATTACACCAATACATACTGTATGTAAGAACATTACATGTGCCCTCCTCCCTGGGGGACGGACAGCAGGAATGTGGGGGAAGGGAGACGTCGGACAGGGCAAGATATGACAAAACAACAATTTATAAATTATCAAGGGTTCAGGAGGGAGGAAGAACGGGGAGGGAGGGGAAAATGAGGACCTAATGCTGGGGGCTTAAGTGGAGAGCAAATGTTTTGAGAAGGATGAGGGCAATGAATATACAAATGTGCTTTACACAATGGATGTATGTATGGATTGTGATAAGAGTTGTGTGAGCCCCTAATAAAACGATTGGGGGGAAAAAAAGAACATTATTTATTTAAACTTCTGGTTCCAGAAAAACAGTGCATCTTTGAAGTCCAAATAGAGGTTTACATTTCTCTTGTTAGTCTGCCTATTGAAACACTTCCACTGTACTTATGTTTCTACTACCCTGTTTCCCGGAAAGTAAGACAGCCCCTGAAAATAAGACCTACTTACAGTTTTGCCTCTCGCTGAAATATAAGGCACCACCTGAAAATAAGACCTCCCCCAAAATAAGGGTTTGGATTGTTATGATGATGTTCCAGAAGATGATGACATGACTGTCATTGAATACATGAGTAAATGTACCATAGATTGTTGTACATGGAAATATGGTAGGAACAAGAAACTCTTGATACTGTAGGATTCACAGTTTGTCTGGTTATGCTGTTTTGTGATGACAACTACTACCATACCATATACAGGTAATAAATTTCCTTTTTTTGTTGTTCAGTAATAAATATGTATCATATTCTTCTTCATGGAAAAATAAGACATCCCCTGAAAATCAGACCTGGTGCATCTTTGGAAGCAAAAATTATTATAAGACACTCTCTTATTTTGGGGGAAACAGGGTAAAAAGCATTCGTTAGTGGTATTTACTACTTTATTCAAAGGCTTCACACACCAAAAAAAGCTTCTTTTTTTTTTTTTTCAATCAGAGATTGTTCTCTTCCTTGGCAATCACATCTAACCAAAGCTTACGGGCTGTGTTATAGGAACACAAGCAATCTTTAGTGTGTAATCAACTCTTCTATTTTAAGAGAAGTTCGAACTACTCAAAATCCAATGTCAGATGAACATGAGATTTTGTTTATATTTTCTGTTTTCAGCATGCCTTGGCTATCATTTTATTCTAGATCACCAGTCTCTTTGAATGTAGTAGCTGGCAGAGTGAGATTCCTGGCTGCATAAAACATGGACACCCTTTTATTTTTCATGGCAAATATCATGCCTGCCAAATGCCAAAGAGTTGATTTATTTAACTACTTTAATATACAATGTAGAATTCTTATGATACGCTATAAGCTGGTGATTAGCATAGTGCAGTGTCATAAGAGGATTCAATAAATATTGCTGCATAAAAGTATCCTTTATGGGATTTTGAAACAATCCGTGAGATGTACATATGTATAATGAAGGACTTTAAGAACTAGTTATTCTTATATTGAGGCTAGAAATAAGTGCAAACCCAATTAGCAATAAGGACAACAGAAACAAAACCTATGATCTTCATTGATACCAATAAGAAAAACTGGAATATAGTAGATTTCCCAGGCAGAGTACTGCATATTCCCTGGAACAAATGGCATGCATTAGGATATTGGAATTCAGGAGTAAAAGGATTTTTTTTTCAAAATTGACACAAAGTAATTTGAAGCTTGTTTTGAAGGAAACATTTGTGTGTGTGTGTGTTTGTGGCCAGACAGTAAACATTAAGCTATATCACAGGGTGCTAGTGGAAGCAAAACCGCAGGCCTGGTCATAAGGTATTGAATGACGAGCCATGGCCCCGGCGAAACTGGTGCCCCAAACAAATTTGGCTGCTACTAACTGCAAGGCCAGCGGTTCAAAATCAGCAGCCGGCCTTTCTCCTCCTGTAAAGGGTCAGGGTCTCAGAAACTCACAGGGGTGTTCTACCCCGATTTATAGGGGTGCTATGAGTGAGAGTTGACTTGGCCAGGAGCTCTCATTGGACGTTGGGCACGTACCAAGCAGCCGCAGCTCCTTTGCTTAGCCATAATGGGGCCGTTATCAATCCAAAGCATTGTGTGTGTGTGTGTGTGTGTGTGTTCATCAGCTGCTGGTAGAGCCATTTGTTTGTTTGTTTGTTTCATCCATTTCTCTTTTATTCCCCCACGGGTAACCCCAAACATTGTCTTCATTCAGTGTCATTACCCTGGAACGTAAGACCTAGAATAATGACCGACCTTACCATCCTCTAAGCATATCTCTATCAGTTTAGTCCTTGATTCTTCATATCATTCTCCTTCACTAGTAAAGACTTCCATGTATCGACTATCTTTATTTCTGTGAATCTCTTCTGAAAACATCCCATTTTGTTTTATCTTTCATTAAGCTGGCAGCCCATGAATATTGTACTCAAGAATTGTTTAGCAGTTGATTGTCGATATAAAAATTAGAAATCAGTATTACTTAGATTGTCAAATTGTAAATATTAAAATTGAAAAATAAGATGTCATCTTTAGCCAGAGCAGATGTTTGGGGTACATCTTTTTCAGTGCATCTGTTCATTAATGAGGGGTAAGTAGGAGCTTTGTGAACATGTGGCTTTATTTATCTTAAAACATATTCCATTGACTTTCAATTTACATCATAACAAAAGTGTGTATAATGTGGAAAAACTGTTTCATGTGATTAAGAACTGTTTATTCTGGATTTGTAATTAATGTAATTGTAACATCCAGAGGACTGCAATTTTGAGAAACTTTCAATCCTGATTGCCTATTATTCACATGACAACACTGAAATGAAGTGACATTGTGATAAACGGAAACAGAACAAGCAGTTTTCCTGATTTACTAACATTTTGGAAGAAAAACTTGTAAATTTTCTATATCAATCATACATATATAACCTATGCAAAGAAAATTCTGTTTTTCCTTCAAATCTGAACATAAAATATGTATTTTAATGAAACATCTTACAAACACACTTTCATTATTTTAAACTAGCTCGGGAAATTTAATAGCTTGATCCACATAGATTGAGGAAAAGAATCAATTCAGTTGCTCCATTTAATGATTTTCCTAAACCTAGCAGTTCTCATTTAGGGTCAGCAACATACCTTCATTTGTTTGAACTATGTTCTTACCAAATTCAATCAAACATTAAAAGGAAGTCGTTAATTAGCTATGCTGCACTAACAAAGAAAAATTATTACACCATACTAATCTATGTTATGGCAAAATCCTGACCCCAGAAAAATGATTGGTGTCATTAAGAAGAGGGATTGAGATGCATAAGAATTATAATTCAAAGACTTGGTGAGGAGAAAGTCATCTTATTCAAGCTGCATTATTTTTCTCCTCAGAAGCTACCCCAAGCTTCAACACAAACTGGTCTCCAGAGCTGAATTGCTTCACAGGAAGTAATATTAAAATAGGTTTGGAATAATTATGTGGTTTTCATTTCCATGTAGTTCAATTCCATTTCAAACAAATTATAGCCATAAATAGTTTCTGAATTTAGAACACCGCAAACCTAGCACCTTTGCTACCTAAAATACTTACACGTAGAGAGACCTAAATTACAATCTGAATGTGAGGTCGAGAAGATCCTCCCCAATTGTCCCCACAAACTCAAATGTGAATATACTTGCTTTTAGATCATTGTGGGGAAAAAATTTCAAATAGTAAAAAATACAAAGGCTGAAGAGAAATCCACAAAAGATTATGTTAATATTTTGGGCTAGTCTATTCTTTTGTACAAAATGATTTTTCCTGTTAATGCCTTCGAAATGATATTTTAGTAGCTTTTCTCTAGAACATTTTAAATTACTTGATCTGTCACAAAGCACCCACAAGTTCCTAATATTCACAAATTGGATCAAAATTAGAAATTATAGATGGTGGAAATGTTATCTCCAAACAAGTGATGTATAAACAGTGTACCTGTTTTTGATGAATTCGCCTTTGGTTTTCCTCAAACAGTTTTACAAATAAGTACCACTGACTAAAGTGGACCTTCATGGAGGACTTTTATTACATGATACTCTCTTATGCCCAGAAAATGCACAGAAGGTCAAAAAAAAGTAGAATGACGATCTTTAATTTTCACTTAGGATAAATAAGAAAATATTTCTAAGCCTTTGATAAACTTTGAATTTGGAGGATTGACTATTTTGTGTAGTTCATGATTTTAATGCATATGCTGTTTTGAAAATGAATACAAACATCCAATATGTGAGAATATATCAGTGTGTTATGAACTGTACTGCAGAGATATTTCTGAGAGCTAACCAATTTCATAAAGCTCATTTCTATTTAGTGAACTCAGGCTCAGGGTGACTCTAGAGGTCACGACAGAACTGCCCCTGGGCAGTAAATCTCCTAGAGAAGCAGATGGCCCCGTCATTCTCCCACAGATGGGACTAGTGGATTTGAACTGTCCAACTCTATGTTAGCAGCCAAATGCTTAATCACTGTGCCACTAGGGCTCCCTACCATCCACTATAGCACCCTGAATTAAACCTATACATACTTTAGAGGAAATCTAAAAAAGCTAAATAAATTTAGCCTTTTTATGTGCTCACAAATATTGATCTTTTATTTTGCAATTGACACAAAGTGCCTCAAGTTAAATGAAAACATGAAGGAGGTAAAAGACTCAGTATCTAACCTACATATGATTGCAAACTGTGGCTTATAAATTTCAATTTCATGAGATCTTTCTCAGAACCAGTAGCAAGCACTCAGATTTCCGTGGTGTGGTTTTAACTAAGGATCAAAGCATGCCTGAAAATATTCAAGTGATTCTGTAAGTTCTCTTGCTCAAAAACAATGACAAATATGCTACCCACTTCCTAGCATATTTTTCGAAAACATGAACGAGGGCTGTGTGCTTTATGGGGCTGCAATTATAAATGTATGTATGTTTGGGCTGCTCCAAATCCAGCAAGGTCCTTGGGACCTGGGCCGTGCAGTAAAGGCAGGGAGGGAGCCCCGCTGAATACCTGAAAGTGTGGGCGAAGCAGCTAGACTCTTCGGGGTGGAGTCTGACTCTTGCACTGCATGGCTTTGGCGCTGAGGCAAGTTGTGGGTTTCTTGGGTTCTCAGTTTCCTCATCTGTAAAATGAGAGGAATAACAGGGGTTATCTCAGAAAGAGCTTGTGAGGAATAAATGACACACGGACCTCACTAGAACGGTGCTGGGCACACAATTAGTGCTAGTTTATAATTACTGTACGTGATGAAAGTCTATTATACTCTCTTTGAATTTATTTCTCTTAGCTATTACTTCCTTGACATTTTGTATATGGTTTGAATCATTGATTTCCCCCTGCTTATTGCAGTCGGTGTTGTATGCGATTGACTCTCAGAGACCTTCTGTAAATATGATTGAGATGACAGACACACACACACAACACTCCTAATCTGTTACCTCATAAAAGTAAGCATTTTTGGGGATTTTCATGAAGAGTGACTCAAGGCTAGCTTTTTTTTCCCTCTGTGGGAGTTCAGAAAATATCCAACTGGCAACAGAAAATCAAAGTGAATTTCACTTCCAGAAACTAAAACCAAAGAATGAGTCATTTTTAATTCAAGTAAGAACTGTCTAAGCAATCAATGTATCATAACAACGATTACAAAGATATTTTAAAAATAAGCATAAAATGAATCAGTTTCCTTTAAAGTCATTAACATTAGTGTCACCATAATTCTTACTTTTAAGTTTCTTTATTAGATATCTACTTATTTACATTCTTGTTTATTTTCTTCACTCACATAAATAAACTTTAAAAGAAATTATGTAGGTGCTTAAAAAAATTATCCCAAAGGTCATGACTTTTCTAAATTGTAAAGTGCTGCAAATAACTTTTCTCTATCCTGAAAACAATGGTTGTGGATGATTTTCAGAAAGATTGTTCTAAAATTCTTACAATGCTCCTTGGAATTACAAGAAATTGAGCTTGTGAAAGGATTACAGGGCCAACGTCACTGCTTACTTGGCTGCTAAGATATGTAAACCGTTATCCGAAGCATCTAACCTTGTATCACAGTGTTCATCTTGCAGTGATTTGGACATGTAGCACTCCATACAGAGCCATTCATTGTCCAGTGTGTTAGTGGATGATGTCTATTTTGCAGTTAATGGAGTTGAATAGATCTTCACACTTCACAGCTCAGTGAATGTCTACTCCATTTTCTTCTGCTGCTAGATTTTTTTTTCTTTTGAAAGCAATTTTATACGTTAAAGATCAATTCATGACTGATCAACTAGTAAAATTTGCTTATGACTGTTCAGAGCAAAATGGAAATGTATGATTCGACAGATATAGTTATTTGCATTAGCATAACTGCTGGACCAAATTTGTTGACATTTTAAAATCACTTATTAATTAATAATGCTGCATGAAGTAAAACCTCTCTGCCGTTGTTCACTAGAAGGGATTCTTGAGTTTCTGATTAAGGATAAATAACACTTAAAATTCGACTCTCCTCTGGCACTCATGTAATATAAGTGACTCATGTGTTTTGTTCACCTTGATATAGTCCCATCTTCAAAAAAAATCTTTAGAAATCATGTGAATTTTCCCCTTTGGTTAGACTTCTGTTTTCAAGATCAATGTAGTTTAAGCACTTTTGATCTATATATTTTCACGGATTTGCTGTGTACCAAAGTAATATTATGCTAGAAGCTGAGAAGTCAAATGACCACTTGCATTTGGCAAACCTGGTGCAACAGAACTTGCTGAGGCATTGAAAGACAAAAATGTCAGTCTGATGGTGAGGGGCGCTGCTCCGAGTCATGGTCTTTTCACCCGCCTCACCTGCATGAGGAAGTGGGTGTTTTTCTATTGTGCTACTGGAGCAGAATATTGAATTTGAGTGTAGACTTCCGGAAGAACAAACATATCACCCTAAGAAGACGTGCAATCTGATGAATGCTTACTTCCTTTGGAAGACCTCATGCTTGGTAAAGTTGAGGATCATCGAAAACGAGGGACACTCTCAATGCATTGGATGTACACACAGGTCACCACCAAGGACTGAAACATACCAAGCAGAGGTGAAGACATCAAAGAAATGCACACTCTTTTATTCTGTTACACATAAAGTCACCGCGAGTTACAGCTGATTCCAAGGCAACCTATATTTACACGTGAACATTTGTAAAACATCTTTATACCATGAGCAGAATGTAGAGCCCATTTGGAAGCTCTGAATAATAAATAAACAAATAAAATAATGTTGAAGTGGATGTGTGATTGTTTAGAAGATCTTTCACTAAACAGTAATTTTGAAATATCGTAGACTTAGGGGTGACAGTGGGGACGAAAATAATTTCATCTCTATCAGATACTTAATAAATATTTAAAAAATAATCCCCAGTGTAAAATAATTCCATTAGGCAGTACTCTATGAAAGACCTTCTTAACTATGTATTTTAATTATATTCCAAGAACAGACACATGGTAGTGAGAATAATGTGAACAACTGGCATTTATAAGACCAATGAAGGAAAGTTATAGTGAGGATAATTAAAAACCTCAATCAATCGACATCAGTGTCTTTGTTTTCACAGATAATCCCACTTTCTTTCTTTCTAATCAAACCCGAAAATTCCTTCAGGGAAAGTAAAGAATCAGATAATACAGTTGCTTTGCCAAATGCTCACTGTGTCTGTATAGCAGTGCTCAAGGAAGGAGCTACACCCTGCTGGAAGACTCAGGAAAGAGTCTGTGTGAATCAGAGAGGTGTCCACTGTGTTTCTAAAAGACCCACGTTTCACTACTTTACATTTAAACATAACACATGTATTGGGGAATAATTTCCACTTTGGTTTTGCTTTGTTTCATTTCTGTAAGAAAGCATAACTTAGTCTATTAGATACATTTACATCTCTACTTAGCCAGTTATTAACTTTATGACAGAACTGAGAGGAAGATAGGTATCTGGAAGAATGGAAGAATGATTGATAATCCTTGCCACTCATTCACATCCACTCATTCTTTTATTTAAGAATAAAATATAGCCAAATCTCGATCGTGATACTTTCTTGGCATTATGAAAGAAACAGAGAAGCATTTTCTTAAGAATCACACAATTGGGCAAAGACGAGAGATACAAAGCACTATAATATAATAATTTCTATTATTGGTCGACATTTGAATGGGTCAAGCATTAAGGCAGAAGGAACAAATCAGCAGACCCCCTATGTGTAACTAACACTGTCTGGATTCAAGGCACCATGTCCGAATGGCAGGATATAGAAATTACTGGTGTAGTGGGGCCCGTATGAGACAAAGCATTTCAGAAATACATTCAGCATAGTTCAATGAAGAATGTTCAGTCAAAAGATTCCATTTTAATTAGTGAAACGGTAATGCTAGAACCATTGAAATCAAAGAAGGACACTGCATAATTGTTTTGGAGCTCAAAAGTAGAGTCTCTGGTTTCTTCCTCTGTTCTTCATTGCTGGAATTTTGCATTAAATTATTTTCCCTTCATTGACTTACATCAGATAAAAATTCTGTCCCCCTTTTGATGGCAGCAGCTGAATCAGCAACTCAAGGAGCCAAGTTTTTGTACGATCCTTCTTCCAGGCTCAACAGTGGGGCCACACGGGTCAGAGGTAGATGTAGCACTGAACTGGGACTTGAATCTTTGAACATGCAAAAGTCATCATTTTATGTCCATTACTAATACATCTGCACATCATGAAATGTACATAACATGCAAACTATTTTTAAATTACAATTTTCATAGCAAAATTTTCCTTTTGGGGGTTTGGTTTGCTATCTTAGTCTTAGGATTTTGTTGGTTTGTAAAATAATTAAATTAGACGAGGTGGTCTGCGAAGTCCCGGGCAGCACTACAGTTACATGCTTTTATGTTATATTTCTACATAGACGAGTATCTGTTCAATCTCACTGTGATCTGATTGGATGATTGGTTTGTATCCCAGATGAGGTAGTTACTGTACTCAGATAAATAGGTATTTTACTTTAATTAATGCATTTATATTATTGTTATATCCAAAATTATTTGACAATAGTAATTTAAAAGTTAGTCAGGAAGGTTCTAATATCTACAAAAGCATGCAGATTCTACCAGTCACTAATTTTCTCAATGTAGATACTCCATCTTTAATGGGGTATGCTCAGGTATTAAGGAAATAATGCTATCTGAAATAAGATCGTACAAGAAATATGATCTTCCTGCTCCTTAATGATTATAAATTAACTTCAATCAATCTTTTATAATAGTGGTATTAGAGTTAACAGATAGGAACAAACTAAATGTCTAATCCATGAGGTAAAATATGAACTACTATGGTGGAGAAAAATACCAGGAAAATTGTAAAATGAAAATGCCATTCAGTAAAGCATACTACTACTGCTATCAGTGTTGTATCAAGTGCACCGCCAATTAAATTTGTACAGAGTCTTGTACAACCACCAATTAGTGTGCCTGGAGACAAGGTAGCCTAGCTTACTTACACAAGGGTAAATCGAGGCAAAAGCTATTCGAACAGAGAGCTCAGGTTAGTCTTGAAGTCAGTTGGGTTCGAGTTATTATTATATTTGCTGAACCCAAATGAGCCTTCATTAAAAAACGTAATGTATTGAAAATGCTTCACAAATTTAATTTCTCCCTCATCAACATACAGAGCATTTACACATTGAAGAATTCACATTTTTAAATGGATGCAAATTAGTTTGTGTTAAAAAAATAGGGAAAGCCAAGCTGTTAAAAAATTAAAAAAACACACACTGTATGTTCATTTTCACAACCTCTTAACAAAATGAACATTTTAAATGTACCTTTTGTCTTTGACTGGGGAAGAAAAAGAAAAACAAGGAAATTAATATTTTTGTAATATAGATGTCATCTTAAATTTCATGCCTGACTCATTTGAAAAATGTAGATTAATTTGCAAACAATTTAGAAAGCTGAACTATTGAATTGGGCCCTCTAAGATTTAGGATTTGTCATCTTTTAAAGTTGACACCCAGTGAGCACTTGTCAATTACAAAGCAGTGAAATGAAGTGAAAATAAGTCTCATCTTCATCTTCTTGTTATATGCTTGGTTGGTTACAGAGAGACACCATTTACAAGCCGAAAATAATTATTCAGAAAGTTACGCTTCACTTTAAAACCAAATTTAAGCAATTGAGATGTGTCCTTCCACGAAGGGTTTTTATTCAGGGGGTGGGGAGTGCTGAACATCCCCCGAAGGTTGGTCGTTAGAACCTCTCTCCCCCTTTTCTGTTAATGATAAACAGAGAGGATTTCAGGTTCTTATCTGAAAAAACAAACGACCCTGTTTGCCATGCGCTATCATTGCTCAATGACTGGGAGGATTTGGAAGAAATAATTACAATATTATCACACACTTTAATAACATAAAAATTCCACTCCCTCCCTGACTTCATCTTTTAATTGCTTTTTATCCTACCCATAAACACCAGATGCACAATATTTTAATCCATTGTTTGATTCAATCCAAAACTCATAGTTGCAGTCCAAGAAGTAAGTTGGAAGAGGCAGACTTCAGTGTAACAGGTTATTCCCGGCATTGACCTAATTGCCGCTAATAAACAAGGTGGCTTCAACCCTAGGGAATGGAAGAGAATTTTGGAAATGTAGTACTTCAATAAATCCACCCCCAACTCGTGATCAGACCAGAAAAGTTTAAAAGGATTTTGCTTGCTAAGGATAACTACTAGAGTTTAGGGACATCAAAGTGTCTCTTAAATTCTGGGCTTCTAGGCATGATTGAATAGATGTTTCTTCCTTCAGGTGAACTCTTAGGATTACCTCACAGTAACGCCTAGAGGAGAGAAGGAAAGACAAGAGGGAGAGTCAAAAGAAGCATGTGATGAACATTAACTCTTCAGAATGAAAGAAATGGGACATTACCCCTTTAACGCTGTCTCATAGCCAGCCCTATTTCTTTCACAGTGAGAAGGCAAAGGTCCGAAGTGAATTATTTTATATTTAAGGCAGCACCAGTTCCTTCTTCTTCTAAATGACATATGATGCGTAGCATCACTGATTTGGCAAAACTTGCGCATTTCCTATCTAAAGTAAAGGCAGTTTTGAAAGCCTTACTGAAGTTCAATCAACCCTACCAAACTCTCTTCTAGGACTCTGACCACAGTCATTACTTGTAAACTTGTCTCAAAGCCTCGCATGTATATGAGGGGGGACCCCCCACCCAAAAAAGGTATGTATATCACCTTCAAAGTACTCTCTGTTACACTTAATACATTTGTGAAATATGTGATTCCATTCTTGGAAGCATTTTTCAAACTCATCTGTTTGGATGGTTGACAGCACCGCCCTCATTTTTTTTTCTTCACTTCTACGTCATCAAATCGCTGTCCTTTCATGTCCCTCTTCTTTTGCAGAAACAAAATGAAGTCGCACAGAGGGAGTTCAGGTGAGTAAGATGCATGTGGCAAGAGAGGCATGATGTTTTCTGCCAAAAACTAGTGCACTGAGATGGCTGGGTAAACAGGTGCATCTTCGTCGTGGGGACAAAAACAGCCTGCCACAAATCAGGTCTTTTTTGTGGCACACTGGTATGCAATCTTTTCAGAACCTTTAACGTCTGACCTGGTGGAACCAACTCCAAATGCACTATAAGTTGACCTTTTCGACCGTTTGGATGTTCAGAAGAAGGTTTGTTATCAATCAACATTTCACCATTTTTTTGAGATAGGAAAACCACTCATATACTTGAGTTTCTCCCATAGTTCTTGTAAGCTACTGTTCAACATCACAACAGTTTCTGCAGCATTTTTGCACTAGCAGGAAACAAAATTTCATAGCTACGTGCTCTTCTCTTAAGCCGGCCATCACAAATCATTCTAAACGAGGTTCCAGTGAACCTGCTTTGATGAAAAAATTCACAGGGACCAGGGAGAACTCTCTCAGGTGATGCCACTGGGTGCACTAACTCAAAGTGAGTTGCTTGATGCTCGCCTAGCAGGGGAAAAAATGCTCTCTATGAAAACTCTACTCCACCCAGCACAATTCCGTTTTTTGGGGGGTACCCCCTCATAGCTATCAATTATAGTAATTTGGGGGATTTTTTTGTTATCAATTTCTTTGTACTGATGCTAAGTATACACACACACAACTAATTGCAAAATAATAGAATGAATTTAACAGAGAATTCGACAAAAACATAATATATAATTCAATATACTATTGCAGTAACTATGATCATTTATATTTATACTCTAATTTGAAAAATTTTATATTGTCTGTTTGAAAAAATAGTATAATTTTTTTTGAAACTGAGATGTGACTGAACATTAAGTCATAATGTATCACAACAGTGTATAAAGACTACTGATTAATTTCAGAGTATATCATGATTTATTTAACTATACACTTGCAATGCTAGTATATTATTTACAATATTTGCTCCTATGCCTCATAATATTTCAATATATATGATTGTGGCATTCTAAGCATTTAATTCGTCTTTAAGGTAAAATCTCATTTGGGAAATGACTGACTCATAAGGTATGACCATGAGTAATGTAATTGAAAGAATACAAGCTTTTCAGCCATACATATGGATTTGAATTTTAACGCTTTCATTTATGTGGCTTTAAGCATCTAATTTAATCTCTCTCTCTTTTTTTTGAAGTTGAGAAAGATTTTATTGAAGCAGGGAAAGAACTCCAGGGAGGGAAGGGAGAGCAGAGAAAGGGACGAGACCCCGAGTAGTTCTGAGACCCAACGAGTTAGGTCAGGGAACTCGCCAATTTAATCTCTTAAAGACCCCATTCTTTTTGTATGATCAGATAATACAACCTACCCCAATTTGCTTTTAGAAGCAATAGTAATAATATTTTAAAACTTGGTACAAAGTAAAATTTAACAAATGGTGTTCATTTCATTTATTTTTTTAAAAAAGTGGTACATACATTTAGAATGTTCTAGTTATGTATGAGAATATCAGTTTTTTCAGCACTTTGTTATCATTGAACATTGTATATTTAATCATTGAGAAAAGGTAGTACACAATTGATTTGATGTGGAGACCTTTTATTAGTAGATAATATTTAGTAATATGTTCTTTTTAACCACATGTTAATAATGACTTTTGTTACTGGGTTCAAAGTGTTTTCTTATTTAATCTTTAGATATTTTTGTCAGTAATGTCCAAGATACTAAGATTTTAATATAACAATTTTGATCTTCATATATTTATGTATATGTATATCATATAAACAAAAAACACTAATACAGAATAGTTTAAAACACTAAAAGACTTGTAACTAATAAACCAAATACAGAAGTAAGTTTAAATAATAAAAATAATAAAAGAGTAGGCAAAAATCAAAAATAAGAAAATTAAACTCTGGCATTCCCAATAATCACTTTCAGCATAAATGTTCTAGAAGGCACAGATTGTTAGATTATATGACAAAGCAAGACACTATAATAGGCTACTTATAAGAAAAGCAGCTATAAAGGCAGAAAGCGGTTTAAAAATTATAGAACATTTCAACCAACAGCAGTAAAATACACACTAAGTAAATGCTCAACTTTACCAAGGTAGGCCACAGTATAATTTACAAAATGAGTCACAATAAAATAAAAGGACTTATAGGATAAATTACTTTATCTGACTTCAATAGAATTAAATTAGAAGCCAATGTCTGCAAGATACCCAGAAATCACCCAACTGTTTGCAAACTACACAGCACACTTCTAAACAACTAGTGTGCATAAAAAGACCAAGAGAAATAAGAAAGTAGTTCAAACTTATTGAAAATGAAATCACAACATTTCAGAATTTGTGGGATTCCTCTAAAGCAGTATGTAGAGGGAAATTTACATCATGAAATGATTAAAATAGTGTGTTAGGCTGGGTTGCCTAGAGAAACCAATCCAGTGACATTCATCTATGTATGAGAAAGAGTTTTATACCCAAGTAATTATGTATGAAGAAGGCACTCCAGTCCAGTCCAACTGAAGTCCGTAAGTCTCCTGGTCCAGAAGTCTCCCTTCAGACTCTTGTAGCTGCAGACCCGTGACATGGAAAGGTGACTCAACATGCAAGAAAATCACAGGTCAGTGGCTACAGAGTCGCGTGGAAATATGTCAGGGTGCTGACAGCTCTCAGCCCACATGGGGCCATGCCTGTAGGCCGGGTCCCAGCAATCAGAAAGATAGAGTGGCAGAGAGAGAGGGGGATTCCCAGCTTCTTCTTATAAGAAGGCCACATTCCCACAGAGGCATCATCAAGCTTTGACCAACTGGACAGGTTGGAGTCCACCCCTGCACTTTCATAAAAAATTCAAGTTAACATAAAATCATGTAACGTCCCCAAAGCAACACCAAAAAAAAAAATTCAACTAAAAAAAAATTAAAGAGTGGAAGAAGATAGGAAAAATGGGGGCTAGACCATTGTGAAATATCTTTGGTTGGGGAACAAAATGAAAGAGCAGCTGTCTTCTCTCCTCATTGCTTACGCATATTTAGAACTTCCACGCCTACCAAGAGGCAGTCGTTCAAACAGAAGGGATGTGGAACAGCTTAAACCCAGGAGAGTATTCATCAGGGCTGTATCCTTTCACCATACTGAATCAAGCTGTATGCTGAGCAAATATTCCAAGAAGAATGTGGCATCGGAGTTGGAGGAAGGCTTATTAAGCACCTGTAAGATGCAGATGACTCAGCCCTGTTTACTGAAAGCAAGAAGAACTTGAAGCCCTTGAAAAGCAAAGACTGCAGCCTTTGCTACGGATGCCAACTCAGTGTAAAGACAACTCAAGTCCTCCCAACTGCACCAGTAGATTGATTACCTCATGGTAGACAGGGGGGAAGGGAAGCTGTCAAAATGTCAATGCTCCTAGAAGCAACAGTCCAGAAATCCAAGGATATGTGTATTGCATCGGGCAAATCTGCTGCTCAATAGGATGTCACGTTGAGGACAAAGGTGCACCTAACCTCAGGCATGTTATTTTTAATTGCCTGTGATTGATGTATTTAAATTATGGAATTGGAGAAGAATATCGAAAGTAACATGTGCTTCTTGAAAAACAAACAAATCTGTCTTGGAGGAAGTACGACCAGAATGCGCTTTGGAAATGATTAGAATAAGACTTCCTCTCACCTGTGCTGGAGGTGTTATCAGGAGAGATCATTTCCTGAAAAAGGACACCATTCTTGGTACAAAGTGGATTGACACAGTGACTGCAATGGTCTCAAAGACAACAGGAAGTGTGACGATGGCAGTGACCAAGGCCTTGTTTCCTTCTGTTGTCCGTAGAATCAGAAGTCTGAACGGACTTGGTGGTACTAAAACTACAATGATTCTTTCCTCAATAATTCTATGTTCTTCGATTTACACCGCGTCTAGGGAGCATGGAACATCTTTGAGCGACTTTATTCATGCACTTTTAGTTTGGGTCACAAAGAGAAGTTTGAAAGGGCAAGGTCATGCCTATGGGACAGATTGGGTAAGGTTTCCCAACAATCTTGTGCTTGGAAAACCCTTGCTACCCATGAAGGACCAGCAGGTGCACGATTGTGGTGGAAGAAACAAAGACAACAAACTTCTTGGTGCAGTTTTCCTGCTCTGTTTCTCACCAGTGAATTTTTCTGTTCAAAAGAACGGTTTTTGTGTGTATGTAAATTGGGTGGATGCTTACAGAGCAAACTATCAGTTTACACATTCAGCAGTTTACATGCATTTTGTATCGTCTCATTCATCAGAATCCCCTCAGTGTACCATGTGTATGTACCATGAGTGTCATTGTTCCTTTGTAAACCTATTCGTTTTTTGACGGAACATTGGGCCACCTGGAGTGAGCCTTGGTACAGTAGCAGTTATGTGTTGGGCTGATACGGACAACATCAGCAGTGTGAAACCATCAACCATCAGGGAGAAAGATGGGATTTTCTACTCCTGCGAAGTTTCAGAAACTCGAAAGGACAGTTCTACTCTGTCTTACAGAGAGGCTATGAGTCCCATCAACTTGATGGCAGTGAGTTTTGGGGGGTCTGTGGGAAGTGGCAGTCGGTGAGTTCAGTTCCAGGCCTGATTGGCGACTTGGGGTCATAGTCCTAAGGCTTCTCTATGTGACCAGAAGCCTCATCTTTTTATGACTTTGAGTTTGTTCCACAATTTTTCCTTCGACTCTTTCCAAGACCTTTTAATGCTATCACTTTCAGAGCGGTCAGGAATGGTAGCTGATCACTGTCTAGTTCATCTCAGGGATGCGGAGATTGGTGGTTTGGTAGTCCATTTGTCCATTGAACTAATTACAGTGAACCCTCGTTTATCGCGGTTAATCGGTTCTAGACCCTACCGTGATAAATGAAATTCCGCGAAGTAGGATTCCTTATTTGTAAATCAAATATTTTCGTAGTTAGAGCATAGAGGACATGAAAAAACACCCTTTAGTCACCATTACACTCGTATTACCTAATTTATTAAACGAAAAAGGGAAAATACAGTAAAACATTTTGGACGTTACAATTATCATTTATTATTTATTATATTATTTATGGCATCAAGCGTGTACAGTATGAGCCAATCAGTGGCAGTAATGACAGAGCATGCGCTGTTATGCAAAAACCGCGATAGAGTGAAGCCGCGGAAGTCGAAGCGCGAAGTGGCGAGGGTTCACTGTATATCAATTGAACTAATGTCTTTTGATTTCATCACTTTTCTTTTCTGTGCAAACAGAGAGAGAACAATAGTTATACCTAAAATGCCCCTCCTGAGCTTCCAAGACCCCAGTAGCTAACCTCCAAAGCAAAATAACAAAATAGGTGACTCCACACCCTGAGGGGAGGGGGAAGAGGAAGACCCAGAGGGGCTGCACAAGCAGACAGCCTCACTTTATCCTGCTTTATGGGCTAGTTCATTGCAGAGGGGTTCGGAGTAATTTTTATTTCCCTGAATAAGAGGGGTAGGCCAAATAAGCTTGGGAACCTCTGATATTAAGCATGGTCTGTGAACTAAGATTTGCACGTTGACCTTTGTGTCTGCTGAGACCACGGACACGAATCCTGAGGCCAAGGACGCATTTCTTCAAGGTGTTTCATTTTGTCTAAGATATTTGTCTAAGATATTCCAACTTTGTCCCTTGTATCCTCCATCAAATTCATGGATATATTTGTAGCAAAGAGAAATACTCATGCAAAAATGTCTTCTGTCAAATCTATGTAAAATTTTCGGTATATTCTGTACTGCCACACCTGTTCATCTCTATATGTGGACCATAGTTATTACAGGATTGGATATGTAACATTATTTGCTTCTGTCGTGTTTAACTCTCACAAACCTCATAGTGTCTCCTGCCCCATTATTATAATTATTATTTTGTGAATCTACCTCTACCTCTTATTGTATATAGACTGCCCTTCACTCAAGGTAACAGCTGGTTGCTCTCTAACCAATTACATCCCTCCCTCCCATCTGCTTCCATTACTGGTAGTTACCAAAAAGAAACAAATAATGTTTATTTGAAGGTGAAAACTTCTTCTTGATGTTTTACACAGTGAAATAAAATGCACTATTTGTCCTTTTGTTATTGGCTAATTTCAGTCAGCATGGTGTCTTTCAGGTTCATCATGTTATGAGGTGTCTGTCGGATTTATCCATATTTTTAATATTACATAGAATTACATTTATCCTTATTCTTCACCAAGAATATCTTTTCTTGGTGAAGTGTAGTTTCATGCCTTTTTTCCAAATTTTTAATTGGCATATTTGTATTTTTCTTGTTGAGGTGTTTAAATTTTCCATATGTTTTAGAGGTCAGTCACTTGTCTTATAAGCCAGTGTCAGCCATATACCCAGTCTGCAGGTTCTTTTTTTTACTATTTTGGTGAAACCTTCTGATGTACTTGAGTGTCTAATTTTTAAGAGGTGACAGTCATCTGGTTTGACTTCTGCTGTTTGTGTGTTTTCAATTATGTTTGATAGTGTGTTTGTGTCATGCTTCAAGGACTCTAAGATTGTCTCTATTTTTCTTTGATGATCTTTATAGTTTTAGGTTTTATATTTAGGTCTTTATTCAACTTGAGCTTATTTTTCCATATAGTATGAGACATGGGTTCTATTTCATCTATAAATGAGCATTTAGTTTTGCCAGCACCATTTGTTAAATGACTACCTTTTCCTCATTTAATGTGTTTTAGTCCTTTGTAAACAATAACAACAAAAGCCCCAGCTATCTATAAGTGGCTGGATTTATTTCTGCATTCTCATGTCTGTTCTATTTATCGATATGTCTGTCACTGTACCAGTACTAGGCTGTTCAGACTAGCATGAGTGTGTAATAGTTTTGAGATTGGGAATTGAGAGGCCTCTTACTTCATTCTTCTTTAGTAATGCTTTACTTACCTGCCTATCTGGGGTCTCTTTCCTTTTCATATAAAATTGGTTCATAGTTTTAACATCTCTTTAGAGAATGATAATGGGATCTGGATCAAGCTGCATTATATCTATAAAAATTTTTCGACAGTAGTATAATTTTCACAATACAAAGTCTTCCTATCCATGAACATGGTGTATTCTTCCATTTATAGAGGATTATTTTGGCTTCTTGTGGTAGGATTTTATAGTTTTCTTTATATAGATAGTTTGTTTTTCTGGTTGGAGTTATTCCTCAGATTTTAATCTTTTGGGTGGCTGTTGTACATAGGCTGTCTACTTCAAAGGACTACCCACTGAAAACCTGTAACTAGCATAGACACATTGTCAGATACCAAAGGCCTAATAAAAAGAAGCAGAACTTTATCACAGATAGTGCCAGAAGATGAGCACCTCAGTCAGAAGGCACTCAAAGTATGACTGAGGAGGAGCTGCCTTCTGAAAGCAGAAAGGACCATAATGACACGAATAGTGTCAATAGTGCCTTTAGAGAAAAAGACCTACAGAATGTTCATTTGTTTATGTGGCATAACTCAAAACGAGAAGAAGGAGCAGCAAAAATTTAATAATCAGAACTTGGGACACACAAGTATGAATCTAGAAAAATTGGAAGTCATCAAACATGTTCTGGCACAAAGGTAAATATCCGATGCATTAGTGAACTGAAGTGCATTGGTAGTGGCCGTTGTGAATCAGAAAATCATATGGCTTACTATGTTCAGAATGACACAATAAAGAGGAATGACATTACATTCACTGATAAGAAGGACATTTCAGGATCTATCTTGAAATACAGTGCTTTCTGTGATAGGATTATATCTATCCCCATTCCAGGACATCCAATCAATACAACTATTATTCAAATTCCTATACCAACCACTAAAGCTATTGATGAAGAAATTAAAGAATTGTACCTGTCTCAGTCTGAAATTGATCACACATGGACTCAAGATGTATCGATAACTGTTAGCGATTGGAATGCAAAAGTTGGAAACAAAGGGGGTAGGACAGAGTTAGAAAATATGATATTGGTGATAGAAACGAAGCTGGGGATTGAATGATATACATTTTTTTCAATAACACAAATGATAGCTATACACATCTATTTATCCATATGGAATATACAGATATCAAATTGACTGCATCTGTGGGGTAAGATGTGGGGGAAGTTCAATATCAGCAGCTAAATCCAGGTCAGGGGCTGACTATAGGACAGATTACCAAGTGCTCTTATGTAAGTTCAAGTTGAAGAAAACAAAAATAAAGTCCACAAGGCAAAATACAACTGTGAGTCCATCAAACCTGAATTCTGAGAGCATCTCATGAGCAGACTTGATGAAGCGACCACTAATGACAGAAGATGCGTTCTTGGATGACCTTAAGAGCGCCATCCATGAAGCAAGCCAAAACGTGTGATAAAAAGACCGGAAAGGAAGAAAAGAGCAGTGTGGGTGTCATCAGACACTCTGAAATTTGTTCTTGATTATCAAGTGGCTAAGACAAATGTAAGAAACTGTGAAGACAACGATCTGCACAGGAATTTTCAAAAGACAACATGAGAAGTCAATGCCACATATTGTAAGAAAATGTGTAAAAACCTAGAGTTAGACCACAAAAAAGGAAGAACACACTAAGCAAATCGTAAGCTAAAGAAAAAAAATCAAGCAACAAGTTGCAGTATTGAAAGATTCTATAGGCAAGATATTGGCAGGAAGAATCAATAGAAAATAGAAAGAATACACAGAGGCATGGTACCCAAAAGAACTGGTGGGCATTCCACCATTCCAAGAGGTAGCATATAAACAAGAACCAATATGGTTGAAGGAAGAAGTTCAAGCTACACTGAAATCACTGGCCAAAAACAAGGTTCCAGGAATTGATGGAATACCAATTGAAATGTTTCAACAAGCTGATGAACATTGGACATACTCACTTGTCTACGCTATGAAATTTGCAAGTCAGCTACTTGGCCAACTGAATTAAAGAGATCCATATTTTTACTGATTCCAAAGAAAAAGGACCCCTAAGAATACTCAAATTACAGAACAATATCATTAATATTACTATGTGAGTAAGATTTTGCTGAAGATCATCTGAGTTAGCTTATTGCGCCAACCAGCCCAATAAACACATGTGGGGTTAATTGAAGGGCGGAGGAATAAATGGCTCAGTGAGCCTCGCCTTTTGAGTTCTTGGGTCTCTTGCTTTCTGATGGTCGGACCAGGGTGCAGCTGCCTTGGCAGTTCCCTGCTTCAGCTGGAAAGACTCACCTGCAAGACATCCCCGAGGAGA
>NW_022103915.1:94253758-94255002 GCF_000313985.2 Echinops telfairi
TTGGACATATGGGTTAATGCTGGACTTGTGGGCTTGGGAAGCACTGGGTTGGGATGTCTTCTTGATGCGCACTTAACCTTTATATAAAGCTCTCTCTTATACATGAGTTTCTGTGGATTTGTTTCTCTAAAGTACCCAGACTAACACATCATTCAATAATGGTTACAGCAGTACATTCACAGGAAAATTTCAAAGGTTCAGGCAGTATTCATAAGATGACATAGAACAAAGGATGGCAGATGGATCTTGGCTGAAAGCAGAGTTTACCACAAAGATGTTTACTTGTGTTTTATTGACAAAGGCATTAAATTGCGTGGATCATACCAAATTATGGATAGCTTTGAGAAGAATAGGAATTCCAGAACAGTTTATTTTGATCATGCAGAACTTGTGTAAGGCCAACAAGCAATTGTGCAAATAGATCTGATCTGTTCCTTTATAGGTTACAGTATATACAGTAGAGTAGGACAGTTCTTATGGAACATTTTCACTCCATTATCTAGGGCCTCTGTGAGGTAGAACCAACTCACTGGCATACAACATTTCACATATAATTTAATTTATGCTCATTTAATTAATTTTTGGAAGAACTTATAAATGGTTTCAATAGGATATAACAAAATTCAAAAAAGAATCTAAACTCAAAGTATATATCTGTATTGTTATAGCAAAAAGGGGCTGGAGGAAACAAACAATTTTCCTTTTCTTTATCTACTTAAAATAAAAATCTACAATTTAAATTTGTTAACACCGCCTCACCTACAGCCCCATATAAATAACTAAGTTGCTCAAATTGGAATGTTCTATTTCACTTGTTGAGAATTTTTGGAAGGAAATGAGCTCATTTGTTTCATTAGAGATGTTTTCCAGTTACACATTTTAAATATTAGTTTATTTTTCCCTTGGAAAACCATTATATTAGGCTCTTCTCCTGATCAGAAAATTCCAGTTCCTTGCCACTTCTATAGTACAAACATTCATGGTTAAAATAGATATTTGTAATCTCTAGTCAATCTATCAAAACTTTATAAATCTCCATTACAAAAAGTAATAAAATCTGTGAAACAGAAATCAATGCCATTTTGTTTCCTTACTTAATAATAAAGAGTTAGCCATATAGTGACATTTTCATTTAGACAATATTTGCTAAAAACATTTAAGAAATTAAAATAAAATTTTCCTATGATTCAACAACATTTCTGAAAGTTCTCTATTAAAAAGAAAATAAAAGATACAAAAGCATT
>NW_022103915.1:94256398-94257694 GCF_000313985.2 Echinops telfairi
ACACACACACACACACACAATCTGGAGTCCCTGAGTGGCCCAAATGGTTAAGCACTAGACTACTAACCCCAAACCTGCCAGTTCAAACTCACCCACAGGCACTTTGTAGTAAAGGTCTGACAGTCTGCTTCTGAAAGGGTGCAGTCCACTCAAGGGTAGCTGTTTATTTCTCCTGCACACATGAACACTACCTCAGGTTACATGAATGTAACACAATGCACAACACCTTCTTGCTAAAACACTAGCAACGACTGTGCTGTCATGCATTCTCCATGCTTTCTCTCTTAACAGACTCAGACACTAAAGTTTCCTAGCTTCTGTTTATTTTTATAGGGTTTTAAAAACAAACAACAACTTAACTGCCTTCTGGTTTATTTCCTATCAGAAAAAAAAACACTGTAAGCAAAATCAGATCTAAATGAACTATGATTTGGGGTAAGGATATTTTTAGTAGAAAATGCATTACTGTACATATTCTGTGTTCCTCCATTTTGCCTCATATTGAGTAGAGAAGCTCATTGTCTTTCAAGGGCTCCAGTGAGTGAAAAAGAATCGCTTTATAAACCCAGAGTTTTCTATGAACACTGTATCTGTATTACAGCACAAATGAGAATTATGAATCATTTCTACTCTGCATTGTAAATTTAATTTTCAAAAATATTCTAAGCTGCAGTCACTATTATTATAAAGATGTTTTTATATGACATTTAATTACAGTGCAAGGTAATTTATTTTACCAGTTAGAGTATATTGGGCTAATTATATTTATTTATGTCTTATGCTTCTAACATCATAAAAACAAACTATCCAAAATATTCACTTTACTTTTTTTTCAGTCTTAAGGTGTATTCTAGATATTTCTCAAAATTTTGGTAATGTTTCTTAATTAAAAACAGAATCTACCTTTCCTCTTACACCTCTCTTGTGGAAAAATGCTTTGATCTCTCTAGAAATTTAATTGCACTTTCATGGAATGGTTCCTTGTTGCATTTACGTCTAGGCTTGGATGCTGAATAGGTTTTCTTTCATGTTTCTGTTCAATCATTTTTGTGGTAAATGTTCTGATTCACCAATGGGTGTTTTCATCTCAGCTTCCAGTAACAGTAACTTCTTCTAGGTAGCCACACTCTTACATCTGATGAAGACAGGTTCTCTGATTACCCTTGAAGGGTTTGGGCAAGATTGCCTTTGATTATTTTAATTGTTCTTCCTTTTATAGCTAGTTGATGACTAGTTCAAGTTAAGATCTTGTTGGGTTCACCCTACTAGGAAAGCTATCATCTTTGATAGGCTAAA
>NW_022103915.1:94259387-94274183 GCF_000313985.2 Echinops telfairi
TAGGGTTATGGGTCAGTGAGGGATGTCATGTCTTCTAGTGGGCAGCCATATGGTCTTCTCTGTGTATTGGCTGCTCTGAGCAGGAATCTCGTCGTCAAGGCTTGATGGGCCAGGATGTGCTCCACTCTCTCTTCCTCCCCCTTTATTTGATCCCGTGTGCTCTTATTGGACATGTCCCCCTTCATTTGCTTCCATGTGCTCTTATCAGACATGTCCTGGAGCTGCAGATTCAGTGCTTTCCTCTGAAATAAATTCTTCTTGGGGGAGGGGCAGGTGTCCATGTAGTTGGGATTGGGGCTGGCCCCTCAGACCTCTCCACTGGTTCCATACTCCATGCCCACATGTTTTCAATGCAATCTTAAGTCCCCTGTTCATTAGATGAAATGTGTTATTCAAGGTCTAATGGAATTGTTTTGGATTCACTTTGCTAAAGAAAAACAACAACAGCAACAACAACAATGTAAAAGCCACAAAACAGAACAATTCATGGCAAATAGCAGTGATCACATCGTTGGCATGACAGGAAAGTTCTATTCACATAGCAGCCTGATTTTGATTCTCTTATGAGAAAATTTATATTGTACTCTCCAAAGGTCTCAGTTAACATTAACGCCATAGTTCCTTGATACTAAAATAATGAAGGGCCAGGTACCTTGTTCAAAAAAAGAAAGCAGTCAATAAATGGAGACCTGTACACAGGTTTTGTTCTTTCATGTAAGCCAAGTGATTCGGTTCAGGAAGTGTAGTCTACTGGTCTGAGGTTCACCAAGCGTTTCCTTAGCCATTCTGAAGTGAGGTTTCATGCTCATAAGCAGAGATTATCAGTAATGTTTGAGACTCAGTCTTTCACTGTCTCTATTGGAGAAACCAACCAAATGAAACAAGGAAACCGAACCCACCAGGCACATCCAAAACCTTAGAAATGCATAATTTGGTTATAGTAATCAAATACATGATGAGAAAGGGTGTTATACCTACCTGAAATGATCTGTTGAGTACCATTTTAAGCCAAACCAATGTTCAATCAGTAAAGCGCTCAACTGTAGCTCACTTATTGAGTCAGCCTTTTATTATTTCCCTACTGATATGTTAAAAACTGTTTACGGAGCACCTTGTTAGTGTGCAAAAGTGTACAAGTCACTGTGGGTAAGACAATGAACAAGAAAGACCAGGACATTGTGGCTTACTAGTTGGGGTAGGTGGACTTAAAGGGTCATGGGGGATTGTAGGATTGTATAGAAGAAGTAGTCAAGAAAGTCTGCTCTGAGCATAGATTAAGTTTTGAAAAAGAGAAGAGTGGTCCAGGTAGAGAACTATAAAATTTACCCAAAGCAAAAGAGTTTATTCAGTTAAGGCAAGGAAAGGCAATGGCGCTAGCTGGAGTGTGGAGAATTAGGTGAGACGAAGTTAAGTGATACAAAGCACTACTTCATGGGCATCTTAGAAAACATGGTAAAGCATTCAGAATTATTCTGAATTAAATGAGATACTTTGGGAGAATGAAACAGGGTGAAACACGATAAAATTTAGGGACTGATGGGTAGGGCATGGATTGTGAGAAACAGAAGTGAGGTGAAGAGAACATGGAGCAGCCTCCTGAGATCATATAAGTGAGCCATGATGGAAATGGTACCATAAGCTTGGATTGACAGCAGGTTTGTGATAAAGCTTAAAGGTTTCTTTATGGTTTGGGTTTGGAGATATATGAGAAAGCAATTTAAGTTGGTTTCCAAGTTTTCAGCTTGAAAACCTGGTAGTGGTTGGTGGAAATTAGGAAGAGGAATAGGGAAGTGCACCAAGAATCCAGTTTTAACCTTGATAATTTATGGTTGTCTCTTAGACATCTGATGGACCCATGGTGGCGTAGTGGTTATACATTGGGCTGTGATTCCCCATGGCCGACAGTTCTAAACCACCAGCAGCTTCATGGGAGATAGACTGGGCTTTGCGCTCCTATGAACAATCACAATCTTGGAAACCCACCGGTGGAGGGGTGGTCACTATGAGACAGCATTGACTTGATGGCAGTGAGACCTGAGATTAGACATCTAACTGCTGCTGTCAGAGAGGGAGTTGTAAATGTGAATGTATCTCTCCAGGCAAAGCTTGAAAGAGTCATTTCTCACCAGTTACTTTATAAAGGGAAAGTGCAGGGCAGATAAACCCATAGGGAAGAGCTTATAGCCGAGGACAGCATTTGAGACCTTTCCAACTTTCAGAGGCTACGAAGCAAAGGAGGAGCCAACGAAGGAGCGCCTACAGAGGAAGGGAGTCCTGAGAGCAGAGGGACAGAGGTCTGTGGCAATGAACATGCAGGAGAGAGGGCCTGCATGATCAGCTGCTAGGGCTGAGAGGTTCAGATGAAGAGAAGGATTTTTCAATGGGAAAGTTTTTGCTGGTCTTTATGGAGGAGACACAGAGGTAGAAATCAAATGGAAACCTAAAGAGATAAATAATAGTAATTATGAGAGACAAAAGTATGTAAATCAAGAGGGAAAAAGACAGGTGTGCATTTTTATGCAGTTACGTCTACATACATCACAGTCACAGCTAATAATCATTCTAAAGATGAATTCTTAGCCTTCAGATTTTTAGTTTACTTTTGTGTGTTTGATTTTTGAAAATCCTTGCTATTTATCAAATATTCTTAAACTTATTTCACATGTACAACACTTGTCTAGAGACTCTTGAAATATTTCTAAATGAGCAATGCAAGCAAAAATCCTTACCTCATGGAACTTACCTTGTAGTGGAGCAGACACATAGCAAACATTAGAAATTGTAATGTATATATTCTGCACATGCTAGAAGATGATAAATGCTTTACATTAAAAAAGTAGAAGTAGAGCAGAGTAAGAACAATCTGACATGTTGGAGAGTCAATTAAAAATGACAATGGGAAAGCCTGCCCTGAGCATTATGTTCTCTTGAAGAACTCACTATATGCTATCAAATTAACAAGAGCAACTCAAAGGGTTGGGTGGGAAGCTTAGGCAGCAGTGAGTTTGTGTTAATGACAGTAAAACTACTACAACAACAAAAAAACTCCTGCCACTGAGTCAAATCTAAATCCCAGCAGCCCTATAAGACAGAGTAGGACTTCCCCTAAGAGTTTCGGAGACAAAGTCTTTAAAAGCACATCTTTTTCTAATGGAGCACTTGGTGGATTTGAACTATGACCTTAAAGGAGTAGTCCACTGCTTAACCCATACGACCTCACCAAGGCTCCTTGCATTAACTTGGGAGGAACAATCCAGAAAAGGAGCTTGAGACTGGTTGCAGAACTTTGAGAAGGTAATTAGTGTAACTGAATTGTATTGTAATTGAATTGAACTGAATTATTGTAGAAATTGTTGAATTGGTGTATGGTCTGCTGTTTATATTTTCATATAGTTAGATAACCACCTAACTAAATTATTACCTTTTTCAAGTTCTGAGCATAGGTTAAGTTTTGAAAAAGAGAAGAGTGGTCCAGGTAGAGAACTATAAAATTTGCCCAAAGCGAAAGAGTTTATTCAGTTAAGGCAAGGAAAGGCAATGGCGGTAGCTGGAGTGTGGTTATCTGGAAGGAAAGCCTTCCAAGCAGAGGAAACAGTGCAAAGGTTTTAAAACAGATAAAGTACAAAAGGACACAATGGCTCCAGAATGAAGTGAACTAGGGGAATAATATAGGAAAGGAGGTTTGTGGTAGTTATAAAATCATGTGTCAGTTTGGGAGGATTAAGAGTGAAGGGATGGAGTTTAGCCTGTCAATCAGGTCACAGTCAATAAGGCCTCTGTGTGGGCATGGCCTTCTCCTGAGGATTCAGACCCTCTCTCTCTCTCCTCATTCCCTGAGAGATATGCTTGCTGACAAAACACACAAAGCTATGCTAGGCCCCTGAGCTGGAGGAGCCACATAGAGACCCTTGCCAGCGCTGAGATGCTTACACCACCACTGGATGCACAAGACTTCCCAGCCACTGGCCTGTGATCTTCCTGCATTAGGTGTCATTGCATGTGTTTCATGAGTCTGAAGATGACTTTATAGATTGGTATCAGACATGTGGGCTATTATCAGACTTATGGACTTGATCTGAACTGGGCTGGGATATTTTCTCAATATTCAATTGCTCTTGTATATAAAGCTCTTTCTTATACACATATGAATGTCTATGAATTTGTTTCTCTTGTCTACTCGGACTAACACAAGGTTAAAGCAGGCAGATGGGCCATAAACAATATTAAAGATATTTTAATAAATGATCAATTATTCAATATATTAAATATTTATTAATGTATAATTTACATAATGTATACAAGTATATGTGTATATATAAAGTATATGATAAAATATTTATTATTAATAGATATTTATACAATAAATAATACAGCAAAGAGATGATGTGCCAGGGTACATCAGGGTAGGGCTCGACGTGGCAAGAAGTGATGGAGAAATTAAGCTGTTAAAAGTTGAATTAACAAAATTGCTTCATACATTAGATGCAGAGTATTAGACAAAGAAAAGTGTCCTGAATTAAAAGGCTATTGAATTAAGAAGGTATTTGCCAACAGCATAAAGTGGAGGATGAAGCGGGTCCAAGGGTAGCAAGTGGTTTTGAACTAGAAGACTCTGAGATGAGACATCAAGCAAAGACTGGAAGTCGGTAGTTGAATGCACATGACTGGAGCGTGGTCTGGAACAGGGACTGCCGAGTCTTCAAGGCCAGGATGAGTCTATTACTATTACTTTTCTGGCTTCATTTAAAGCTGAGTGGCATTCCCTGGCTGAAACGGATCAAGTCCTACAGGGATGTAAGAAAAAACCAAACTGAGAATACCAACACATCTGTGTGTAGCTCTTGATCGAATCGTGTGATGTTATTAATAATAGAAACTGACACCAAACATACATAATGACTTCATTTTGCACAAACTGACGTTTGAATGTTTTAGAAATTCACAATCATTTGGGTCAAAGTGTTTCTCCTACAATTTTTGTGGCAGGGTCAAAATTGTTAGGGGAAATGTCAGTAAAAGAGAGGCTTATCAATACATATCAATACATGGTCAGCACTGGGCACCTTGAGGTACGTAAGTTGAATGTAATCAATACCATTAAATCGTACATGTATTGTTATCTTCACACTCCAAAGAAAGATGCCTTTGACCCAGTTTATCTTTGGAAAAATGTCTCTGTGTGTATGTGTCTCTTATAGAACTCTGACAAGGGCAAAGCTATAATAACAAGTACAGTCAATCCTTCAGAAAACTGCACATTTTAAAAATGGAAAAGAAGGGAAAAGAAAATGGACAATGAATTTCCTTCTCCTTGGAAACACCCAGTGCAATTAATGATTGCCATTACATGTTCCCTATTAGCCTGACTTGCGTAAGCGCAAAGAAAAGTTCAGGGTCTAAGAGCTAATCAGTAAAAATATCACTAAGCTTTGGGGTCAGTTAATTAACAGTAAAGCCATATTTTTCACGGATTAAGTCAGGTTCTTCCTTTTGACCTCATTTAATTGCTCCTTTTAAAGACCACTGGAATCATACTTTTACATACAGAAATATAGTGAAATTCAACTGTTCTCTTGAGGTGGGTGAAACTAGAACTTTGAAACACTGGGACATAACTGTAAATTGATACAATCTTTATGGAAAGCATTTGGGCAATGCATATCAAGTGAATAGAAATGGTGCTACTTCTACATAATTATGTCCCTTGTCCCAAGGGAAGGTGCATGAGGATTAATAGGTAAAGGCATTTAGCATATCATTACTTGTAACAGTAAAAACTTGTAACAGTAAAAACCTCAAATGGTCAAAATGAAAGAAGCATTCAAATAGATTATAATCCATGGCATGTTATAAAACCAAACCAAACCAACTGCCATCGGGTTGATTCTGACTCATTTTGACCCTATGCAGGGATTCTAAGGCTGTCAACCTTTCAGGGAACAGATAGCCTCATCTTTCTCCCAAGGAGCAGCTGATGGGTTTGAACTGCTGACCTTGTGGTTAGCATTCTAACACCTGGTGTTGCCACTAGGGCAACCGTGTTAGATAACACTAAGAAATGAAAACTACAACAAATGAATGGCATGAGAAAATCTTTATGATTTAGGGTTGAGTTTTTATTAAAACAGCATAAAGAGTTTATATCTATATTATGTAAAATACTTATGATTTTTTTTAGCAATATAAAAAGAAGACTTCAGTCATAGCCATCTGTACATTCAGACTAAGGGTTCTCGTTTTAGGGTTTTCTTTTTCTTGAGATTATCTAGATTTTCCATGATTCTTTTCTTAGTCATCATATAATAACTTTATAATCAGCACAACAATTCAACCTGTTCTTTGTAAATAAAACTTTAAGCTTTTCAGCTCTGTTGAACATTTCTTCATTTCCATCATTTTTGGGAAACTTAATAAACTTAGTTTGAACTTTATTTTTTTATTGTGTTAAGCAGAGTTGACTAAGGAAACAAATCCAGTGACACTCGTATATGGGTAAGAAAAAGCTTTATATCAAGAAGGAGTTATATATCAGGAAAACATCCCAGCCAAGTCCAACTCAAGTCCCTAAGTATCTGATACTAGTCCATAAGTCCGTCTTCAGACTCATGCAGCCCCCTGCAATGATGTAGAATACAGTAATATCACAGGTTGGTGGGTGCACAGTGGTGTGGATCCCAGGGTTCTGGCTGATCCTGGTTGCTGCTAGGAAGGGGAAGGCAGAGTCAGAAGGGGAGAGTCTCAGAACGCTCCTCATGAGAAAGTCATGCCCACAGGAGGCACCATCAGGCTGTGACCTGATTGTCAGGGTGAATACCACCCTAAGCTTTTTTACCTCTTCAAATGGACATGAAATTATTAATCTGAAATCGGAAATATGTCTTTGAACAAAGATCATCTGTGGGAAAAAAGTATTAATCTAATACTCATGAAGTAAAATAAGTCCAATTCTTATGAGTATATTTGATAATAATTCTAGAACTAGGTAAACTATAATTATGATCCAAATGTTATTTTTATGTTCAGATATTAAAAATAATGCATATTTTGCTCTAGTTTTTTTCTGACTGGAAGATGGGAGAAAGGCTTCTGATATTCACTTTTTGATATAATAAAATAAATACTCTCCATTACTCATATTAAGTATATGTATTTAAATTTCATATAATGTTTTGTGCATTTTTATATTATAAATATTTGAATATAAATATGTTTTAATTTCCATTACATCATAAGAAAACATGAAGATTATACTTTGATGAATTAGATAAAGGAATAATTTCTCTCTTTTGGTGTCACTATTCAATCATTAGAATTCTTGGCCAGATAATTAAAAAAAAATCATTTTATTGGGGGCTTTTACAGCTCTTATAACATCAATTGTTTCAAGAATATTTATACATGTTTCCATCATCATTTTCTAAACATTTAATTTTTATTTGAACCCTTGGCATAAGCTCCTCTCCCCCCCCCCCATTCTCCCCCCGCTCTCCCCTTGTGAACCATTGGTAACTTATAAATTATTATTGTTTTCCTGTCTTACACTGACCGCTTTATCCCTTCACCCACGTTTCTATTGTTTATCCCCCTGGGCAAGGGGAGGAATTTTGCATCCATCATTGCTATCTGTTCCCAAAAGGCCAGATTAATTTTAAATTTTGAAATAAATGAAGATGTAACTAGTTTTCACCATGAAGTTTTGAAATACACTGGGACTACCCAATGGATTTTTCTGCTCATTACAATAAGATCAAATTGTCAGAGCTGGTCATTATGTTTGGAATGGGGGTGCACCGGGTAAAGTGCTCAGCTGTTAACAAAAGGTTGGCAGTTTAAAATCAGCAGCCTCTGCTGAAGAAAGGTGTGGTAGTCTGATTCCACAAAGGTTTCTAACCTTGAAAACCTACGGAGCTGTTCTACTCTATCCCATAGTGTTGCTCTAAGTGGAAATTGACTTGATGGCTATGGGTATGGTTTGGGTGGGTCACCAATTCTGTCTAGAAGTAAAGACCTAAAGGTATCTGTGCATAGATGATGCTGGGCTGACAAAGTATATCATACAGATATTTTTCTATATCTCTAAAAATAAGATGCCACTATTTTTAATATTGTGAAGGCAATTTTCCATTTTAAATAAGAATATATTCCTTTAATAATGTAAATTAAGCAATATTTTATGAAATAGACTCCATTTGAGAGCAATCATTTATATCTAGAGACAATATCTATGTACTACTTTTCACAGTTATAAGTTTTAAAGAACCATTTTGAATGACCAATGACTATGATGTTTTCATATTAAACAGTTTTTGCTCTTTCTAAAATGCAAATTACTTATTGATTTTTTAAGCCATTGAATGCCTAGGTTATTTAATACAGTATTTTAAAATATTAAAAGCACCATTTAATCAAACCTGCCCTCATAAGGAACCAAGATTGCATGAACTGATTTGACTTTCGTCATACCCGCATTGCTGGCAATGGTCAATCCAACCATATACCTGTATGCATAATTCTTATTGACACCGGGAAACACCCTGTCTCTCTAAATGCGATCTTCAAAATAATTAAAAAGACTTGAATGCTTTTGGATTCCTGCATCCCACATGGTACTTGTGTTTGTTGTTGTCGTCCCAGACTCTCTTCCAATCACATAAGTTCAAGTAGAATTAGACCACAGGGCTTTCAAGACCTTGACCTTTCAGAAGCAGGTTCCCATATCCATTTTCTGAGCTACTTCTAAGGGGGTTCAACACTTATAATTGTATTTCATTTAAAAACTCTTAGAGTGGGGCTTTGGGAACCCACGCTGATTGTGGGTTATTTATAAATAACTGATTTAGTGATATTTATAAACACTAAATTAAGAGATAATCACTACTTGGTTACAGTTGTCAAGAAATGAAGAAGTTAATTTTCAAATGAGGGGCAAATTATTTTAAATCTTTCAAAATAGATAAAAACCCACTGAGTCTGAGTTAATTCCAACTCATATCTGAATTATAGGACAGAGTAGAATTGCTCCTTATGTTTTCTGAGACAATAAATCTTAACAGGAGCAGACAGCCTCCTATTTCTCTAATAGAGTGGCTGGTAGGTTTGAACCACAGATTTAGTGGTTAGCAGTGCAATGCGGTTACTCCATGAGGCCACCAGAGCTTCTTTCTCAATATATCTAGTCCTGTTTATGTTGACGAATCCTAAACTCTATGAGGTATATGTTTTCCAGAGTATTCATTCTAATAATACATTTCAAAAGCCTCAAGATGAAGCAACAAGTAGCACCTTTCCTCAGATTATCCTCAAAGGACACCTTTGGGAGACCAACAAGATGCTCTGAGGAATTCTGTGAACATACAACGAGGAACGCCAAGATTACAGACCCAGTCACAGACAAGTCAGCATGAACATGAAACACACTTCGAATTCTTTTCTCTGTCTTTGCATAATAGCTCTTTTTCTGTGCCCCAGAGGATGTGCACAAAGGTTGTAAGGTGTTCAAGATCAGAACAAGCAAGTACTAAAGGAAGAAATGGCAATAATACATATCCATTTGCATAGATGTGAGATTCTCCAGGCATCTGATCCTCCTCTTCATTTTTCTATATTCTCAAGATTATGACAAATTAAATAGAGGGAGAAAAATGAAAGAAATTTCCCTAAACAATGCACAACTAAGGAATAAAATAATTTTGAGGATAATAAGGGAAAGAGAGTGCGCATGAGGAAACGGCCAAGAAATCAATGACATTGAATTGGATAGATCTTCTGCATTTGTGTTAAAAGTGTAATAGAGCAAAATATTGAGAACTTGAACAAAAACCAAACTCACGGCCATTATGATTTATAGCAAACCTTCGAGGACAGGGTAATATTTCCCCTGGAGGGTTTTAAGAATGTCACTATTTACTGGAGTAGAAGTCTCATTTTTCTCCTGCAGCGTGGCTGATGGTTCTGAATTTGTGACCTTGCCATTAGCAGCCGGATGCATAATCCAGTAAGCCACCAGGGCTCCTTTTGAGGATCCAAGCCATGATATTTTCAATCACCTCATATGCATGTGAAAGCTGAACATGGAGTAAGAAAGACTGAAGAATTGATGCGTTTCATCTATGGTGTTCACAAAGAATAATGACGATATCGTGTATGGCCGGACAAGCAAACAAATCTCGCTCAGAAGTGGTGCAGCCAGAATGCTCTTTAGAAGTGAGGATGGCAAGACTTTGTCTCACGATCTTCAGACATGTTATCTAGAGAGACCAGTGCCTAGAAAAGGACAACGTTCATGGTCACGGTGTAAAGTCGGGTCAGTGAAAATGAGGAAGACCCTCACCAAGATGGATTGACAGTGGCTGTCAGCAGAGGCTCAAAGGGAGCAACATTCCTGAGGATGGCAGTGGCGCGGGTAGGATTTCATTCTGCTGTATGTAAGGGGTTACTATGAGTTAGAGCTGGCTCGGTGGCATCTTACAACAGCGAAGAGCGAAGGAGTCTTGTTACACACAGATTAGGTACTTGGCTTCTAACTGAGGAAGAAAAGTCCCAGAAATCAAACTTCATAAAGATGACAACTCTGGACTTCCTTTGGAACAGTTCTCCTCTGTCTTATAAATTCCATGAGTCAAAGTTGACTTCATACTACCACACAGCAATAACACAGGAGGAGGGCAATTCCCGGGTGTTGCAAAGAGTTAACAAGTTCAGCACCTAACCAAAAAGTTGGCATTTTTTGGTTCACTCAGATGTGCCTCAAAAGAAAATCCTAGAGATCTCCTTCTCAAAACTGGGCTATTAAAAACCACATGGAGCATAGAGGTCTAAATAAAGGCATGTGCATATGTAAATATATTTATATATGAGTATGGTGAAATAGATTTATGTGCATATATTTACAGGTTTAGTATTAAGGTAGCAGATGGACATTGGGCCATTCACATATTCCCTCAATGCAAGAATACTTTGTTCTATTAAACTGGCATTCCATGATGCTCACCTTCCCGACACAATCACTGAAGACAAAGTGGGTACATAAGCAAATGTGGTGAATAAAGCTGTTGGTGCCAGCTATCAAAATATATAGCATCTAGGGTCTTAAAGAATTGATGGTAAACAACTGGCCATCTAGCTCAGAAGCAACAAAGCCCACATTGAAGAAGCACACCAGCCTATGTGATCACGAGGTGTTGAAGGGATGAGGTATCAGGCATCAAAGAACAAAATATCATATCATTGTGAATGAGGGGGAGTGCGGAGTGGGGACCCAAAGACCATCTGTAGGCAGCTGGACATCTCCTTACAGAAGGGTCATGGGGAGGAGATGAGTTAGTCAGGGAGCTGTGTAGCAACAATGGAACATACAACTTTCCTCTAGTTCCTAAATGCTTCCCCCCCCACAAACCTATCATAATCCCAATTCTACCTTTCAAATCTGGCTAGACCAGAGGATGTACACTGGTACAGATAGGAACTGGAAACACAGGGAATCCAGGATGGATTATCCCTTCAGGACCATTGGTGAGAGTGGCGGTACCAGGAGGATGAAGGGAGGGTCAGGTAGAAAGGGGGAACGGATTACAAGGATCTACATATAACCTCCTTCCTGGGGTATGGACAACAGAAAAGTGGGTGAAGGGAGACATCGGACAGTAAGATATGACAAAATAATAATTTATAAATTATCAAGGGTTCATGAGGGAGTGGGGAGCAGGGAGGGAGGGGGAAAATGAGGAGCTGATGCCAGGGGCTTAGGTCGAGAGCATATGTTTTCAGAATGATGAGGGTAACAAATGTACAAATGTGCTTTTTACAATTGATGTATGTATGGATTGTGATGAGTTGTATGAATCCCTAATAAAATGATCGAAAAACAAAAAAACACATGGAGCAGCTCTGCTCTGATAGCAACTGGTGGTTTTAGGGGTGAGGGGCATTTTAGAAGATCAGCAAACCTCTGTCGAATTTTCAGGTTGGTGTGCTGCTCAATCCTAAACACATAAATGTTCGAATTTAATACATATCTTTCAGGCAAAAACACTCTCCTAGGATTTCAAAAACATTTCTCCCTAGGATTTATTATTCTTCCTAGTTCTAGATCACTACTTTTCTATAGGAACTTGGGAACTAGCCCGGCTCCACACTCATAAAGTACATCACTGGGATATTCTTGCTCTCCATTCTTTCATTTTCCTTCTAAAAATCAGAAGCTCATATTTCCATGCAAGCATTATTTACTTTTTGATTGAAACACAAAGTCATCTCTATGCACATTCTCTTGTGCTAAAATCTGGCATTTCTCATCACTACCATTTTCAGTCTACTTTTATAAAATGTAAAGCGTGTCAAAAATGTGCATGCCTGGAATGTAAAGAACCAAAAGGAACTCTTTTTTTAAATTTTAATAAATCATTTTACTGGGGGCTCTTTCAGCTCTTAGAACAATCCATATAGTAATTGTATCAAGTACCCTTGCACACATGTTGCCACCAACATTTCCAAACCATTTTCTTTCCCCTTGAGCCCTTGGTGTCCGCTCTTCTATCCATCAAAAAGTATCATAAAATGGGCAGGAACAAATCCCCATGGTCTGGATTTCATGACCACATATGATGACTGGGCACTTGAGATACCCTGAGCGATGCCCTATAAGTATAAAATACATGCGAGGTTTTGAAGAGATGATAAAAAAGGTAAAATATCACATTAACAGTATTTTGTCCTCTTGTTGAAATGATAATTTTTGAATGTTATTAATTTCTTTCCCTCATTTATTACTATTAGTTTATTTAGTTATTTATCTTACTTTTTAATGCGTAAGCAGCTCAACAATTTAAAATTGCCTCGCAATATATGTTTTATTGGATAGAGCTGATCTAGAATTTAAAATAATGCATTGCCATTGTTCCAGGTAGTAATTACATTTGAGAATATTGGAGATTTTCATATTGTTACAAGTAGTGAGAGGGTTTTGATAGAAATTCTTTGTACTGGTTTTAGGTGGATTAACTGGCCTAATTAGACCTAAGCTGTAAAAAGAGACCCAGAGTAGGGAGGGGGGAAAATATAGGCTCACACAAGCTTCCCCAGTCCTCACGTCACACAGTGCTGGTTGACTGGTCTGCTTAGCCAAGCTGAAACCAGTCTTATTGTCATGTTGGGCACATTAATTGGAGAGCAGACTAATTTGCAAGAATGTGTTAGTGCCCTTTAAAAGGTGATTTAAAATTCAAAATGAAGGAGATGGCATAAAAGTATGCTTGTCTGATCATTTCTCAGAGTCCATCTTGAAAGCCCAACCATTTATTTTCATGGCTACAATTTAAGTCTACAATAAAGTATTTCAAGGGAATCCCAATCATCACACTCTGTACCACAGCACAAATGATTATTCTTTTGCTTAAACCAGATGGGAAAAACCTTTCATCCCACACACTGGGAGTTTAGGTGAAAATAAAATCTGTAGGTTTTATCAGGATTCCATGTATAGGAATGCCACATAATTATCACCTCAACCCACCAAATGTGTTTGTAATCAAACAGGAATTTTTAACTTTAATCCTTTAGCATCTGACAAAGCTTTGCAGAAAACAGTAATAACTCATATATAGCTGCTGTGATACTAATGCTCCCTTTGTGTCTTAATGATTAAAACAGTTGGCTGCTAACCCCCACCCCCCACCCCCCCCTGCCACTCCGAGGAAGGGAAGTACTGTGTAGGGAGGCTGGCCTTGCCACCTTAGGGGGCAGCTCTACTCTGTGCTCGCAGGGCCTTCTGCCTTGGAACTGACTCAAGAGGACACAACCATACCAGATGATTAATAATACCACATATTTCTTGTGTCCCTGGGTGACACACATGGTTTGTACTTGACGACAGTCCTTGAGGTTGGCAGTTTGAAACCACCCAGAGGCCCTACAGATGAAAGGCATGGGGATCTATTTCTGTAAAGATTACAGCCAAGAAAGTCCATGGAGTGCAATTCTACTCGGTACCCTGGGAGAGTCCCTTGAGATCGAATAGGCTCAACATCAATGGCTTGTGTCCATGTTGTATGATCATTTTAAATTCATCATCATACTTAGTTCTCACAAACAACAATGGCAATATTATCTCCGCTTTAGACAGAAAAAGTACTTCAGAAACACGAAGCCAGCTATCTGGGCAGGTCCTTGAAGCTTGCTTTCCAACTGACTGAGCGCTCCTCGATTCCACATTAGAAAGCACGTGATGTCAGTGCAGAGCTCACACCTGGGACACAGAGCCCTTTTAGGAAACTGAAAATAGGTAGAAAAGCATACGCGAGAAACTGCTTTGAGAAACTTCACTCACTCACTTCCATCAAGTCATTGCTAACGCACAATGACCCTGCTGTGGGTTTCCGAGACTGTAACTGTGTAGAGGAGTAGAAAGCCCAATCCCTCTCCCACAGAGCTGATGCTGGTTTCAAACTGCTGACCCTGCGGATCGCACCCTAATGCTTAACCACTATACAACCAGGGTTCCCTTTGGGAAATTTAGTGAATTCAAATTATGTGATTTTAATTTAAGAATTTACTAGAATGTCTTAGGTCAAATATCAAAACAAAACATGTTCTTAAAAGGAACTCATTGAATCTGAGTGAAAAGGAACTTTTCTAAGTAAAGCATATTAATTATGGGTTTTGTTTTGTGGAGAGAGTCTGGTTTCTGAAAGATATATGGAGGTGTGCAAAGATGCAAGAGAGAAAAAGTCTTTAGGGGAAGTTGGCTCCAAATTGTACCAAAATAAATTGGTACCTCTCTGGGGTATTTTCATGGACATT
>NW_022103915.1:94276050-94276989 GCF_000313985.2 Echinops telfairi
GGATGGTGTAAGATATGACAAAATAATAATAATTTATAAATTATCAAGGGTTCATGGGAGGGAGGTGAAAAATGAGGAGCTGATACCAAGGGCTCAAGTAGAAAGAAAATGTTTTGAGAATGATGATGGCAACATATGTACAAATGTTCTTGACACAATGGATAGATTATGTATTGTGATGAGTTGTATGAGCCCCCAATAAAATGATTTTAAAAAAATGAAAGAGTTTTTCTGATATGGAATCTTGGAGTCACCTCACCACTGAAACATTTAACATGAATTATCCAGTGATGTCTATGTATTAAAATGGGTTCTGAAATGTTTACTACATAATTTAAGGAAGACAAGTCTAGATATTCAAAATATTTGTGACAATTACTGTGAAGTCTTACATTTTCAACACTCTAAATTGCCCCCACTCCCTCCATACATGTGCTTGTCTATTGCTTTTTTGTTTCACAGTTTTCTCAAACTGTTGATTTCGCAGGATCCAGGTTGCAGTCTTTGTAGGTTACAGAGCCACCTTTGCCAAAAAGGAAAACCCACAGTCATCTAATTGTTTCTATCTCGTAGTGACCCCATAGGACAAAGAACTGCCCCTTTCAGTTTCCAAACTTTTAAATCATTTATAGGATACAGAGTGACTGGGTGGTTTGCACGACTCACCTTACGATTCACAGCTCAATGCTCACCCAGAAGGCACCATGGGTCCATATACTGCTTCCCTTAACACTTAATTCTTTTTCAGGTATTTCTTGCCTTTTTTTTTTTTTTTTTGGTCTTATTCTGTAATCTGTGGGATCTGAATTCCTTTTGTATATCACAGTAGGATGATAAATGAATACATTTGCTTTAACTTAATATCTGAAACTAGAGTGGAACACCCTATGCAAGAAGCTAGAGCTGATACAGACTTTTCAATGCAGTTTTTTGAATCTG
>NW_022103915.1:94277089-94284855 GCF_000313985.2 Echinops telfairi
AAAAAAAAAAATGCCATTGCTGAGCTGTGTTATTGAACACAAGGTTGAATGGATGAAAAATATAATTTTTGTCCATAGATACTTGGATTTGCTTTCCACTTGGATGGTTGCAGGTTCCATTCCCACTTGTGTGTTGTCTCCACTCTATAGGCTGTTGGCACTTAGGGAGCGGCCCAGTGTAGGGTTAAGCAAGAGATGGATGCTGGTTCTCCATTTTCATTTTCAGAGAAGTTTTTATTTCTAGAAAGCTAAATACACTTACAAAAATAAAACCAGTGGCTTCATGCCTTTATTTATCCTGCGTATGAAATAGCCCCAATGCTTACTAGCCTCTGGGCACATTAACACATTTCTAGAAAGAACGACAGGCTCTGCCATTATAATTTATACTTCGGGATTCAATGCAAAATCAAACTCTTTTTTTCTTCTGTTCATGAGGATGTGGCTTTCTAAAACATTAAAAGCAAAGTTCATTACTCATGAAGAAGAACTTGCACTGTTCTTCCAGGTGGATAAATAAACATCTAGATCAGAGATCGCTGGCTCCAGCCACATCACACACTGGACCTACATCAATCAAAAAATGTGGTCAACTTGGCTATTTAGGTACAGCTGTAGGATACTCTTAATTCTATAATAGCTTCTTGAATCAAAGGGGTCATTAAGTTTAACCTGCACTACCCAATTAAAAGCAGAGACATGATACATTATTAAAAATCATTCAAACAAACACTATCAAAGACACTAAGGTAAGGTTGTGACGCTGATGTCGTCCTGGTATATTATGTTCTATATGCTAAGCCATCACTAACAAGACTTCTTAGGGAAACGCAAAGCTCTAGTGTGATGAAATAATAATAATTTATAATTGATCAGGGGTCCATGAGGGTGGGAGCGTGGGTGAGGGAGAATTCAAACAGAAAGAAAATACTTTGAAAATGATGATGGCATGTGTACAAATGTGCTTGATACAAGTGATGTATAGATTGTTATAAGAGCTGTAAGAGCCCCCCTCCAAAAGTGATTTATTAATAAAAAACAAAGAATTACAGTTATTTCAAGTCAACGTCTTGGCCAATGCTGTTCCCTCAGACAAAGAGAGTAATTCCTATAGAAAATCTTTTTTCTGACTCTCATTCAAGCTACCGCCCATCTCCAAGATGTCAGACTAGAGGGGATAAGCCATTTCACTAGCTAACCAAGAGGTGCTTTGGTGAAGTTTCTGCCTCAGCAGTCTGTGAATCTAGTCACGATCTACTCACGGCAGCTCAGAGGGGTAGGGCAGTTTTGATCGCCTTTCGACTCGCTGCAATCTAGAACCTGCATTTTTACGGTGACACTGACATGTCTGTCTACTCACAATAGTATTCAAAAGAGAGTGAGCACAGTAGTTACACAGGGAACCTCTGGACTTTATCTTTAAATACTGGCTCCAAACTTTATTAGTTTGCATGAGCAGCATTTTATTTATTTATTTATCTATTTATTTATTTATCTATCTATCTATCTATTTATTTTATTGCTTCACTAGGGGCTCACACAACTCCCACCACAATCCATACGTACATCAACTGTGCAAAGTACACCCGTACACCCACTGCCTTCATCATTCTCAAAACATCCGCTCTCCACCCAAGCCCTTGGCATCAGGTCCTCATCCCCTTCCCTTGCCTCCCCGCTCCCCCCTTGTTCTTCTGAAAATTGAAACTACTTGTATTTAATTACTATGATTTTTGAGAGGCTTGAATGCATCAAAGTATATAAAGTGTATACACAGGGACTGGCTCTGTGGGTCATCATCAATATTTTGTTCTAATTCTTTCAGGTCTTCATCTACCTAAGTGGAAAAGCCGTGCCTCTCTATCTTTTCATCATTAGGTTGAAGCTCAATGCCAACCATGTCTAATTCTCTTAGGTTTGGGCTTGACCCCCTCCCCGGCTCTCACATTTGCTTGCTCTTACAATATCTTCCTCAAATATATCTGAGAAGCCTACGGGTATCACACATATAATGTGATGATCCCCGTCCAGTTGTGGCTAATGAGAAAGGATAATTGTTCCCTGAGATACAGCAGCATAGTAAACGGAAGATTGAAGTTGTCAAGTCTTTTTTGTTGTGTGAGTCAAGGATTTCGTTTTGCTTGGATTCACCATCAGTGCCCATGGAAACCATAGTCCAGAAAAATCACATCACATACGACATTGGATAAATCTGCTGCACAAGACCTCTTTAAAGGGTGGAAAAGCAAGGATGTCACTTTGAGAACTAAGATTTGCCAGACCATATTTGCAATCACTTCACATACTTATGAAAATTGGACAATGCATAAGGACGACGACGAAAGAAACTACCAGAAGAACAAGCAATCCGGTTTGAAAGAAGTCAGCCATTGAGGAGAGGATGGCACCACTCCATCTCAGGTTCTTTGGACCTGTTGTCCGGCGAGACCAGCGCTGGACAAGGATATCATACTTGGCAAAGTGGAGGGTCCATGGGAAGGAGGAAGGCTCTCAGTAAGATGGATTGACTAAGACAATGGGTTCAAACACAGCCACCATTGTGAGGATGGCTGAGCAGTGGACTGAGCTGAATTTTGCTGTGCGTAGATTTGCTATGAGCTGGAACTGACTCAGTAGGGCCTACAACAACAACAGAGGCTTCAGCTGGAGAAGGGGGGAGGGGGGAGGCGAATATGGTAAGAGGACAGGTGCTTCAGATATAACTAGGGTAAACATTGGCATGCTTGGCTAACCACAAGGTTGGCATTTCAAACCCACCAGCTGCTCAGCAGGAGAAAGGGGAGGCTGTTTACAGTGAACATTGAAGGCAACCCTAGGCAGGGTCACTCTGATTCTGAATGGGCTGGCAGCCCATTCTGAATGGGCTGGCATTTGGTTTGGGGTTTTGGTTTGCAGCTCTGCAGTACCTGGCTGCCTGCAACAGTCAGGGTGCTGCCCTCAGCTATCCTTTGAATAGAAGCAGGCCTCCAGACAACCTCCCTGAATCTCTGGGTGCTCAGGACTTCTGCTCTGAATTGTTGGGAAACCCATTCTGCTTTCATGCCCAGTTCTTTCAAAGGAGGAGTCTTGAGCAGCATGGTTTTGACACTTCACGCTCAACTTCTTATATGAAACAAACACGTTGGTGGGGCTAAGGAAAGGGGGTAATAGATGAGCTTAGCTTCAGCTCTCAGGCTCATTCTGGCCAGTTTTTCAAGGTTATTGATCATTGAAGAATTCCATCCTGGGACACCATTAATGCCACCTGTGATGTTTACAGCCCTCCTGGTAGTACCATGGGCTTACGTGTTGGGGTGTTAACCTCAAGCACGAAGAGTTGTTCAAATATACCAGCTTCTCTGAGGGAGAAACACGAGGCTGCCTGATCTGTAAATATCTGCATCTTGTAAACTTCACACAGGGCTTCTATGAGCCCGATTATACTTGATGGTGGTGGATGTTGGTGATATTGTTATGGGCTGTCACTGACATTTCATTCTTACTTTCTACATCTATCAAGCAACGATTTTGTATCACCTCAATTCTGATGTAGTCTAAGAGCTTTCCAGTATCTGTTTCATCAGGGATAAGAGGGCTGTCTGCCAAGAATAAAATTAGTCCCTTTCAGGTTGATAGGAACTTGTTAAATAACAACAATAATAAATCACTGTCCTTGGCTTAAAGTTTAGTGGGACAAAATAGTCACAAAAATAAGTAATTAAACATTGTGGTAAGTGTCACATAGAAAGAAAATACAGTGTTATAAAGCAAGTATCCATAGAAGGGCAATATTTAAAAATGTAGTTCTCCCTGAGGAAGCAATGTTTGAACAGAGACTCTAAGGTGACAATGAAACATTCACATGAAGGATGGTCAAAATGCATTTCACCTGGACATGACAGTAAATGCAAGCACCCTAGGGAAGAAAAGAAATGAATGAATTTTAGCAACAGAAAGATGCTAGACCAGTGATGCTTAATTAGTAAGGCAAGGAGTGATACAATATGATTTTAGAGAAATAGGCTAAGCCAGGTAAGGATTAGAATTCTAGGCTCTTCTAAGGAGGTGGAATCTATTAAAGGCACAACATAAAACCAATAAAGGTATTGAGCAGAGAAGGACACTTTCTAATGTTTGCTTTAGAAAAACCACTCTAATATATGAAAGAAAAATTGGTGACATTGATGATATTTTGAATTAAGGTGGCAGATTTGAATAGCATGGCAGGTAGAGGGAAAATAGAGATGGAAGATATTTGGGTAGAACTATGTGACATCGTGTTGAATTCAATGTAGGTGAGAAAAGAAAAATGAAGACTAAGTGATGACTCCTAAGTCTCAGGGTTGAAAATTTGTGCCACTCACTGAAATAGTGAAGCTTGGTAGAAAAATAGGTTTGTGGAAGGGAATTAGGCACTCTGGATTGTGCCAGTACACATTTCTTTGCTGGAGCTCATATTTCAGTTGTTCTCACAGAAGTCTTTCGCTGGTAAATATTTTGAATACTGGCATGCAGAAAAATGCCTTCCTTTTACCCCGATATTTGAATCTCAGCTTAGTTTTAGAATCCGAGGAGAAAGTTCCACTCCCTTAGTTCTTCTGCTGATGCATGACTCCATCACCATCCTGCTTCGTGGGTTGCTCTCGAGACAGTTGATATGCATTTCCATCTTGCTCCACCATGCAAGATTTGGTGTCATTTTATCCTTTTCCTAGTTTTCTGAAGTTATGGTTGTCTTTTGTCTCTCATCTTTTAACAATCTGCACGGTCTTTAGTATATGCTTTCTGTTAAAGGGTTTCTTTTTAAAATTTCGGACAGAATTTTTAGCTATCAATTCTTTAGTGATTGAATAACTTTTTCCCTCAATAGTAGCTCAATGTGAAGCAACTATTAGACAGATCCTAGAACTCTGGGGTCTATCTTGAATATGCCAGGCACTCTACAATTTCTTTTTAAACAGAGCCTATTATCTTTAATACAGTGTTTCTTTAATTTAATCACTTTTTTCCCTATTTTTGAGATGTTAATTTAGTTCTTTTGTGTGGTTGTGCTATTTTTCTGTACCCTCCTGGATATACTCATTGTATTTACTTAAAAGCTTTTTCTTCTTTGCCTATTAATACTATTTTCTCTAATGTAAGTACTTGAACTTATTGATTATATTGTTTTTAGGACTGTGACTTTTCTCAGTGCTGGGAGAACGCTGATTACATGTTCACTTCTATAATTGTGATTCTCTGTTAAGTAGTGAGATTGTTCATGTTTATTGTGCCAACCTGGCCAATAAACACATGTGGGGCTAACTGAAAGGTGGGGAGATAAACAGCTCGGTGAGCCTCACCTTTCTAGTTCTCAGGTCTCTTGCTTTGTGATGGTCAGACCAGGATGCAGCTGCCTTCGCCAGTTCCCTGCTTTAACTGGCAATGTTCACTTGGAGGACTTTGTGGATTGGTATTGGACCTATGGGTTGATGTTGGACTTGTGGGCTTGGAAAGCACTGGGTTGGGATGTTTTCTTGATGTGCACTTACCTCTATATAAAACTCTCTCTTATACATGAGTGTCTGTGATTTGTTTCTCTAAAGTACCCAGACTGACACAAGTAGTGTCCACATGATGAACAGACCTGCGAAGGGGAAAGGGGAAGGGCCTCCTGAGAGGCTAATGTACCTCGTCTCTGAGTTCTGCAGAGAAATGGAATATGCTTCTTGGTGCTTTAGCTTTCCATTTATTCTTATGGGTGTGGATGTTTTCCATTTTCACAGTCATTTTTGGCCACTTTTAATGTTTCCATGTCTCTTTTACCCAAGGTCCCTCTCGACCCTGCCTGGAGGTTGTGATAATGTTGGTTCACTTGGCTGTTCTTACTCAGATTTTTCCAACTAATCTTTCTGTTACTCCTCTTGGGCTGTCTTCCATTCCCAGAATTCAACATCTCCAATCCTATCTACTTACTCCCTTTCTAGGACTTCTAAGAGTTTTCTAGGTTTTGTAATTTTATTTCTTATTTTGGGGCATGCTTCTGCACGTTTTATTAATTTTCTGTCTATGATATCTGTCATCTTTAGAATTTTTTTTATGGAAAGGCCTAGCTTAGGTCTGATCAGTCCACTATTTTGCAAAAGATGGTATCTTTTAGACATTCGAGTGGAGTAATTTGTAGGAAATGGTATATAGAAGTCTTGGCCATAAAAAGCGGCAGGGACTCTTGCCTGTAGTTTAGATACGCACTGGCAGCATGCAAACCCACGAGAGAGTCTCTTTCAATTCATAGTGACCATATACAGGGTTTCTGAGGATTTGTAAATCTTTAAGGAAGTACACAGCCACTTTTTTTCTTGGCAGAGTGGCTGATGCCTTTGAACTTCCAACTTTGAGGTTAGTAGCCCAGTGCTTATCTGACATTGCCACCAGCAGCGTGTAGCAGGTATTACAAATTAGGGGATTCATAGGAACCACCAGGAAAAAAAAGAGTAGCTAGAACTCAAACTCCCTGCCATCTAGCCAGCCTCGACTCAGCAACCCCAGAGGGCAGGACAGAAGTGCTCCTGTGGTGTCTGAGGCTGTCACTCTTCACAGGAGTGGAAAGCCTCCTCTTTCGCCCACAGTTGAGCTAATGATTTTGAACTGCAGTGGTTCACAGCCCAACGTGTTACCCATTCCACCACCAGGGTTCCTATGGAATGGGATAGAGGCACCAAGCAAGAAGGAAGGAATACAGAGGCACTGTACTGAAAAAAAAAAAAAAAAAGACCGAGACTTTCAGCCCTGTCAGGAGCTGACTCACATATGATCAAGAACCCATGATGTTGAAGAAATCCAAGATGCAATTAAAGCAGAAGTGGGGGATGGGGTTGGAGAGATCTCCAGGAGCTAACACAATCCCAATGGAAAGGTTTCAACAAATGGAAGCACTCACTCATCCATGCAGAGATAGTTGGAAGACTGGTACCTGGCCAACCAACTAGAAGATAAGCATGATGTGTTCATTCCAAAGAAACTCACTCTCTCACTGCTGTCCAGTTGATTTTGATTCATCACGGCCCTAGAGGAAGAGTAGAACTGCCTTGGTGGGTTTCCAAGACTATAACTCCTTATGGGAATTGGAAACCTTATGGGAATAGAAACTTTCATCTTTTTCCTGCTGAACAACTAGTAGTGTTGAACTGCTGACCTTCTGTGCCACCAGGGTGATCTAATAGCGAGGGGAAATTATCAAACAATTTCAGTAATTTCACGTCAAACTAAAGCTTTGCTGTTGAAGACAGGAAGCTACCAGAAATCCAAGCCAGATTCAGAAGGAGACATGAAATAAGGGACACCATTGCTGTTGTCAGCACGATGTTGGTGGAAAGCAGAGAATAGCAGAACGATGTTTACTTGTGCTTTCCTGAACATGCAAAGGCATTTGACCATGTGGATTATAACACATTTTGGATACCAGTGAGAAGAATGGGGGTTTCAGAACAATTACTTATGCTCACCTGTGTATAGGCCAAGAGGCAATTGTTTGAATAGAAAAAGGGGTGACTGTGTAGTTTAAGATCAGGAAAGGTGTTGGTTATGCTTTTTAAAATGTTTTTTACCATATTTATTCAATCTGAACAAACGATCTGAAAAGCAGGACCATGTAACGAATACAACATAAGGATTAGAAGAAGGCACATGACCAACCTGGGATATGTATCTAACACAACTTGGCCTGCGGAGAGGGATGAGAACTTGGAGCACTTGTTGGTCATAGTAGGGACTACAGCCCTTCCTTA
>NW_022103915.1:94286859-94287769 GCF_000313985.2 Echinops telfairi
GAGAAACGATGTACAAATGCGCTTTACACAATTGATGTGTGTATGGATTGGGATAACAGTTGTATGAGCCCCTAATAAAATGTTAAAAAAGAAAAAAAAAAAAGAAAGTAAACATCCTCACAATTGGACTTATAAGCAACAGCATAAAAGATGAAGAAAATATTGAAATTGTCAAGGATTTAATTTTACTTAAATTCCAAATCAATGCCTATAGAAACAGCAGTCAAAAAATCCAATAGCAGATGGCATTGGGCAAATATCTTGCACACAAAAAATCTCTTCAAAGTTTAAAAAAAACAATGGTATTACTTTCATGGTACACCAGACCCAAGTCACGATATTTTTAATTGCCTCCTGTGTATGTAAAAGCCCAACAATGAATAAGGAAGAATGAAACAGGATTTAGACCTTCGCATCATGTTGTCAGCTAAGATATCACATATGGCAGGGACTGCCAGAAGCAGGAGCACATCTACCTTGGAAGAGGTGCGGCCAGAATGCTCTTTCAAAGGGAGGTGGGGGAGTCTTCTCACATCTTTTGCACATGCTATCAGGAGGGACCAGTCCCTGGAAAAGGCCATCATGCTGATAAAGCAGAGGTTCAGTTAAAAAGGAAGACTGACCATGAAGTGGATTCACACACGAGCTGCAATCATGGGCTCAGACATTTCGTCAGCTGCAAGGATGGTACAAGAGCAGACCGTGTGTCTGCTGCACAAGGATGGCTATACAATGGAACCGACTCCATGCCATCGAACACAACAACAATCACCTTTAAGGAAGCACGGGCCTCTTCCTATAAAATGGCTACCTGTCCTGAATCACAGCGGAGTGCTCCATCACTGTATGATCAGTGGAATCCAAAATTCTATAGCATATGTAGTATGATGACAATCACGTACAGTAGAGA
>NW_022103915.1:94288462-94290202 GCF_000313985.2 Echinops telfairi
AAACCACCTGAGAGAGGAAAAATCGGCATTTTCCTGCATTGCTTTCTGGCTAAGGAGGTACTAGTTGGTGATTTTAAATACTTAAGTGATTCTTGCTGCAGGCAACCTGAGCTTGCCTTTCCCACAAGCCTCCCACGCGCGCTGCCTCCCTTGTGTTTGGTTTACCTATGCAGAACGTGGCTTGCCATGGTAACTCTTGTGCGCATGACAAGCATTTATAATTTGCTTGGGAAAACGGCAACCAAGTGTCATTTTGCATCAAGTTTGAACCCCAAAATGTTTTCCTTTTCAGCCAATGCCGCTGACTTCATTGTGGTTTCACGGTCCTTGCCAAACGATCGTTTATGAGTGAAAAACGTTACTAAGGTGACCCATACACTTGGTCAATAACAATAATGGGTCTTTGGGGGATTGTTGCTAACTCTTAAAATAGGGAAACTATTGACTTTCTGACTAGGTCTTAGGCCCTACAGAAAGCACATTCAAAGAATATTCAACTAAACCAGGTCATCCTGCATTTAATGCAAACAGGCTTTGGACTGAAGGCCTTTGAGGCATGAGAAGACCATAGGAAACCAAAATGGAAGGCACCCCAGTTGGAATCCCCCTCTGTGTCCCCAGGTATATGTTTCACTCAGAAAATTTCAAAGACAGCTCCCACTCCCAAAGCCCTGCTATGCCATTGTGTGGCTCATGCTAACAGGAGTCGCCAAGAGACTTCGTGTGAGCTGCATGAACGCATTCACAGATTCACTGAATCGTCTGCCAAAAGGCAGAGAATGTCGGACAATACTGCCATATTTTAAATTCAAATATTGGTATTTTTGTGATATTTATGTCTGCGACACAAACATGTTTGGATCAAAATGCTACTTGTTGCTAGATTCACAATTCAAGTACCCAAAGAGCAGTAACAATCACAACTTCCCCAAATAATTATTCATTATTCCCTGAATCCAAGTATTAAACTCCACCTGGAATCTAGTGAGTAAAAATGTATTATGCAAACAAGCTTGGGACTTCAGGCCCAGGGCACGAATGGAACTCATTTTAAACTCAAGAAGAATCTGGCCACAAGCAAGTGATGCTGGGATATTTGATCCATAGGATCCATTGTCTAGGGCAAGCAAGCTTTTGACAACTTTATAACAGTTTCAAACAGTTTGACCTTTTGATAACTTTATAAGAGTTTGCCCTTAGCAATTTCATTCCTAAACTCTCTTAAGGCATGGATTAAACTTTAGAGTGCGAGCCAAATGGTTGGCAGTTCAAACTCATTAGCTGCTTCATAGGAGAAGGATGCAGCAATATTCTTTGGTAAAGATTGCAGCCTCGGAAATTCTAGGGGCAGTTTGATTCTAACTTATGGGTCACTTGAGTTGCAGTAAGTTGAATTGCACTGGGTACACAAAAGAAACTCATACACATGCACAAGAGGTGTGTACAAAAAGGTGCTTCTGGGTGGCACACGTGGTTAAGTACTCAACTACCAGCTGAAAGGTTGTTCATTCAAATCCATTCAGAGGCACTGGAGAAAACAGGTCTTTTTCCAAAAGCTCACAGCTTTGAAAACCCTTGAGAGATAGCTCTACTCTGACATATGTGAGGTTTCCAGCAGTTAAAATCGACTTGATAGCAACTAGTAACAATTGCAACTATCACAGGGGACAACACTGGAGACAGTGTGGGAATTCTGCCCGACATGATCCCACTACACCGAGGCAAAACACTAAGGGTGTG
>NW_022103915.1:94292051-94295558 GCF_000313985.2 Echinops telfairi
AAGTGGAGAGCAAATGTTTTGAGAATGATGAGGGCAATGAATGTACAAATGCGCTTTACACAATTGATGCATGTATGGATTGTGATAAGAGTTGTATGATCCCCCAATAAAACGAGTAAAATAAATAAATAAAATAAAAATGTGGAAACAACCATGGTGTTCATCAGTAGAAAAGTTGAAAAACTATTTTTTAAAGCAAAGAAAGAGGGAAAAATTGACAAAAGTTCCAAATAGGTATTTATTTCACGGCGGATGAGGTAGGGTTTCAAATGAGGTCAGGGGATTTTAGTAGTTACATGCTATCACATCAGCTTCAATGCCTTGCAACCCAATGGGAAGAGAGTAATTGTGCCATCCTCATAATTACAATTGTGTTTAAAGACGGATTAGATGTAGGCTATTATCAAGGGCCTTGTTTTTATTTTGTGTTCTTAAGTACTTATTGTATTTTTAAAACTTTTAAAAAACACGTAGACATGGGCCATATACAAAATATTGTGACTAACCCAGTTATGTGTACCTGAGTTTCCAAGTGAAAATATACATTGATAGCTTATAAGCGTGTCAGGTGTGGCATTTAGGAAAGACAAGAGTCAAGAGTGGCATGCAGTTTTTAGCAATGGGTGAACAATGCTGCCATTTACTGACATGAGAAGATAGAAAGAAGGGCAAATATTCAGGAGGAGGTGGAAACAAGAACAAATTCACCGCGATCTATCTAATCATTCCAATCATAGTGACCCTAGAGGGAAAAAGTAGAACTGCTTCATCGGGTGTCTGAGGATGTGAAGGAACAGGAAGCTCCATCTTTCTTCTGCACCGTAGTTGAGAGATTACTGAAGACCTAGTGGTTAGCCACTCAAGGTTTAACACACTAGACCATAGGGGACACCCTACAGATGGAATGCCTATAAGCTATGGAGGGAAGGCAAGAAGATAGTGGTTTATGATTCGGAAGTTCAGAGGAGAAATTGGATTGGATATTTAATACAGTAGTCTTAGGATTGTTCTAATCGCCCAAGGCTTCTCTAACATAGTGCAATTAACTTGGTGACTTAAAAGAACCAAACTATATCCTCTCAGCTCCGAAAGCCACAGATCTGAGATCAATGCTAGTAGGCCAGCAGGACTGTGCTCCCTCCAGAGGCTCTAGAGGGGAGAATTTGTGATTTTCCAGGTTCTCTCAGCTTCTGACATCCCTGGACTTGTGGGGCATCGCTCTAATTTTGGTTCCTAGGGTCAGGTGCCTTCTTCATCTCTGAACAATTTTCCTCTAGAGGCCTGGTGATGTTGTTTGTCAGATGCTGGACAGCTAAGTGGAATGGTGATTCTAAACCACCAGCTCCACGGGTGAAAGAGGACATCGTCGGTTCTATAAAGATTTCGTCGTAGAAACCCTACATCGGGTCACTGAGAGCTGACATCAACTCAGTGGCAGTGGGTTTGATCTTTTGGTTTTGCCTTCTTAGAAGAATACAAATAAGAGTGTTTTTAAGAACACCTTGACCATCCAAGCAGGATGTTTTACCTATCTCAAAATCTTTCTTTCAATCCCATCCACAAAGTCCTATTTCACCATATGAGGTTACATTCACAGGATCCAGGTACTAGGGCATGAATATATGTTGGGAGTCTTTGGTCAACAAATGATAAACATAAAATATCTAACGTGTTAGCAGTCTTAAAGAACACATGAGAAAAACAAAAACAAAGCAAAGATAAGGGTTCAGCCATGGAAAGCAGCGAATGCAATACTTACATGTTGGGTTGATAGCAGAATGTGTAAAAGAGATTGAAAAGAATATTTTGGATAGGTAGGAGAAAAACTAGAATAGGGTGGTATCACAGAATCGTAGAGCAATGAATGTTTAAAGATGAACAAATATGAAATTACTTTGATGATACCCTGGTGTCACTGCTAGCCCAAAGGTCAGTGGTTTGAACACACTGGTGGCTACTCACAAGAAAGAGGAGGCAATTGTAGATAATTTCTCTAAAAATAGTTTTGTCACACAATTGACCTATCACAAAATTTAATTGTTCAATTTTATTAAGAAGAATTGTGCAGCCATCATTGCAATAAACTTTTGCAAATAATTTTTAAGCTTTTCAGAAAGCCAAAGGGACAACCCGATTCTGTCTTACAGGGTTACTATGATTCAGAATCGAATTAATGACAATGAGCTTGTTTTTTGTTTGTTGGTTTTTAAAAATAATGACGGGCATATGACATTAAACATTTGTCAAAACACCTGGGATTGTACCACACAAAGAGTAAACGGTAATATAAGTTTTGGACTTCATTCTTATTTATGTTTAAAATGTTTCACTGAATTTGGTGAAGGTTTACAGAGCAAATCGGTTTCCCATTTAACAATCCATTCACATTTTTCCTGATGTCTCTGAAACTCTCACAATCACTTATCTCACTTCCTCCTGATTTTTCCTGTTTCCATTCCCCCTTCTCCCCGAAGCCTTCTAAACTTTGTCCTTTGCTAAATGCTGCCCTTCTGATCTTAAATGGTTGATTTTTCTAAGGCCATATAGCTCCCAGGTGTTATTGTTCACCTATAGGCCTTACTATTTTTTGTCTTCTAAGTGAAAGAAGTCAGGTGAATTCATTTCCAGACTTGAAGGATGGCTAAGCACTGTGGTCTCAGATCCTCCATCACTCTCTATTAGATGAGTAAGTCTGGCCTTTTCCAAATAACATTGAGTTTTGTCCCATATGTTTCTCCCACGTTTCCAAGAACTTTCCAATGTGATTCTTTTCAGAGCAGCTCGTGGTGGTGGCTGGGCACCATCTACCCCTGGTCTCGGGGTGACGAAGGCAGACGTTTACTTGATTCATTAGTCCTTTATACTGATTGTTCCGTGTGTCTTCAAGTTAGCTCACTCGGCGTCATAGGAAAAGAGACCAGGAGACACACTTTAGATAAGCACTCGTGAGCTATTTAGTCCTGCTAGTCACCGAAGTCCCACGGAACCGTTGTTTTGCATATTATATTATGAAAACTGACCAAGATCTTGATCACCTTAGACCAAGATCTTGAGCCCCCAGGCTCAGCGACTCATTCCTTCCAAGTGTTTGGTTATGTCTAAATACGTTTCATAACTTTGCCCCTTGAATGCTCCAACACATTCATGGATACGTTTACAGCAAAGGAAAATATTCAGGTACAAATATCCCATAACCAACCTATGTAGATATATTTGCAGGTATAGGTCAACTCTCCTTCTCATATCCATTCAGCCCCTCTCTATATCTATGCAACCACTCTTAGATTGCTGTTATCGCAGGGTAGTTTATGCAGCAGTTTGCCTTTGTTGTCTTTAATTCTTGTACTCCTTCCAGTGTCTTAGCCCGTCTTTTTATTGTATATTACCTTCTGCTTCACTCAAGTTAACACGTGTCTGCTCTCTTAAACTATGGACTTTAGCTAATAATAATATAATCGATATAATATAAAAATCAATCTTGATTCATCAATTTTAACATGTGTACAA
>NW_022103915.1:94297366-94322495 GCF_000313985.2 Echinops telfairi
ATACCTTTCTGTGATGAGTTCATTCAGTTTGTAGATTTTCTTACTATTGTTTATTTCATGTAATTTTACTCTTTTATGAGTCTCTAAGGTTTTCCACATTTTTCTGTTCCTTTTTTGGGTGAGGATTTTCTATTTTCTTTCAGGTTGCCTTATTATTTTTGATTTCCTCCCAAGTTTAAGGTTTAATGTAGTCTGTTTTCTCTTGTGAATGCCTTGATTTTTTCTTCATTGAAATGTTTTTTATATACAATATTTAGGGAAGAATTATTTTCCATTAATTTTCAGGCTATTATTTTGTAAAAGGAACAGGTGATTGAAACAGATGGCCTTGTCTTTAGCCATACCATTCAGCATTAATAACTACAGTCACAGCAAACTGATGGATGAGATTTCAAAGCAATTGATGGGCTATGGTATCTCCCAGATCTTGAGAACTAATCTGTTTAAGTAAATGTAGTTGGTAACGTAAGAAACAAAATTAAAAGTAACTTGATCAAGCCTTACTTATGCAGGTGAGGAAATAGTGTGGAGACCATTCTGATCTCCTTTGACTACACAAGAGAGAAGAAAAATAAAGTTCCATATTTGCCCAAGGGTCAAACCATAGGAGGCATAAGTCAGACAAGTCTCCAACTACAATCTTCCTTTATCCTATTCTGACATCAACCATCCCTTCCACAGTACTCTTCTTCTCTGTTAGATTTAATATCCATTGCAATGGCCACACAGAGGCCTCAATAGGTAATACTACGTAGTATGAGAGTTTATTATGGAAGATGACAGATTACCAGAAACCAGTATTATATAGCATTAAGGATACAGTCCTCTTGGACACAGCAGAGAATCTTCTCAGCCATGCCAGCAGGTATGTCTCTTTCTGGTATTCTGTCTCACTTTGGTCCTCAGATTCTCAGCTGTGCATGCCATTGGCATCTGCCTTGTTTGCAAAGTGTTACAAAGGTTCTTAGAGCCTGATAAATGTCCAAAGGCACTTCGTTATACTCTATCTAGAGGCCGTGAATCCTTCTGCTCCTTCCACTGGTCCTGGTGTCTGGTGACTCTGCTGCCACCACTGGTAGCACATGCTCTACCGGCGTCCCTTCCTTTTAGATGGTCACAGGGTTCTCTGTTGTACGTCTAAGATGGCTCACTTTTATACTCAGTGGAATAGCAAAAGTGACCAATGTCAAAGTTTCCATCCTCTAAACCTTATGTGTGTAGGCTTTAGTGAGCTGAAACGGGCTGATATTTATTATTTTGAATTAGAAAAACTGATGGGTACTCTGCCGAGGATGACACAAGAGGAAAGGTGTTGCATTCATCGTTAGGATGTTTAGATATCTGTTGTGAAGTCCACTTCTGTCTGTGATAGGAGTATCCCTATCCTCATGCAAGGAAATCCAATAAATACAACTATTGTCCAAATTTATCCCGCATCCACAAAAGCCAGAGAAAAAGAAATTAAAGAATTCTATCATCTTCAGTTTGAAATTGACAATCACGTAATGAAGATGCATTGATAATTATTGGCGATTGGAATCAAACATTGGAAACAAAAAAGAAGTAACAGTAATGGGAAAATATGGTCCTGACGATGAAAATGAAACTGGAGGTTGCATGATAGAATTTTGCAAGACCAATGACTTATTCATAGCTTTTTCAACAATGCAAAGAGAATCTATCTATACACATCAACTTCTCTTGATGAAATACACAGATCAAATTGACTACATCTGTGGGGAAAGCTGATGGAGCTCAATATCAGCTGCTAAAACCAGGCCAGAGGCTAACTGAGGAGCAGGAGATCAGTCATTCATATGTTAAGTTCAGGGTAAAACTTAAGAAAATTAAGCCACCTGAAATTTGAAAACATCTGAAGAACAAATTTGCTGCATTGAACACTTATGACATAAGTGGGAGTATCCACAACAAACAAACAAACAAACAAACAAACAAAAACCCAGAATATTTTCAAAGCTATGTCTTTAAATTTTTTTACAAAGCAAATTATCACCTTCGAAGTACTCTCCATTACACTTAATACATTTGTCAAATCTGTGATTCCATTCCTGGAAACATTTTTTAAACTCATCTGTTTGGATGGCGGACAGCACCTCGATCATTTTTTCTTCACCTCTTCTATGACTTTAAATCGCTGCCCTTTCAGGTCCCTCTTCATTTGCAGAAACAAAAAGAAGTTGCATGGAGTGAGTTCAGGTTAGTAAAGTGAGTGGGGCAAGAAAGGCATGCTGTTTTTTTGCCAAAAACTGGAGCACTGAATAGCTACATGAGCAGGTCCATTATTGTGTGGCAAAACCAGTCCCCCATCTGCAACAAATCAGGCCTTTTTTTCTTGTGTCACACACTGTTATGCAATCTTTTCTGAACCTCTTAATAGAAAGCTTGATGAACAGTCTGACCCAATGGAATGAACATCCAATAATACACTATCCCCTTCATATCAAAAAAACAAAACAAAACAAAACAAATGAGCACCATCTTGATCTTTGATTTCACTTGATGAGATTTTTTGGGGGTGAGGTGATGATGGCATCTTCCACTGGCTTCATTGATGTTTGGTTTTGGAGTCCTAAGAATGGCACCATGTCTCCTCACCTGTAATGACCATGGGAAGAAAGTCTGGGTCACTTGAGAGCTGTTCTTTCAAAGAACACCATGTTTCCACTGGATGCTCTCTTTCTTGCTTAGTCAGAACCCAAGGCACAAATATCACAGCAACCCTTCTCCTTTCCAAATCTTCCATTAAAATTCGCTCCAAGATAGTCCAGATAACTTTGTCATCTCTTCAGTGGTCTATCATCGGTCTTTGAGAACAAATACACAAATTTTGTCCACATTTTCATCCGTTCTGGAAGTTAATGGATGTCTAGAATGAGGTTTCTCATCAATCGACATATTACCTTTTTTAAAACAAGAAAACCACTCGTACACTTATTTTTTCCCATAGTGCTGTCCTTGTAAGCTGTGATCAACATCACAACAGTTTCTGTGGCATTTTTACTGAGTAGGAAACAAAATTTCACAGCCACACACTGTTCTATTAAATTGGCCAAAACCAAAAATGAGGTTCGAGTGAAACTGATTTTATAAAAATTCACTGTGACCAGAGAGAACCTTCTCAGGTGACACCCCTGGGTGCACTAACTCAGAACAAGTTGCTCAAGGCTTGCATAACAAGAAAAAGGTGTACTATGAAAGGTGTAACCAACAGAGCTTTTTCCCATATTTTGGGTGATATAGCCTCATATATTTATACCCATTCCAAATAAAGTTGACCCAACCGAATGCTCAAATCATGGAACAATATCATTAACATCACATGCAAGTAAAATTTTGCTGGAGATCATCCACCAAGTGTTGCAGCACTACCTTGACAGGGCGCTCGCAGAGGTTCAGGCTGGATTTAGAAGCAGTCATGAAACAAGAGCTATCATTGCTGATGTCAGATGGATCTTGGCTGAAATAAAAGAATACCAGAAAGTTGTTTATTTGTATTTCATTGACTATGCCCAGGCAGTCACTGTATGGATTATAACAAACTATGGATAGCCTTGCGAAGAAGGGGAATTCAACAGCACTTCATTGTGCCCATGTTGAACTTAAACATGGATCAAGAGGCAGTTGTGCAAATAGAACAAGGGAATACTACATGGTTTAAAGTCAGGAAAAGTGTGCATTAGGCTTGTATCATCTCACTGTATTTGGAGCACATAATCAAAGGTGTTGGCTTATATGAAGCGGAATGTGGCATCAGGATCAGAAGAAGGCTCTTTAACAAACTGCGGTATGCAGATGACACAACCTTGCTTGCTCAAAGTGAGGAAGTCTTGAGGCACTTGCTAATGAAGATCAATGATAGCAACCTTTAGTCTGAATTATAACTCAGTGTAAGGACCAAAATACTTATAAATTAACCAAGAGGTAACATCATGATAAGTGGAGAAAAGTTTGAAGTTGTCAAGGATTTTTGCCTTGCTTGGATCCACCATCAATGCTCATGGAAGCAGCAGTGCAGTGATGAAACAATACATTGCCTTGGGTCAATCTGCTGCACAATTTCTTTGAGCACTAAGGGGCTTCTGACCCAAGCCATGGTAATTTCAATTGTCTCATATGCAAGTGACAGTTAGATACCGAATAAAGAAGACCCAGTGCATTTGCATTGTGGTGCTGGGGCGGAACACTGAAACTACTGTGCCTGCTAAAAGGACAGACAGATCTATTTGGGAAAATGTATGACCAAGAGTGTTCCTTAGAGGTGAGCATGGTGACTTTTTGTCTCGCATGCTTTGGACATGTTGTCAGGCGAGACCTGACCCTGGAGAAGGACATGTGGGTAGCCAAAGAGAGGAGATTGCCCTCCAGGAGAGGGTTTGTCACGGTGGTTGCAACAATGAGCTGAAACACAGGAACAATTTTAAGGATGGTGTGGGGTCGGCAGTCTTTCGTTCTGTTGTAAGTAGAGTCATTATTGATCAAAAAAGACCCGATGGCACCTAATAGCAACAGCAGACCTTAAGTACAATTCACTGGGTTGGAATTGCAGTCTATGGATATTAGAGCCATACCAACCAATTTCACTTTCCCACAGCATGACAAAGAAAATCCAGCCCTATAGACATCTGAGGTGGATGACAGCAGTTGTAAATGAAAACTCAGTAGGAAAAAATTGGAGGCTTAGGGTTTTAATATTTTCCAAATTAGATTCAAGTAGCACACAGGGAGACTCTCAGGAGCTACCATTTTAAAGGTGAGTTCTTCCACCATTGTAAAAGCGTAGGATATTTAACATACGTTCGGAAAAATGCCACTCATTTCTGTAGTATTGATGTGGTCATTGCAACTTGATGCCTAACACCTGCTTGAAAGATAATGACAACAAGTTAAATTAAAGCACAATCATAAATTATATATTGATATGTATTAAATTATTCAAAATTCAGTTGTCTCCTTTAGTAACTTTTTATAAAATACACTATTAATCTCATTTGCAACATAGTCTTAACAAATGCTGCCATCACTAGCTCCTGTAATGGTACACAGCTGTTGTTAATTAAAACAACCTGCGCACCTGCTTAGAACTCAATTTATTAGTGTATAAAGGATATTAAAATGACCCATAAAATGTTAAATTATAACTATTTGGATGAACCTTTTCTCCACTCTGAGATACCTATGACCCTTGATTAGGAAACAAAGAGAAAATGTCTGTCATCACCTGTTTGGAGTTGCCACTAAGTAAGCACATTGGTTTTCTGTTCTGCATGTGTAACTGAAAATAACACAGAGTGACAGATGAATTATTTCATGATTTTGATATTAATCTTCTTTTCATAGGTCAACCCAAACCTAAATCCTTGGCTATCAAGTCAATTCTGACCTCATGCGACCCTACGGGGACAGTCGAACCACCCCAGAGAGTTCCCAAGGTGGGCCGGCAGTCTGTCTGTCACATCGCCCTCATGCAGAGCAGCTGACTGGTTTGAACTGTGAGCACTTAACCACTGTGCCACCACACACCAATATTTTTCAGTTCCTACAGATTAAGCCAGGCCACATCTCTGCCAACAAAACAACCCTCGCGAGCAATTTAAATGGAGATGATAGTAACGTAATAACAATCAAGGTGCATTCCCTTGTCCAAGTAATGCTTAAGTACCTAAATGAATGATGAATCTTCTAGAAAAAAGTTTGTTCTGTGGAGAGTTCAGCTTTTTTACTATAGGATTATTTCCTGCTTTTCAGTATTTGATTACCTAGTAATTCAGGTAAGCACTTGTGCTTACTTACTAATTTGTGGTGAAACTTTTCACATTTTTTTTCACCAGTTCAAAGCTTCTAAGAATGGCTGCCATCTCTCTTCCAACTCCATTCCACCTTCCTAAAGAATCAATTATTTTATTTATTCAAAAGAGAATTTGAAATTCTTTTCAAATTCACAATCCCTGACAAATACAAGAGGAGCTCTGTGCAAGCATTGTGGTTTATGCTTTGCACTGCTAGTCTCAAGGTCAGTAGTTCAAATCCACCAGCTGCTCCATGTTTGAAAGATGAGGCTGTCTTCTCCTGTAAAGATGTATAGTCTTAGAAACCCACAAGGGCAGTTCTACTCTGTCCTAAAGGGTTGTTATGGCTCAGAATCGAGTTGATGATAGGATGCTAGTTTTTGTTTTTAACAAGGGCAAGAGGAACCATGATTATGCAGTAGATAAAGCACTCAGCTGCTAATGGTTAATGAAAATGGTCAACAGTTCAACCCCCCGTTCTCTACAAGGGAGAAAAATGCAGCTGTCTGCTTCCCAGAGAATTGTTCATTTCACTTGTTTTACACCACCCCAAAGATGTGCGTATCTTGGTTCCTGTATAATCTGACCCTGCTTCTTTCTTTCTTCTTCCCCATCATCAGAGCCTTTCAAACAACACTGGCCTATGAGAAACAAGACTTGAGTAATGCAGCATTAAGAAGAATGTTTTCCCTATTAGTTATTAAAAATAATTCATTTTTTGGTTACATCATGTATGGTAACAATACAAGATCAAAGGATGCATGCTTATTTTCTTACTCTTAATGTTCAAGAAGGATATTGACAGAAAAGTAATTTAAAATATTCTTATTCTGGAAAGTGTCCTTTCAATAAAGAAAATAAAATTGTCCCCAATTCTATGTGCAATAAATCCCAAAGGATTTACATGCGGGGAATGCAATGCTAAACCAGACAGTGAATCGCCTGCTTTTTGGAACTTAAATTCTTGTGTGTGGTAAGAGACCAATATAGACACAATTCAGACGTTGTGTGACGGTGACTACTACTGTGAGGAAAGGAAGCGCTGCAGTGGGGCAGGGGGTGGGAGTGGGGGGTGGGATGGTGGGTTCCTGTAGCGTGTGTGGTCTAGGGAAACTGAGGCAATCACAACTTGATGACTAAGCAAGATACCTGTGTGTAGAGCATCCTAAATACTAATAATAACAAAACGAACTGAAAGTAATCCAATCGAGGGACTGCTTTTATTGATTATAACATGAAGATGGTTATCCATGAGTGAAACAAGGCTACATTGAACATTCGTGCATTTGGAATCAGCAATTCAAATTTTCTCATGATTCTTTGTAGCCGTTGACTCTGAAGAATACATTTTTATTTCAAAGAAGTTTAATTAACCTGCTCTTTCCTGTCTCGCACTGTTATCTTTTGGCTGGAGGATCAGAGAAACTAGTTCCACTTTGGAGCATGTCTGTATTGATCAGTTCGAGTTGGTTTGAACTTCTAGTAACCCCATGTGAACAGAGAAGAATTGCACTCCACGCAGTCTTCAAGCCTGTGATCTGTTGTCAGCACTGTAAGGCCATACTGGATGTCAACTGCCAATCTTTGGGTTAGTAGGCAAGCCCTTAACCAATTGCACTACCCAGGAGTTTCCCAAGTGTCTGTGGCCATATAAATTTGGAGAGTGTTTCAAAGCAGATTCATAAAAAATAGGAAAGATCAACATTCTATTATTTGTTTCCAATAAAGCAAATATGATTATCACAGTAAAAAACAAAAACCATGAAGTTGAGTTTTTGATTCGATCTCACATCCTCCTCCCACTAGAAGTCTTTGGTATTGGGCTGTTTCCATATAAACAGCTAGCTTAACATTTCTAGTGGGTGACATTATGTCAGCCTGGGTTTGTGACAAAAAGTAGAAAATGGGAAGCTGAGAAATGAAATCTGGATTTGATTCGTACTGTTAGGACGACTGAGTTACTCAGTTCTTGTTGGTGAGTGCCCGAGGAGAGCAGAAACCTTGGAAAGTTTCTCCAGGTGCCTTGGGCTAAGAACAACCAGGTGATGATGAGTTACACATGTTTTTCATTTGCTAATAAAAAGGTGAAAATTACCCTGGTTGGCATTATTCTTATTTAAAGCATTGAAAGCACAAAATGGAGGATTAAAAAAATTAAGACATGAGCAAATTAAAACACAGATTGAAAACATATCCTATGATAATGTGGGTGCAATTTAGCCTTCTAGTGGGACAAGATGGAAAAAATTCAGTATATTCACAGAACAGTCCCATTAGGAATAATAGAATGAAGAATGAAGACAGACTTCTTTCCCTCTGCAAGACAGTCATGGGAGAAACAAAGGCATTGATTTTTACCACCTGCTGTTCATATTCTCCAATAGCGTCTTCCACAAAGATCCACGAGTCTTTAGAATCTGGGGCTTATAAAATGCATGACGCAATTAATAGGACAACTTTTTGCATCAAGTGCAGCTGATCATTCAGGAAAATGATAAAAGATTTCTTCTTTGCACCTGGATGTTCGCTGTTTATAGAATTCTACTTTCCTGCTTAAATCCTTAGACTAACGCTCAGAGGTTATGATTTAAAAGCAGTGTGGTTGGGATTGCTTATTCAAATGTGTCTACTCTTGCGCAGAAAGCTGTGTCTCTGTGGATGCAGAATGGCACTGTGGGTCAGACATCGGCATGCTAACCACCAGGTCTGTTCCCATGAAGGTTGACTGCCTCAGAAGGCCCATATGGGCTTTCTCTGAGCTGGAATAGACCTGGTGGTAGTGGGTTGGGTTTGGCTCTTACGGGACCATCCTCTCCCACAAGGATTTCAGATTAAAAACATGCCCTCACACCTTTGCTACATAACAGAAGTTAACTGTCAAGCAATTTTAGAAGCTATTCAAAAAATGACAGTCAAGGTTGAAATTACCTTGCTGCCACCTCAATCCATATTAAATACATCTTAGCTTGTATTGAGTATGATTAGGAGATGAGTAAGATCCCCTATTTTATGACTCACCCATAGTCACCTCTCATTTTGAAATTGCTACGTGTCCTAAGCAGTCTTTCTCTTTGTGCTCTGTTTTTACACTCAGCCGTGTGCCTACTAAGGCAGCTGTGCTTCTTGAGGGCCACTTGGAAATCCAGCTTTCGCAAAATGTCCTAAAGTATCGGTCCCAGGAATCTCATTCATCTCTTTGCTTGATGGTTCTTACATTTTCATATATTGTTTAATGTCGACCTCCCTGCCTATAATGTTCTTTTGTCCCTTTCCTTGTCATCCGGGACCCTCGTCTGACTGCTGAAATATTCGTCAGCTACCAAGTCCAATCACATTTCTTTCTTCTTTGATATATTGCTGATTCTCCTAATGAGAATAACCGTCTCTAGCAGAGCTATCTATTACAGAGCAGGGTGATTTACACTAGAGTTATTCTTACACATGTCCCTCTCTTTTGACAGACGACATATTCATCTGTGTAATTCCCTTAGGGTCTTGGCCAATGCTTGGCATGAAGTACGTACAGTATTTGATATTCATTGAATTGAATTGGATTCGAGAATGTTAATGATTTCTCTTGGCATCAACCCTGATCCAGGCCGCCATAAGTACCACGGAGAAAATCAATGGCACTGCTCAGAGAAAGGAAAGGTAGAAAACAGCAGGAATCTTTTGTAAGCAATCACAGCTTAGAACAGGCTTAGGCTGGAGGATTAAGACAGTGCGCATTGCCGTTGGAGCTTTTGAAAATAAGCAGGATGACAATGAAAAGGCTCGGGCTGTACAGTAAGGAGTACAGTTTCTTCCATCGTAAATCAGCTGCCATAGGCATTTGTTAATTAATGAAGCCAAGTTTCTTCCCTGATGGCAACAAGACTTGGCCACACTTGTGAAAAAGTGAATTGATTTTGATTGATTCAGAACCGCGCTTTGCTGTGCTATGCACATGGGTTTCGGGGACTAATTGACTAGGTGGCCTCTCATTGGTAAGCTCCGGAGGTGTCTCCTAAGCTACTTCATTAGCGGAGTCCCATATTGAAAAGACACGCTGACGCTGGGTTGATAGAGTTGTAGTGTGTTATTAAGCAGAGTAGTCTTAAGAGTAAAAGAGCACTGGTTGGGAAGGTATATCGTATACTGCTTGGAATATAGTCCTAAAATTTAACTTACGTTTGTATGTTTGTTTTTGGACTTTTTGAGTGAGCCTTTACAATGCTTACGGTACATTCACTATTTTGCTTCAGGCATTGTTTGCAACAGTGCTCCATGTAGCAGCAGTATTGCACCCACTTTCTCCCTGGATTCTGCGTCTTCCTAGTCTTCTTTCCTGCCCCCTCCTATTTTCTGAGCTTTAGTTGGGGGCAAATGCTGTCCTTTCGGTCTCATATAATTTATTGATCTGAGGGGTATATTCTTCCCCGATGTTACTCACTTCACAGACCTCCCTATTGTTTGGTTGAAAGTTTATTCCCAGGAGTGAGTTTAAAATTTGTTTTGAGAGTTGTTTACGGACCACTGTTTCTTTTAGACCAGGAAGCTTGTTTTGTTTGTTTTTTAATATTAAAATTTGTTCTACCTGTTTTCTACCTTTCTGTCCAGGACTTTTGATTGTGATCCTGATCAGAGCCATTGGTAATGGTAGCCCCAAACGCTAGCTCATTGTCCTTGGTAGAATCAAGTCTGACTCGTGTGACCTATAGAACAGGGCAGAACTGCCACGATCAGTTCTGAGAAAGTGACTCTTTATTGGAGCCGAAGGCCTCATCGATGGCAGAAGAAGACCGGGACCTTCTAAAATCTAAACAAAGAGTGAAAACATACCCTACGGGTGTGACATTTATGTTGAATCATCCTTACGTGCCAGGTATGAATCCCACCTGACCAGGGTGCATTTTTGTAAATATGATGTTAGATACTGTTAAGGAGCTCTGATGGCACCATGGACTAGGTGTTGAAGTGCTTCCTAAAAGGTAAGCAATTCAAAACCACCCGCTGCACAGAGGTAGAAAGATTGTCTATCTGATTCCGTAAAGATTTACAGTTTCAGAGAGCCTGTATGGGGTCATCATGAGTCAGAACAGATACAAGAGTAGTGTGGAAGCTTTGTTTGTTTGTTTGTTTGTTTGCTTTGTGAAGTGGGGAGGGTTTAGGCTTATATTCTATTGGATAGAATTTTCTTGAGCATCTACATCTATGTTAATGAGGGTATATAGGTGTACACTCTTTTGTGTGCCTGGTTTTGATATCAGAATTAAGCTTGCTTATTAAAATAAATTTAGGAGTATTTCATCCTTTTTATGTTCTGGAATGACCTGGATACGGTTGGTCTCATATCTTCTCTGAGTGTTTGGTAGAATTTCCCAGTAGGCTGCTCTAGGACATTTTTAGTGTTCTAAGGTCTTCTGTTTGTTTTTAATTATCTATTCTATTTCTTCTTTTGCTATGAATCTGTTCAAATTCACTAATTCAATCTGTATTAGTTTGTAGGTGGTATGTTTCTGGAAACTTCAATTTCTTCTAGTTTTCAAATCGTTGGAGCACAGTTCTTCATAGTAGTCTGGCATTATCCTTTATATTTGTGTTGGTTCAGTGTGACATCAATCACAAGTTAACACGTGCCCTATGAAAATGTAGTAAAATGAGCTTTGTTTTCAAATTCTCCACTGAATGTTCATTCAACTTCTTATTAGCTCTTAGACACTAGTATGCAATTTATTTCTGTGAATAGCATTGCTCACTTCTCCAGAGTAAGGAGAAAACCATTTCTTTGGGGGCATCGATACCGTTTAATTGAGACACCTATAAGGAAATAGCCTGGCACAGTGCCCATGACAAATGCATTAAATTTCCATTCACATAGATGTTCGATAAAGGATTGTGTTCTTCCTTTATCTGTCCCAATCCTTTTGGAGTTCTCATTCATTCATGTATGAAAACATCTCGTCTCAGAGTGGACAGGACTGAGCAAGTGGGACTAACACTGAATAGATGCATCTTCCTTAAAGTATCTCTTTAATTGGGTACAAGTCACAGGCACTGGGAGAACAGGCTCAGGACCAAGCTGCCATTTCGTCAGAGGAGCACATTTTTGGGCCACAAATTTCCCTCAGCAGTGATTCTCAGCAGACATATGCGATGGAATTAAAATCAGAAACAGCTCACATGACACTGAGGGATTTTCTTGAACAGTTTCCTTTCTTAGCTATATTTTGATACTATACATTAAAAAAAAAAGATGAGAGGTCAGGACTGATGAACTTGATATTTCGTAAGTCAGCGAACGATGAATCAAGGTTTGCCACTTTTGCTGAGGGATTCTCCTAAAGGATCATTGATGCTCTCATCTACAGAACGAGCAAAACTATTTAACTGATCACGCTCCACTCGTGGTTGTTCAACGGAAACCAGACATTCCGTAGACACGGGAAGAAACACTGCAGAGGTAAACGTTAAAGTCCTCAGGGCGAGACTTCCTGGCAAAGACTATCACGTGTGGCTGACATTTGCTAGCTATACACAGATGACAAGAAACACCTGTGTTAAATTCACAACAGAATGTCTATCTGCAACCCGATTTTGCACATTAATATCTATATTTACTCTAATTCACTGCCATCGAGTGATTTCAACTCATCGTGACCCTGCAGGCCAGGGTAGGGCAGCTCCTGGGAGTTTCCAAGACTGTAACTTTTCATGGGAATACCGAGATCTGTCTTTCTCCCAAACTTCTATATTAAGCTTCCTTAAAGGGATGTCAATTGATTTTAAATTAAAAAGTAGTTTGATTCCAAATTTTATGTTCCAAGGGTGACTATGTGAAAGTTATTGATGAAGCTCACTTTTGGAAAGACATAAACACCAAACCAGACAAATGAGCAACCCTGTGAATGTCTGTAGCCCTAGGAAAGATGTGGAGCAGCCGTTCAATTGTCGACAGTTTTTTTTTTCCTACGAAATGTGCAATTTAACTAACATGCTGATGGTTCTTGGTAATTGTATACTGTGGAAAAATAACACATTTTATCCAGTGTGTCCGGTCTCTTAATCACTATCTTGAGCTAGTTTCTGTAGTTAAGTACTTGGGGGGATGTCTTTTGGAGGGAAATGTAAGCGAAAAACCACTGGTCCCATCATCAACTAATGGTTAATCACGAGCAGCAGAGCCATTTAAATTAACCTCCTGCAGATGATTAGACAATACAGCTGATGAGCCAATGCGAGGCACCTGTATCAAATGGGCAGTAAAAACCATGGACAGACTCAATCCCAATGAATAAATCAACCAACAAACCAAGGACAATCTTATCCTCTACTCTGGATCACTGATTTCTCCTAATTGTCCAAATCTGACTTCCTATTGGAACAGCTATCCCCATTTCTCCTTTTGGACATGAAAGAGCAACTCTTTCTATCTGTTCATTCCTCTATGCTCATGCATTGTTTGCGCACAGTTTGTGCGTGGTTTTCAAACCGGAGTTGGTCGCCCGTTAGCATTGATGGGTTAGGGCAAGCATGTAACACGCATTTCTTCCCATCGGGCCTACTACAGAACATAGGATTAGGAATGAGCATGAAGGTGGTATGTTTAGGCAGGCAGATTTCCATCATGCCAGAATATGAAGAAATTATTCAAAATTGATATCTCACCTCTGTCTTCTACCACCTTAAACATGTGTTGACCCATGCTGTCTCCTGAAATACTCAGTTGCATTTGGAGGCTGTCTGTTTCTGGTCATACAACCAGCTCTTTTCAGTGGTACTTCATATCATCTCCATATTTTAACTGTAAAATATATGTCTAAAATTCCCTATTTGCCAGAACCAAAGGGCGCTTGAGAAGAGTACCGAAAGTACCAAGGACCACTGAAAGGACACACCGACCTGTCTTGGAAGAAGTCCACAACAAAGGAATACTGTAAGCTTTAAAATCAGGAAAGTGTGCATCAGGGTTGAATGCCCTCCCCATACTTATTCACACTATATATTGAGCAAATAATCAGATAAGTAGGATTGTATGAGGAAGAACATGGTTTCAGGATCTGAGGGATGCTTCTTAATAACCTGCGATATGCAGATGACACAACGTTGCTTGCTGAGTGAAGAGGACTGGAAGTGTTTGGTGATGAAGTTCAGGAATTGCAGCCTTCAGTGTGGTTTACAGCTCAAAGTAAAGGAAGTCAAATCCTCACAACCACACCACTAGGTAACATCATGATGAATGGAGAAAGAAATTGAACTTGTCAAGGATTATGTCTCGCTTGGATCCACGATCAATGCTCATGGAAACAGCCATGAAGATATTTGCATTGGACAAATCTGCTACACAAGACCTAAGGCCATGTTTCTTTTTAAGGGTTTGATTTGTTAAGCAAGAACTGTTTTTTGTTTATATAGAGTTATACAAATAATAAAGTCATATAAGAATACAAATCATCATTCATAAAAGGATGAAAAGTATAGCCCATTTCTAGCAAGTTGATTCCAACTGATAACAACTGAATAGGACAGAACAGCATTTCTTCACAGGATTTACAAGCATGTTTGCATGTTAACAACACAGACTACAGTGTTTCTCCTGCAGAATGGTTGGGGCCAACCTTTTGATAATCAGCTGAGCACTTAACCAATGAACAAATACAGAAACATCAAAAAATGCATTGTGAATAGTTATGACTGCTTGAGATAAAGCAAAGAAAAAGGAGGAATATTATTTTAAACATAAATGAAAACAGAAAATTATATTTGCCATTTTGTTTATGATACAAATAAAACATTATTTTATAGGGAGAACAATCTAGACAATCATCTACCGGCAAATGGTCATTATATGTTGCTTGGTGCTATGAAGTTGGATCCAATGCTTAACAACTTTATTGAAATGAATAGGTGCTTAACAGTATTCTGTTCCCTGTGCTTGAAAATTGCACCAACCTTTCATGCTTACTATTTTTACTTTAAAGTATTAGTAATATATTGAAAGTGAGCTTACAAGTACTTCAATTTTCATTTCATTATGTTTACTAATCTTGTGTGAACTTGGAGTCCCTTAGTGCCAGTAGTTTTTCATAATGCCCTTTCAGGATCAAACCTGGATCATCCTACTTCAATCTCATTTAAACTCATAATCTTGCCTCACAGCTGTGGGGTGTCTAGATGATCATATAGACACCCATTTTAATAAAGCAGTTCAATTAAAATATTTATTAGCTAGGACCCCAAGGGAGGAGCCACATTGTGGAAAGACTTGGCTGAGAAGGGTAAGGAAATTAAACCAAACTCATTAGCCCTAAAAACTAACAATATTCTGTAAAACAATCAGAAATCAGCATGAATAGAGACTTAGTAGACAATACCACATGTTGAGTCCATTTCCAAACTCCTCACTGCATTTGAATTAGGGATGTGGGGATACATATGCTTAGATTACAATGTTACACGTGACAGGAAAATACGGTTTCAAATGTCTAACATAAGAGTGAGTAAGTATAATGGATCATAATAAACTATGGGTAACTTGCGAAGAATGGGAATTCTAGAACACTTCATTATACTGTTGCAGAACTTGTACATGGATCAAGAGGCAGTTGTGTGAACAGAACAAGAGAATACTGCATGGTTTCAAATCCAGAAAGGGGTGCATCAGGATTTAATTCTCTCACTATATTTATTCAATCTGTACTTGAGCAAATCATCAGAGAAGCAGTACTACGTGAAGAAGAACACAGTATCAGGCATGGGGGATGGCTTATTAACAGTCTGTTATAGGCAGCTGGCACAGCCTTAAAAGTGGGAGGACTTGAAGCACTGTTGATGGAGACTATGAATCGCAGACTAACTAACATATGGATTAACAACTCAGTGTAAAGAAACCAAAATGTTCACAATTGGACTAAAAGGTAGCATCATACTAAGCAGTGAAAATGTTGAAGTTGTCGAGGATTTTGTCTTGCTTGGATTCATAATCAATGCTCATTCATAATCAATGCTCATGGAAGCAACAGTCAATAAATCAAATGGCACATTGCATTGGATAAATCTAATGCACATGACTACTTTAGAATGTTGAAAAGCAAGGGTGTTATATTGAGGACTAAGGTGTACTTGACATAAGTCATGGTATTTTCAGTGACCTCATATGTAAAAGAGAGGTGGACATCAGATAATGAAGACCAAAGAATAATCAATGCATTTGAAATGTGGTGCTAGTTAAGAAGATTTCAAGTACTATGTACTGCCAAAAGGTCCAACAAATTTGTCTTGGACAAGCACGCCCGGAATGCTCTTTATAAGCAGGAATGGGGAGACTTCACTTCAGGTACTTTGGATATGTTGTTAGGAGAGACCAGACCCTGAAGAAGGACATTATGCTTCATAAAGGAAAGGGTCAGCGAAAAAGAGAAAGACCTTAGACAAGATGGACTGATGCAGAGGCTACGATAATACACTCAAGCATATGACCGATTTTGAGTGTGGCCTAAGATTGGGCAGTGTTTTGTTACACTTTACATAAGGCGGAGATGAGTTGGAAATGAGACCTAACAACAACAACAACGTGAAGTGTTTTCTTCTTAGGTTTGTTGTGATGATTAAATGAAGTAGACTCTATTAAACACTAGTAAAGTAGTTAGCTTAAACTTTAAACAAACATATTTTGTGATAGTACAATCCAACAATACCCCTGCTGGGTACGTATGTCACAGAAATAAGAGACATGACACCAATGGACATGGACTTCCGTGTCCATAGCAGCACTGTTCACAATGACAAGAAATTGGAAACAGATAAAAAGCCCATCAATAAAAAATGGAAAAAGAAACTTTGGTACATACATACTATGGGATACTATGCTTTGCTAAAAGCTATGATGTAACCATAAGCACCCCCTGACATGGTCAGACCTGGAGAACATTATGCTGAGCGAGATAAACCTAAAAAATCCCAAACTCCCTGCCATCGAGTCGATGCCTGCTCATAGTGACCCTATAGGACAGGGCTGAACTGCCCCGTGGGTTTCTGACACTGTAAGTGCTTACAGGATTAGAAAGCCCTGTCTTCCTTTCAGAGTGAAGCTAGCAAATCATAGAAAAGACACATCTTTATATGTGCTATAAAGATAAGACGAAGACAGGCAATGCCATTGGGGTCCTGTAGTCGTTTCGTCTGTCCTTCCAGGCAAGGAGGTGGTAGGACGGACTAACACTTATAACCTATTTCCCACTCACTCATTTGTACATCACAGAGACTACTGCTCCAGTAGAGGCCTCATCTCAGAAAGGGACTACTTCTTAGGGGGAGGGTGTGTTGTCTAGAGAAACAAACCAGTGACACTCATCTGTGTACAGGAAAGAACTTTATATCAAGAAGTAGTTTCATGTTCAGAAAGCCTACCAACCCAGTCCAACTGAAGTTCATGGGTTTGAAGTTGGCTGGAACCTTCTTCCGACTTACATAGCTGCAGACTGATGACACAGGGAGTGGAAGTGGGCTGTCACAAGCTCACAGGCTGGTGGGTGCTGAATCCCTTGGTGCAAGGTTGGCAGAAACATGGTGGGACACCAACAGCTCTTAGGTCCAGAGACCCACCTGGGACAGAGCTCCAGCAAGCAGGAAGGTGAAGGGACAGAGAGAGAGAAAGAAAGAGAGAAAGAGAGATAGAAGGGGTCACCAGTGTCTTCCCTATAAAAAGGCCATGCCTCCCAGGCAGCTTCAACAAGCTGTGACTTGATTCACAGAGTGGACTCCACTCCTCCACAAATTCAAGTTGACATGAAATCTAAGGGGTGAGGAGGGGGAAATGCATGAGGACCTAAAAGGCCATACCACGTGGTTCCGCCATATGATCACCCTAATTGGGTGGCTGATCCTATATTGGTGTCTGTGCACTCCAATGGGGAGTCATGTCCAAGGGTGGGTATATCTTCCTCTTAGATGATGGTTCCCTTTCTCTTGGCGGGTAGAGTCCATCAGAAAGTGAAGTGATGCAGAGATAGGTTAAAAGTTAACATTGTAGCATTTGCTCTCCCTTTTGATTCATTTTTAATTAGTGCAATTTTAAAATTATTTTCTACTTTCCTTTGGATTGAGGTTTTTCTGTGTTCTATTTTGTGATTGTTGTTGGTAAGCTTTTTATATGAGTTCCTTTATAAGCACTACATATGTAAATATATAGGGACAGTAGTAATTGGATCACTAGTTTCTTAGGGCATGGGAGTGGAGGTTGTGGGAACATTTAAAACTAATAATAATAAGTACAAAAATGAAGAAAAGGTTCTAAAATCAATTGTGGTGATGATTGGCCTACCCTTTGAAAATATTCACACCATTGAATTGTATGATACATTAATTATATTTCAATAAATTTGTTAAAATTAAAAAGGGATGATAATAATGATTATAATGATGCACCTAAATGCAGGACCCTCTCTTGCTACAAATACATTCCACAAATGAAACAGTACTTGTTTTCAGATATGATTTACTATATAGGTCAATATTCCTGCTTATAAGAATTAGCAAAGCTGATTACACTACAAGAAACAAACCACAATATTAAAAGCTTCAAAGTACTGTGGGACCAGTGAGAACAAGAAGGAGCAAGTTGCCATAGAGGGGTGGACTGTCTCGAAGGGAGACGGCCTGAAAGCTGATTTCTCCCTGAAGTATCTGTTGATTTTAAGTACAGGCTGGACAGACGGTGATATCAAAGTCTTGACATGACAACAGGAACACTTCTGGGAGAAAGAGAAACTAGCAAGGCTTTGAGTCATCACAAAGGGTCTAATGGGACAAAATTGGAAAGACTTTAGGGCCTTAAACAAGTGCCATCTTTCCCCTGCAAGGCATTGTGGGATCCTGAGGCTGAATGGAAATCGAAAGCCCTAAATGAAATGCTCAGGAAATAGGGAAATCTTTTCGGGTTTAATGGGGTTTGAGGAACCAAGAATGTCAGGATGAGGGCACATAACAAAAAAAATCAAAAAAGCAAATGAGAAGGAGTAGTGAATTGACACAGGATTGACAGCTGTTTTTGACTGGGATCCAGACAGGAACCTTCCAGAAGAAGGCTGCTGAAATACAGAAAAACCAACGGAGACCTGGTATTTGTGTGGGGCTGGAATGGTAAAATCAGGCCTCAAATGATAAGATGGAGAGCACCAAATACAAGGTCAATCTCCATTCGAACATCAGAATTTGAAGTTCTTTGGAACATGAGCTAAAAAACTCAGCTTTAAATCTGGATGAGGAGAAAATCCCCTGTATTCTTTCAAGGCAGAGGAAAGAAAGATCTAGGACTCTTTATTGAAAGCCTTGGAGGATTTTGCGGAGGAATAAGGGGGACTCAGACATGGATTGGTTTAGCAAAATTGTCACCTAGCCTTGGCCTAATCTAAATCCTCATTGTTCCTAACTCTCATATCTTGAACTTTTAAGTGCCCAATAGAGGAAGTGAAGACCCTTGTTTAGTAGAAGAAAATATTGAATGGAGTGTGTATGAATTTTTTAATACACAATGCCTGGCATATAATAGCCACATCTGTAGAGTTGGTAGAGGCATACTAGGAAAAGATTATCACTAATGTGGTTCAGAAAATATAGGGAAATGGACATAAATAAATGTAATGATAAAATAAACCGAAGGATGGGAATCTTTCTGGAGAATCTGATGTATATTATACAACTGAAAAATATCTGAATTAAGAACAAAATTACTGGTTTAGCAGTAGATTGGATACAACAGAAGAGAAGAACGAGGGATGAAAGACAAGTTATAGGGATATTGACTTTAAATCACAAAAAGGAGAAAAATGGGACTAAATTTTTAAAGAATAAATGGAAAATGTGGGAAGTAGTCAAAATATGTGAACCAGAACCCCCAGAACCAGAACCCCCAGAAAAACAGGAGAGGCGGAAAAGACAAACTGAGGCAATATACAATCAGATAATGAGGAAGAATTTTCTGACAATGGTGGAAGACAGTAATTTACAGATACATGAAGCTTAGCAGTCGCAACACATAATAAATACAAAGAAACATATGCCCAAGAATACTAAAACATAATTATTAAAATCCTAAGGCATTTTAAAAATCAAAAGGCAACTTGAGGGGCCAGGGGAGGACATTACTTTTAAAGGCACAACAATCTGACTGACAGCTGACTTCTCATCAAAAATAATTCATATAAGAAAGTAACAGAAATAACTATTTTAAATACTGAAAATAATTTCCAACTTAGAATTCTATGTAAAATGTATAGTTTTCATCCTTAAAGGCAAACTATAAATGTTACCAGGTCCAGATATGAACGAAGGAGGGAGTTAGTTGGATGCTAACGGGCTTGCCTTCATATGCGTTAAAAGGCGTCCTAAAATGTAGGGTAGCAATAGCGCAAAACCTTAGGGCACGACAAGTGGAAATTATGTGTTCTAAGCATCTGTATTATTAAGAAAGTAGTGAAAGTACTTTTGTATTGGATTTCGCCCAATACATATGGATTGGATTGCAATATGCCATTGATACATGTGTGTGTGTTTTTTAACTCTTGAGTATTCACAAAAAGAAGAATAAAGAAATTTTTTTAAATTAAGGAGAACTATGGAACCGTAAAATGTAATGAAACAAATTTAACATATGTACTTGTAGAAGTACGTACCTAAGCATAAAGAAGGGGAAGCACTGAGAGCAGAAAGGAAGATAAACAAAGCTAGCGCGGTAGAGTGGGAAGCCGGACTACATGCGAAGTCTGAGTGCTAGAGACCCGAGTTTTAAACGTGCAGGCATATGATAGAGACGTGATTTGGGGCAAAGGGAGGCTGCACATTGTAATGGAGCTTTCTCCATGGAACTGTGACTCTCTGTGTCTTTGGATCTCAGGAGAAGGAGAGTTATAAACATCCTACTCTCTTGGCTAGTAAAGTAGTCTCCAAGCCTTATATGTGTCTCAGGTTCTGTAAAAGATTTAAAAAATGTTTTAAGCTTTTTAAAATAAATCTAACTCTAGGCATACAACATATGGAAGATTAGCGTATGATCCTTGATGGGCAGCATTTTAAAACTGGTTTCATTCATCTACAAAAAGTAATATCAACAACTTTCATCAACCAATGGGACAGGCACTGGGTTCCCACAGCAAGTAAGTGTCCCCTTTCAAACGAGGCTGATAATCTAAAATGTAAAAAGGCAAAACCAATGATCAACTATGAAATAGTTCAACCATTATACCGTAGAGCGAACTGAATCCACATAACCGGAGCGAAGCCCCATGAGACCACAAAATAAATATGTTCACATGCTTTGGTGATCCATACAAAGCCAGCAGAAGCATCATGAGAGGGAGTAATAGACACTAAGGCTAAAGGCCAAGTCCAAATGACATAAATGTGAGAAAAATAGCAGAATCGAACAACTAAACACACCCTATTTAATTAAGTTGGAGACAGTCGGTGACTCCCAGACCTTGATGAACAAGTTAAGTGATTATATATACATATATGTGCGTGTGTGTGTGTGTGTGTGTGTGTGTGTGTCTATAAATGTGTGCCATCAAAATGTAGATACACACCTACTAGGAGGCTACAAAGAGTTCATGGTAAAAATTGAAGTCAAAGTTACCATTATTTCCCACAAACGTATAAAGCATATATATACATCTCCAGGGTATAATTGATTAATTTTAATTTTGGTGTCGGCAAAGAACACTGGCTGCACCATGAGCCGTCAGAAGAACAAATAAATCTGTTCGGAAGAAATACAGCTGTATTACTTCTTAGAATTGAAGACTTGAGGCTAGCAAGACTTCATCTGACATACTTTGGACATGTTATCAGGAGGAACCAGTCCCGGAAATGCATCCTGCTTGGTAGAGTCCGAGGTCAGCGAAAAAGAGGAAAATCCTCAAGGAGATGGACCAGCACGAATCCAAGGTTAGGGAGAAGAGGACGATGCTCTATGAGATGGACGGGCCTGAGTCCAAGGTCAGGGAGAAGAGGACGATGCTCTATGAGATGGACCGGCACGAGTCCAAGGTCAGGGAGAAGAGGACGATGCTCTATGAGATGGACGGGCACGAGTCCAAGGTCAGGGAGAAGAGGACGATGCTCCACGAGATGGACGGGCCTGAGTCCAAGGTCAGGGAGAAGAGGACAATCCTCCACGAGGTAGACGGGCCTGAGTCCAAGGTCAGGGAGAAGAGGACAATCCTCCACGAGGTGGACGGGCCTGAGTCCAAGGTCAGGGAGAAGAGGACAGTCCTCCACGAGGTGGACGGGCACATTAGCTCCAACATGACAATTGTGAGGCGAGTGTAGGACAGAGCTGTGCTTCCCCTACTGCATGTGAGATTGTCCCTGGAAGTTGGATCCAACTTGATAGCATCTATGAACAACAAAATGTAAGCACAACAAAAAGTAAGGCATAGGTGGGTGCAGATATACATATATTTACATATATACAATGACCCAAATACCAGGTCTAATTTTAATTTCAGGATTGAATATTTTTATACAAATTTACAAATTTTAATTTGTTAAGTAACACAAATATTTTGATAGTGAGGCAGTCCACTTAATTGGTGTATCAAGATCAACTCTATATCTCTAAAAATTTGATTTTAGAAATCTCATTTATTGGACCTAATCATTTTATGTTTTAGTTAATGATATTTTTCATATTTCATTTTACTGATTATGCTAAACATTAAAATATACTTTTGCAAAAGCATCGATGAGCACTTTAGCTTGAACCATTTGTGGTTACTTTAGAGCAGTGGTTCTCAACCTCCCTAATGCCATGACAGTTTCCTACAGTTCCTCACGTTGTGGTGACACCCCAACCATAAAATTATTTTGTTGCTCGTTCATCACTGTCATTTTGCGACTGTTATGAATTGGGCAACCCCTGTGAAAGGGGCGTTCGACCACCAAAGGGGTCGGTCCCACCGGTTGAGAACCGCTGTTCTAGACCATCTAAATATAATTTCAAACATGCCTAGATGACAAGATGTACATTTGGTCCATAGGCCATACCGTATCCTCTCTGCAATTGACCAGAGATGTTCTAAAATAGCATAATGAGCTACTTTAAATTTTCTTCTTTATGTCACTTCTTCAGTTTTAATGTATAATTTATGTGAGGTTTGTACTAAAGGTTAACCATGACAAAAAAGAAATAGTAACAGCAAGAGATATGACTAATTCTCTGTGGTAGAGTGAACTTCCTTAATAGGGTTCTTCTATGCGTGTCTCTGTAACTCATACTAAATGACTAGGTAGAACTGTGCAAATAGGGCGCGTGGACCACTACCAGAGGAGAATGGTTCATTGTAGTTGCCAGGCCATGAGAGAAATCACAGGACCCTTGGACGTGGATCACTTTGGGGACAGAACAAAAGAGCTTGCCAGACCAAAGGCCAGGAGACAAGAGAGAACAGATGACCCACATCGAGACTGGCCCTCCGGGGCGGAGCAGTAGGCTGGTTTCCCGGCACAGCGAGGCAGAGACTAGACAGCATGTGGCTGGGAGGCTGAGGCTGGTGCAGAGAATTGGCTGCTGGCTGAGGAGGGGGCTGTTCTGGACCAATGACGCTATCCTTACTGTTACTGATCCTATTACTGTGGCCATCTGTCAACTTTCCTAGTAAAATGCCATAATTGTGTGTTTGTCTGTGACTTCTGGGTCACCAAGGCAATAAACTATTGACCCAGCAGAGAAGTTGAGTGTCATGGGAGGAACGATTGGTGTTCGAATAGGTAAAGAAAGACGGAGGGTGGAGGCATGTCCGACACCTGCCTTTGGGCAATAGGCATGCCAGAGGAAGTCAGGGATGGTCCGCATGCCATCGTCTGCATTCCCAAACTCCATTAATGGCATTAATTAAAAATGAATACCTTAAAAATAGCATATGATGGATGCAGAACTAGAGCATTTCTTAAATGGTAAGATGTTTTGAAGGAATGTGTTTTGCAAGTTGGCTTTGGTGTCATATTCTCCAGTTGCACATGCTGAAGAAACCTCACAACTTGTCAAATTCCCAACACCCATGTGACTCACCAATATGCAATAATTTATGGAAGCGCTGGTTTAACCTTTCACTCAATTGCAATGTGATACCAACCATCTTTGAAAAAGCCAAGTCAAGCTTTATAAAAGGTCATCTACATTTCATCTGTAAACAGTTGTTGCAAACATTCCAAGAGTGAGTACTGTTGGAACAGCAAATGATTGCCCCAATGGATGTAATTTACACTAAAATGATGCCCAATCACATTAGCTACTCGGTATTACATATATAATCCAGACTTTCTTGATTTGAGAAAAAATGGAACTGAATATTGAAATGGAAATATGTGTTCATAAAGTAGCATAGAGACTCATATCTTTTGAACATTGGAACATGGATATTCCATAAATGGTTGGGTCGTACCATATCAATACTTCCTATGTTACAACTTTAAGAGCGGTAAAAGACATTAGGCCCTAATTAGTTCATTGCATTTCATGTACTTTAGGAAGGTAGATTGGTATGACCTTAGGACTGAGTTCTCAATCTTAATATCCTTAGTTTTTAACTCGACCAATTTTAGTCATGAAAAGAGAAACGAGAAAACATTATTATGCCTTACCCATATGGTTCTGATATGTATGAAATTTAGGGGAAAAAAAGAAATCTAACATAATCCTTTGTGCTGTTTGTGGATCAGGCCCTTCATAAGGAAAGTTTGATATTAAAGGTGCACATTATTATCATGTATGCCTATCTGTTTATTTCTATGCCTGAAGTAGGGTCACTGTATGCACCAAGCAAGTTTTTTTCTTACATATTTGTTCTTCTTAGATCCCAATCACTAATATAGCCCTCAAAGAAGTTTGCAATTTCTTTTGTATTTTCCTTATTTCAGAAAATAAAATAATTTATTGCCATCATAGTAACGAACTTTCTGCCTCCAGTTATGAGCACCCAGGTCTTTCTGGTGTGCGTAGGGTGGCTGTGAGTCAGCCTGAACTCAACAGCACCTATCAGCAATGGCAGTTTTTATCTACGACTATGACTCATTTAAATAATCCAGCATTGGCAGAATTCACAGGAGGGAAATTCAGGTGAGGAATCTGGTTTTTGTTTTTTTTAAGTCATTTTATTGGGGCCTCATACAACTCATCACAATCCATACATACATCAATTGTATAAAGCACATTTGTACATTTGTTACTCTCATTACTCTTTTAAAAAAAATTATTTTATTGAGGGCTCGTACAATTCTTATCACAGTCCATATATCCATCCATTGAGTCAAGCACATATGTACACCTGTTGCCCTCATCAATCTCA
>NW_022103915.1:94323409-94326001 GCF_000313985.2 Echinops telfairi
TTGTGTCAGTAGAGCGGGCACCCACTGATATGATTTTAAGTTCTTTGATGTCTCATAACTGATCCCTTTTACACCTCGTGGTCAGTCAGGCTGGTGTGCTTCTTCCATATGGGCTTTGATGTTTCTCAGCTAGATGGCCGCTTGTTTGTCTTCAAGCCTTTAAGACCCAGACGCTATATCTTATGGTAGCCGGGCACCAACAGCTTTCTTCACCACCTTTGCTTATGTTCACATTTTTCTTCAGCAATCAATTCGGGAAGGTGTGCATCCTGGAATGCCAATTTAAAAGAACAATGTGTTCTTGCAATGAGTAAGTGCTTGAGTGGAGGCCCAGTGTCCATCTGCTGCCTTAATACTAAACCTATAAATATATGCACGTAGATCTTTTTCCCCACAATCATATGTAAATATGAGTCATTTTATTGGGGCCTCATACAACTCATCACAATCCATACATACATCAATTGTATAAAACACCCCCCTGCTGAGGGGTTTTGGGGAGGAGACGAGCTAATCAGGGTGCAGGGTAGCAACAATGAAACATATAACTTTCCTCTAGTTCTTTAATACTGGACATTCCAGTCTTAAAACCTCCATACATACCCTTTGTCCCCTAGTTCTTTCCTCCATGTCCCTTTACTTTCCTCTTGTCCCACTATCATGGTCAGCCTTCATTTGGGTTTCAGTGATTTCTCTCATTTACATTGCCCTTGCTGAATCCCTACCAGGCCTCTCGCACCCTCCTTGCCACTGTTTTTGGATCACTTGTTGCTCCCCTGTCCCTGGGTTGGTCAGCACCACCTCCTTACCCCTGCTACTCCTCTCCCGTGTCCCCCCGGAACCATTGGTCCCATTGTTTTCTCCTCCAGACTATTCATCCAGTCTATCTTATCTAGATAGATCTGTAGAGATATTAATATGCATGAAAAACCAGGCCATAGCAAGCTAGACAACCAGTGAGAGCACAGCGATGGCAACAAAAAAGGAAACCAATTACCCAGAGCAGAATAAGTTAATTAAACAAGAAAAAAAAATTAAGCAGAAAGAAAAACCTGTAAATAGATCAAGGTCTGATTTTTGATCTCTAGGTGTGTCCTTCAGTCAAGACCGATGGGGTTCCATGCTCTGACCCCAAGTCTGTCCTTTGTACTCCCTCGGGGGCTCTCTGCTCTGCTCCCATGGTTGCTTTGCCGCACACTTTTTGTGGTTTGCCTCGGTGTCTCAGGGTCAGTCTGGGCCAGTCCTGACACTGAGTCTCCAGTGTTGTTCCCTTTAGAGCCTGGGGCCATCAAGGAACGGCGTGTCTCATGGTGGGATCAGCCATATTGTCCACTCTGTCCACTGGCTGTTCAGAGCGTGGATGTCGTCCTCCAGGCCTGGTGGGTCAGGATGTGCTCCACTCTCTCTTCCTCCCCCTAAGTGCTCCCATTTGCTCTGATCAGACATGCCCCTCTCCCCTAACTGCAGCTTCATTGTTGTCCTCTCAAGTAGCTTCTTCTGGGGGGAGGGGCAGTTGGAGGAATCTGTTTTAAAAGAAGGGAAGAAAGACTGAAATTTCATTAGTAGAAATATAGTGAGTTAGGCCATATTGAGGAAAAATTTCAATAGAAATTATGGGGGAAAGGACAAAAGACTAAGAAGAAGATAACCCTCAAGAATGGTAGTCCCCCCCCTTTTTTTTTTACTACAAACATGATGTTGCCAAGAACATGGTGGGAGCTTTGCAAAGTGTAGTTATGTGTTAGTCCGGGTAGACTAGAAAAACAAATTCATAGGGATGCTAATATGTGTATAAGAGACAGTTTTATGTGGAGGGTAATTGTACATTAAGAAAGCATCTCAACACAGTCCAGATCAAGTCCATAGGTCCGATATTAGCCCAGATGTCCAATACCAATCCATAAGGTCCTCTTCAGACTCACAAAACACATGCAATGACGCCGAATGCAAGAAGATCACAGGCCAGTGGGTGCAAAGTCTTGTGGATCCAGTGGAGGTAAAAGCATCTCAGTGCTGGCAGGGGTTTCCACATGGCTCCTCCAGTTTCCAGGGCATGGGGTCTATCAGCATAGTACCACGTGTCTTGTCAGTAGAGCATCTCTCAAGGAGTCAGCCTTGTCAGTAGAGAGTCTCCAAGGGAGTGACCACAGAGAGAGGTGTCTCCCACCTCCAAGGAAGAAAACACAAGAGTTTCCAGAATCCTCAGGAGAAGCCCATGCCCACACAGAGGCCTCATTGGCTATGACTGGATTGACACACTAGCCTCCATCCCTTTTCTCTTAATCCTCTCAAATCCCAAATTGACACCAGATTATGTAACTACCACAGACCACACCTGACAATTTGACACTTTAACATAACTCTTTAGCCATAAATAATTTTCAAACAAACAATAATAAAATCATATCTGTACCTATCAGGATAAAACTAAAATGCATATAATTTAATATGTGCTACCCTCATTTTTTAAGATCATTTTATTGGGGGCTCATACAATTCTTATCAAAATACATCCATCCATCCATCGTGTCAAGCACATTTGTACATTTGTTGCCATCATCATTCTCAAAACATTTGCTTTCTACTTGAGCC
>NW_022103915.1:94327054-94329047 GCF_000313985.2 Echinops telfairi
CTTGCTGAATCCCTACCAGGCCTCTTACACCCTCCTTGCCACTAATTTTGGATCACTTGTTGCTCCCTTGTCCCTGAGTTGGTCAGCACCACCTCCTTACCCCAACCTCCTCCTCTTGCACCCCCCCACCCCCTAAACCATCAGTCTCATTGTTTGCTCCTCCAGACTGCTCATCTAGCATAGCTTATCTAGATTTGCAGAGATAATAATATGCACTAAATAACAAGGCATAGCAATACAAAGCAACAAAAGAGAACACAACGATGACAACAAAAAAGAAGACCGATGACCCAGAAAAGAATAAGTTAATTTAAAAAAAAAAGAAGAAAAGAAAAAGAAAAAAAATTCAAAAAAAAAGAAAAACCTGTAAATAGATCAAGGTCTGATTTTTGACCTCTAGGCATGTTCTCCAGTCATGTCAGATGGGGTGTCATGCTCTGGCCCCAAAGCCTATTCTTTGCACTCCCTTGGAGCCTCCCTGCTCTGCTCCCCTCATTGCTCTGCCACATGCCTTTAGTGTTTTGCCTCAGTGTCACGGGGTCAGACTGGGCCAGTCTCAACACTGAGTCTCCAGTGTTGTCCCCTGTAGGGCCATGGGTCAGCAAGGGACATCGTGTCTCATAATGGGATCAGCCATATGGTCCACTCTGTGCCACCCTCATTTAAACATAATATTCTCTAAGTGACAAAACAAAAATGTCCTATGCCTAACAATTGCAGTTAATTCACACCTACAACTTAATTCTATAATCCTATGAATATACATTCCCACCACCTATGAAAGTTTGTAAGCCTACCACTTCATGCCTTTATCCATCCAATTTTGGGTATCCAATTTCTATACTGCCCACTTACATCAACCCAGTGGTTTGAGAAGACAATCATATTCTTTGATGTGAAGAATCATCATTCCAGTTGGAACCTTGTGAAATCCACCTCCATAAGCAAAGTCAATTCAGGACATGCCATCCATAAAGTCTACAGCAATGTGCACCTGTTTACAGGCTCAAAAGTTTTTATCTGGTCAAGTTCTGGTCAACTTAATGTGGGCTGCCTCACTTAGGGTCACCAGGGTTTCCAATGATCGCCTTGCTTAGACCAGTGGTTCTCAACCTCTCTACTGCTGCGATCCTTTAATGCAGTTCCTCTTGTTGTGGTGACCCCCCAACCATAAAATTATTTTTGTTGCTATTTCATAACTGTACTTTTGCTATTGTTATGAATCGGGCGACCCCTGTGAAAGGTTCATTTGACCCCCAAGGGGGTTGTGACAAACAGGTTGAGAACTGCTGCCTTAGACCCTGGCCCTATCACAAATTCCCAACAACCCTAAGTTGCAAGAACCTGGTGGGGCTTGAAAAGTACAGTTAGTTTCAGTGACGTCTGAACAGCTCACTCTCTTTCCTATGCCCCATAACAAAGAGGTTTCTACCTTGTGATAATGGCACTTTCGTGAAAAAAGCAAAACGCCGGCAAATGAGAGAAGCAGTAATTACAGGTAAAGCCACATGCAGTCTACAAAACATCCACGTGGACAGGCTGGAGAGAGTGGGTAGGTGTGCAACAGTGGAGCTGCAGCAATGAGGGAGTCGTACCGCAGAGGGGACACTCATGACACACACGAGTTGGCTAGAAAAGATGGAGCCTATGTGCTTAAAGGATTTTGAGTTTATCCGATATTTTCCCATCTACGGATACTGGCTTAGGTGAGTATAGACCAGTAGTTTTCAACCCAGGGTGATCTTTGCTCCCCAGGTGGCATCATGGTTGCATGTTGGGCTGCTAACTGACCAGCCAGCAGTTCTAAACACCAGACTCTCCTAGAGAGGAAGAGGAGGGTTTCTGTTACCATAAAGAGTCAAAGTTCCGGGCACTCACAGCGGCCATTCTACCCTGCCTTCTAGGGTCATTATGAGTCTGAATTAACTAGATGGCAGTCCATGACAGGCAATCGTGGTTGTCACAATTGTGGGGTGGTGATTGTGCTACTAAG
>NW_022103915.1:94329694-94331835 GCF_000313985.2 Echinops telfairi
CACGATTCAAAATCTCTGAAGTTGGAAAGAAGAAAGAAATGTTAGAGGTGGTGCGCTATGAAGATTGGCATGAAAGTGAATTCCCCGGTCCTTCTTTTGGCCTCATATGCCGTTCTTGGAGTCGAAGAGGTAGGGAACCTGTACACTGGAAAGGACGCAGACCACCACAGAGCAATAGCCTATGCTTTCTAACCAAAGGGCCACAAAACACATAAAACTTCCAGAAAAGAACGGCTCTCCTGTAGCAGAGAAAAACAGGAAAAAAGTGCAGCATCACCCCACTCGTGCCCGCAAAAGCCAAATGAGGAGACTAGACTTCCAATCTCATCAACCTTTAATGAGACCTCTAGCCCCCCACCGGGCAGGTGTCAGAAAAGGCCAAATAAGGATCCAGGACCTTTAACCAGGCCAGGTGGTAATGAGTGCTCCACCGACACACGCACACATGCGCACGCACACACAGTGTCAGTTGAGATTTCCAGTGTCTTCCTCCACAGTGATAAGGTGCCCCTTTCTTTCCCTACGAGGTTAGTGTTAAAAGAGGCCCAGTGGAGAAATATCTTTCACTACCACCCCCGTGTTAATGAGGCCACCATCGAGCAGTGTCAGTGTACACCATGTGGGGTCATAAGTAGACACCCCTAGCCCATTCAGCCAGAGAAGCCAGTCCGGACCCCGTGGGGATCGGTCATGCCCATTCTCACCCAGCAGTACTGAGGTGGGTCAACAGAAGCCAATGAGAAATCTGGACTTCTCTTCCAACCTGGCAGTAACAAGGTAGCGCTCCCCCCTTTCCTGCCAAAGCAGTGTCAGACGAAACCACTTAAAACAGGAGGTTTCAATACGATCCAGAATCTTACAGGATTATATCCCAAATGTTAAATCAGTCTTCATTCAAAGAACCAAGAAGATTGCAAACTGAATTAAAAAACCCCCAAAACTATACATGCGAACACTGAGAATTTAGGGATGCTAGAATTGTGTGGATATTTTAATATAGCTATCATAAAAGTGCCTCAATGACCCATTTATGAGGAAACTTGAAACAAAATTTTAAACTATTCTCAGCAAATAAACAGAAAACACAAAGAAAAAGTATCCAGAAATTTTAGAACTGAATATATAATAACCCTTCGCCCTCAGCATTCGTCTCCCTGAGTTGATCGCTCTAACAAGGGAACGGAGAAGATGGAGAAATGAATTGGGTAGCTTGAAGGCACAGTAGTAGATATAATCCAATTTAAACAACCGAGAGAAAATAGGTTTTCAAAACAAAACCAAACAGAACCTCAAGGATCAGCGGACCTGTAACTCAAGATCTAACAGCAATGCCTTGAGTCCCAGAAGGAGAGAAGAAAGAGGAGAGGGCGGAAAAGCACACAGAAATAATGGCTGAAAGCTCCCCACAGGCCCTAGCTGGTAGAATTCTTGGGGTGTTTCAAGTTTATATGTAGCCATCCACAATGTTCAAACTGGTCTCTAGTCACCTGAAGCAACAGAGAGGGGAAAGCGAACCAAGAACCGGGGGAGAGACAGGAGCGCATGCTTCTATGAATTACTGTCTTCTCTCCCGTGCGATCAGAATCAATGTGTGCTACCTGAATAGCATCACTGAACACTGTACTCAAAGGTCTATAGAAGGATACTCATCAAAAGAGGAAAGAGGTGGAACATAATTTTAATTTCGTATAGAATCCAGACTGTCTGCCCCATGGAGGCTGGGTCACTCCCCAAAGCGGAGCTACTCCCTGAATTTTAAAGGGAATCTGCCTGAAACTTCTGAACTACTATTTAAACCTGACACTAATCAGTGTCATTAGTAATTTCTCCTCGTGTACATTGTTCTTCTAAAGCATGATTGATAGATAGGCAAATAAGCAGAAAGGTTGGGTGAGAAGCTTAAGGGGAGAATGAGTAGATGTTGGGGATGGTAGAGATTTCTGAAAAGGAACGCTGAGAATGAATGGCTGGGCCACCTGAAGAACGCCATCCACCTTGTTGATTTGGACAGGAAAGCATTATTGAATCGGAGTACATTTTACTGCATATCACCCCACAGAACTTAAAGAAGACTTCCCAAATGTATCAAAGTTATAATCTACGCATTAAGAAGTTGAGTAGATCTGAAACAGGATAATCCC
>NW_022103915.1:94332947-94334792 GCF_000313985.2 Echinops telfairi
AAAGTGATGCTAAATCTATGCCAAAGTACATAGAAAGTATTTGACTGACAAAAAGCACTCAAATAATATGTGCTATTTTCGCGTATACTTACATAAGGAAATTTTGGACATACTTTGCAAAGTTGGCAGTCAGTTCAGATTAGTACTATTTCTATGGCTTATAACAGGCTTAAATGCTTCTCTGAAATTACAGAATAAATATGTGTAAAACACAGTAATGAGAGCATTTACAAGTAAATTTTTTTTTTGAGTCACAATGGTGACAGTAGGTAGGTAGTTGTGAATTTGTCAAAGTTTTTGTTTTTATAGCTGCTTTGTGTATGCATATTTGTGTATTTAATATTTATATTTACAAATGATATTTGTGGCCATTTATTTGGGGTTTAATGTTTTTAATCTTGGTTATATTTCAGTATGCATTTCTATATTGCTCTTATTTCAGAAAGTTATGAAAAACTCTGAGGCTTACTCTAGTAACATCCTGGACTCACAAAATCTTTCACTATTTTTTTTCTTTTATTGCCATCCCGTTTTTTAATTAAATAACTCTATTGAGATATAATTTCTAAGCCTTAAAGTTCATCTATTTTAAGGTAGCAAAATGTAGTTCAATAATTTTCAGTATATTAACTTCGTTATGCTATCAGAATGATAATCCAGTTTTAGAGCAGCTTCATCATCCCAGAACAAAACCTCAACCCATCAGCAATCGCTCTCCACGTTCCCTGGACTCCCCTTCCCGGGCCTAGGTCATCACTAATCCATTCTTTATAACTTTGCTTACATTGGCTATTTCATGTAAATTTAATCATGTGATACATGTTGCTTGCCACTGACTTTTCATTTAGCACCTTTTTGTGGTTTAACCATGTTGTTGTGTCAGTGTTTCATTAATTATATACATATGCCATGTTTTACCATTAACCATAAACATACTATTATTCATTCATTGGTTGATGGCATTTGGGATGTTTACACTTTTGGATTATTAAGAATAATGCTGCTATGAACATTGTGTCCAGGTTTTCAGGTGAGTTATTATTTATGGAAATTACACATGTATTATTACACGTGCACTTTTGTGTAAGTTCTTATTTCTCTTGAAGATATATATACACACATCTATACATGCATATATATGTGTACATCTATACATATATGCTATCTATAGCATATAGCATAGTTCTTTGCAACCCTGGTGGTCCAGTGGCTATGCGATCGGAGGCTAACTGAAAGGTCATCAGAGCAAACCCACCACCCCTTGGTGAGAAAAATAAGTGGCAGTCTGCTTCCTTAAGGATTTCAGCCTGGAAACCCTCGGAGGCAGTTCTACGCTTCCTATAAGGTCAGATGCTGAGAGTCAGGGTCTACTGCATGGCAGTGGGTTTTGTTGTTTTGAGAGAAACAAGGGGAAGGTACATAACTCTGTGTGTGTGTGGGGGGGGTTAGGAACTGTCAAAAAAAGGGTACAAAGTGGATTCACAATTTTACATTTCCACTAGCAGTGCACGAGTGTTCTGAATTCCTTACATCCTTGCCAAACTTGTAATTGTGTGTCATTTTTATTATTTACTATTGCTGGTAGGTGCTATTGAATTGGTTCCAATTCATAACAACTCTATTTACAACAAAGCAAAATATTGCCCTTGTCACAGAAGGATCCTTCTCACGGATCTCATGTTTGGTCAAAGAGAGGGCCCATGATGGACAGGAATTGGCCCATCCCACTCACGTGTCTGATGTATAGAAGATGAAGTTTCACCACCCTAACTTCAAAGGAGAACTCTGACTCTACTTCTTCAAAGACCAATTTGTTAGTTCTTCTGAAAGTTCACGATATATTTA
>NW_022103915.1:94337146-94338115 GCF_000313985.2 Echinops telfairi
CCTACAAGCCTTTAAGACCCCAGACGCTATATCTTTTGATAGCCGGGCACCATCAGCTTTCTTCACCACATTTTCTTATGCACACATTTTTACAGCAGATTTGTCCAATGCAATATGTTGTTTGATGTCTTGGCTCTACTTCCATTAGTGGTCATTGTAATTCTTTGTAGTGCCTGGCCCTTGACAACTTCAGTATGTTCTACACACTTATCACAATGGTCCATTGGGGAGGATTTGTGATCTCTTTACATTGCGATGTACTCATGCATCATACTGAAGGATGTAATCTTTGATCATTATCCGGAGTGCTTCACGTGCGCTGGACTTTCAGCAGGCGCGGTTTTGTCATCTGTGTAGGCTAGGTTGTTACTGAGTCTTCCTCTAAATCTGATGCTGTGTTTTCCTTCAAAAGGTCCACCTCCCCGAATTATTTGCTCAGGATACAAACTGAATCAATATGGTAAAAAGGACACAACGCTGGCACATAACTTTACTTATTTTAATTTGTTCAGCATCTGTTCTGTTTGAATGGCATCCTCTTGATCTATACAACTGGTTTCACTTGAGTAAAATGAAGAATTCTAGATTTCTCATTCTTGGCAATGTTCTCCATAATTTGTTGTGATCCACACAGCTTAATACCTATTCATATTCAATAAAACACAGGTGAATATTTATCTGGTATTCTTTCCTTTCAGCCAAGAGTCATCTGATGATGCCCCTCATTCCTTGGCCTTTGCTAAATTAGCCTGAATTTCTAGCATTTCCCTGTTGATGTACTCTTAAAAACCTTTTGGGGGTTTTATTTGTTTTTGTTTTGTTTTTTAATAATCTTCAGCAAAAAAAATTGCTAGGTAATTCCTGCATTCTGTTGGGTCACCTTTCTGTGGAATGGACATTTAATATTACACCCACCTAGTGTGCAGTGGCGTCTCAAGATGGATTTGGTTTGCTTTCTCTAATGACTGA
>NW_022103915.1:94338912-94350170 GCF_000313985.2 Echinops telfairi
AAAATTAACATATACTGACTACTATCAAGTCAGTTCTCACTCACAGCGACCCTCGACTGCACAGAACTGTCCCTGTGGATTTCTGAGACTATAAAGCTATATGGAAGTAGAAAGTTTCATCTTTCTCCTACAGAGTGGATTTGGGCTTAGAACTGCTGGTCTTTTTGACCTTTTGTTGCAGCCAAACTCATGTCCTACAACACCACATGTATTAATATGTATTAATACCTCATTGAGGTATTAATTGAGCAACTTTGGTGAAATGACTATGCAACCTAAGAGAAGTGGAGATATAGCAGAGGGAAAGAGAAAATAGGGCATCTGGCTTGAGGACATTTAAACATTTAAACTCCAGGAACTGGACTCTGCCTTATGCAATGAGTTTGTCTTAGACGTTAGCAGTAAATAAATGAATTCAGAATGGAAGACTTCGACAACGTCACAACTTAGGAATAGTTTCCTCCTCCTCCATCTCATGGTAAAATCTGTGTTTAATTTTGTTTTGTATTTTTCTCCAAATCTCTTCCAGGAAACCCTTTTAAAATCTATAAAGGATGATTTTTTTTCTGAGTGCCAAATGTATGCTTGACATGATGCTAAAGGTATATGACCCATTCAGTAGATATTATAGCTTTCTTTTAACAAATGATGAATGAAGGCATTATAAAGGTGGAGTTTACCCAAGTTGTATAGTTTGAAATCATTGGAGCTGGACTTCTTAGCTCCTGAAATCTGTGTTGTTAATAACAACAACAACAAAAGGATTAGTTGTCCAGGACTGTGATAGTACAACTGATTTTCTATCATCACCGAACACCCAAGAAACTCTTTTATGAATTCAATAAGTCAAGAATAGTGGAGAATCCTACTACTGTCATCCCCAGTGCGGTATAGCCATGGAAATGCTACTCTTTCCACCATATGCTGTCCACAACTCTACAGACATCACAAGTCCCCACTCTTATTCCCTACCACCTTCTAATAGTGAACCATTCCTTAAGCTATGGTCATTTCCTCAAGGATGCTCTCTCTGTCCTCCCAGTATCTTGCAATCCCTCCTGACCCAATCATGATTGCTATTTAATTATTAATTATATCCTGTATCTCACTAATACCAGCATTCCCTGTGGTCTCGTTCACTGCTGGGCCCTCAGCACCTAGTGCACATGAGATAACAGAAAAGTCGTTTCTGTTGGATGAATAGAGGAACGAACAATTTGAATGATAATATCTTCTCAAAGGTAGAGCTTTGTTCACCATATTTTACTGACCATATTTTGATTTACCATATTTAATCGTTGTTGTAAGTTGCCATCATGTCTTTTCTCATGCATGGAGATCCCACGTGTGCAGCGTAGAACTGCTTCTCAGAGTTTTCAAGTGCATACAGTATACTACGGATGTATGACTATATAGGATCATCCCTGGCATATAGAAATATAGAGATATTGAATTCTACTTTTGCAAGTAGATTGCCAATCCTGTTTTCTGAGGCACATTTGGATGGCTTTGAACCACCAGCCTTCTGACTAGCAGTTGATCATGTAACCTTTGGCACCAGCCAAGGATTCTTTGTATCTGGGTGTATGTGTGTTAAAAAGTGCTAGTAATTCTAAATAAAAAGATTGTTACTTAAGCTTATTATTAATACTTCAACTAAATTGGATTCCAGATTTACATCACCCGACCTCTTTCTCTCTCTGCCCACTGTCATTGAAAACCTGAAAGCTAGCTGAGCAAAGGGAGGGAATGAATGCCAATTTCATTCCAAAAGTAGATCATCCCTCTCTGTACATAGTTGAATCGTACATGCATGGTGTAAGTTCAAACTGTAGCGCTCATTGAAAATTTGGTCTGGCATAAGCAGTCATAATAAAGGCACATTTTGGTGATTATGCATACAATATAGGACATTTTTTCTCCTGCTTTTTACTCCAGCCTCCCTCCCAAGTCTCCCACTCGTGTCAGGAGAAGGGTAAAGACAGATAGGAGCAAGAGGGTCTGATGTCATGTCACTGTTGTGTGTAAAAATCTGCCTGAATATAAAGTATGAGTTTTATGGTCCACAAGGGCTCAACCTTAGCTTTGAGGACGCATGCTCTCTGTTGGAATACACTCTGTATGAAGGAGTCTCACTTCTGTTGGAGTCTATCTTGTTCACCATCCCTTAATGTGAATGTTAAATCAAGTCTTGTGGTACAAGTTGGTTATTTGCAGTATATTACAATCCTGCATTGATTAAGTCCATATCTGGGGCTCGGAGTCAACCAGTTCAATCTGGAGAACACTGAATAACATGACTGCTGCAGCCAGACTTAAACCAGGCAATCTCCTTTCCAATTCTAATTTTCATATTTTGTAATAGCCTAGATGCATCTCATTTGTATTTATAAATTAGATCTCGGCAAATGGGAAATAAAACTGCAAGCACGTGTTAATCACATATGCAGGACTCCAGTACTGGGCATAAATATAGACTCTCCTATGTCTGAGGTCCAAAAGCAAAACACAAGGAAATGAGGAGTCAGAGGTTCAAGAAGCGCTCCTCTCCCAAGGTTTGAACTGAGATTAGAAACATGGGGGGTGCTTCACAGTAGGTGGCTTCTACAATTGACATCACACCACAGAAGCACGTTTAACATGAGAGAGAAATTATTTCTAACCCAGGGACAAGTATATTTTTATTTTTTAAAAGGAAAGACTGCAAATTGTTTCTACTTAACAGGCAAATATATACTCCCTCTCCGGGCTCCCAGGTCACAAAAGGTGGTTAGCCTGTCACGACGGCTGATTTCTGAAAAGTGTGACGTGCATTTAGTTGTCAATTCCTATCAGCAGCATTCAGGAATCAACATTACATCAGCAGCAAGACACACCATTTTATGCTCTTTTGGAAGATAATTAGAGTTCCCTTTTGTTGCAAATAAGATGTAAAACAGCTATAACTGCTGGAGAACGTGATTAAAGTAACCTCTATAGAACCCCATTATTCTAGACAGATTCCTTCAGATGCATAATTCTCCCATTTTAAGAAAACATAATGCATGCATATAAAATTCAAATCGTCGAGACACCTCTAAGAAAAATTAGTACTCTATTAAGGCGTTCTTCGTAGCTGGTTAACATGTAAAACTCTTAAAGAGTATTTTAACATAATCATGAAATAATAGTATGTGTCACAAAAGGTAAACATTTTACAGTGAGAGAATTCTTCAGACAAGATCCATGTATTTAACTTTTTTTTTCACTTATAAAACTTTTGACAGCTACTGTGTGAGAACATGTATCCTGAATATCCCACACCCATTCAAATATACAGGCAAACTTTCATTGTCATGTGCCTTAACTCTCAGATAAGTGGTTTAATGCACAAGCATACACACACACACACACACACACACACATCCACATCCACATATGTAGACACATACCTTATTTGTTTAGGCACTTACATGCTATTTATATGAATGCTAATACACTGTACATAATTTTTGGCAAGTACTCTATAATAGGCAAATATATCTAATTCAAATCGGCATAGCAGATGTTCACAATACTGTATGTATCACAGAGTTATTTGTTTAAAGAAATAATTGCTTTCAATAATATATAATTTTCTAAACCCTGCAGTAAAGCATGCCTTTAAAATATATTTTTGAAAATAACACTAGTGACATTTTTCATATGATGGAATCACTCCTTGAAAATCTTATCTCTTTCCAAATGCAATCCGGGACAGGCACAGTTAACTAAAGGGACACAAAGTCCTCCAAAATTACTCAGGACTGCTTACACATTCTATTTATGTAACACAATGTAAATGCCATCGCTAAAAGAGATGTGACTCCTACCAAGATTCCCCATTCGCTGACCACAAGTTTGGCGAGAATAGTTATAATTATAAAATCAAATTCTTGGTCGACTCTGCTGGGCACCTCAACATCTAAGGAAAATGTTATTAAAGAAGCTTACAAATGAATAATCATGCTCAACAACTCACAGCGGCCTTCACAGCATGAGAGAGGGGAAAAAATGGAGGAAGTTTTAAAGTGGGTGACTGATGAGGATGACAACCATCGCTGTCGAGAGAATGGATTGTCCGAGGCTTCTCAGGAGAAGGCATGGTCACCTGAAAGAGACAGCCCTGTGGACACCGGAGAGCTGTGGATGGCAGGACGCTGATCTTATTAAGAACGGATGCTAATTTGCACACTGTCTCCTGCTGAACTGGAAGCAAGTTTACCACTGGGTTTGTTAATTTACCCAGGACACCATTATCTTTGGTTGGACTTAATGTATCAGAGTAGAGGTCATTAACTGCTGGGAGCATGATTATCCACCATGAATTACCGACAGGGTAACCAAAATAGATTTTTTTCCCCTCTACCTTCACTTCTCTAGATGTAATTTTTTTTCTTCAGCTGTTATTTAATTTCTATTTCAAAATACTAATTATTATATTATATCTTTGTCTATTCGTGTGCCTTGTGTCGGGTACAGCAGACATGTACCAATGTTCTTAATGGAGAGGGGCATTTTGATTTGGCTCTCTAGCATTTCTGAATAGTAATGAAATTACTACATAAAGGACCCATCTTTCTCTTGCTGAGATTGCAAATAAAGAAAGGTATGGCTGTGTGGAAATTTTTAATCACAATAAAAATATAATTACTTTGGGTGCTTTCCAGTGTCCATTAGAGTTTACACAGACTCAGACTGTTAAATAATCAGAGTGAAGTCACTTCGAATCCGGTCTCTCTGCTTTTGCTGACAGTATATTTCAACCATCTCTCACACATAGTTCTAAAAGTTGTCTTCTCTCCCAAACAAACATTTTTGTTTTTTTAAAAAAGGAAACTCCCTCAAAATCCCAGCAGCACATTCATTTGAACTTACAGTTCAATGAAATCACTTTGAACATTTATCAAAAGAAATCCTGGTATTAGAGATTAAATCAGAAAGTGCATTCTTAACAAATATTTGTGGTTTCTGGTTAAATAAACACATTTTCATAAAGCTCTATGTTCAATCTACTTTATATAAATGGAACAAATCAAGCAAAAATTAATTTACAATTTTTATAGTCTGTATGAGCCCATTCCTAATAGCAGGGAACACTTTTGTGTCTCTGCATGATATCTGCAGATAGAGGTGAATTTTCATTTATTTAATGCAAATATTCATACAAGGTAAACTCTCTGGGCATATATGGAGCATACTTCATGGGAGCTTTGTGGCAATAAGAAAATAACATGACATAATTGTACAGTAAATGGAATGCTGCCACCTCGAAATTACCTGCCGTGCAGTGTCATGAATAAAGAGAATACAGGAAGTCTGAGATTTTTTTTGCTACTTTCTGTACAAATGATTTCATTCTGATCTTATATAGCTGGACATTATGACACTCTCATCCTGAGAATTCCAACATTATTAAGGAGATTTGTTTAAAGCCCTGAATAATATAAAGTGCATTGTTAGCTGATGTGCTAAGGCTTTTAAGTATGCAAGACACACTAAGCTAACGAAGTAAGGGGGCAAGAGGAGGGAAGACGTGGCTGTAGACTTACCACAGATTAAGAATTATGTTTTCATAGACCTGTTGCTTATGGAGACATTCTCTGGGCTCAGATCTTCTTAACATTTTCCAGGTAAAGGTGGGTAACGATCTTAAAAATGGTATAGTGCGCATTTTTATTTTCCTCGGAAAATTAATGTCCACCCAATGACCGAAATCACTCAGCATCTAACATTATAATCAACAACTAGTGTTTAAATATTTTTTTTCATTATCAAGGTTTTCAGCAAAACGGGAGTTTCTCCACCATGACTGGTTACGCATTTTCAGTGAAACGGTAGATCAGAGAAACAGATTAGAGCATCACGTTTTCAAGTGTGTCGAATGATATTTGTTTTTATTTGACTCTGGTTCAAGGTCCATCGCTGGAGGTGATGGGCCTCTGCATACCAAGTGGCCCTTCCGTTTTCTTTTCCAGCTCCAGCTTGTGATAGTGCCTCACACATTCCGGTAGGGACTTTTGTGGACAGGAAGCCATTCCAAAATCAGGTAGTGCCATGCTTAGGATAATGTGCAAGTACAGTAGTTCTAGCTCACAATCCACAAAGTGAATGTCTAGATTACTTTGCATGTATGACCCTGCAAAAAGTTGGAAATTCTTAGTGGCAAAAAGCTGGCCCTAGTTAAGGACTCTGCTGCTAACCAAACGGTTGGTGGTTCCATCCCACCTAGCGGCTCTGATGGAAAAAATCTGCTTATGCAGGGATTCCAATGAAAAAATCCTTATAAGGCAGGACGACGCTCACAGGAGGCCCTATAACTCAGAAGTAACTTCATGGCACCCAAAACAAAAGCTGCTCTTACACTAACTCATACGGGATCAAGAGAAAGAAGCAGATTTAACAACCTCAACTCATCTGTTCAGTTGCTACTGTTTATATATAATACAAATTGATATATTTATTATTGAAGTATTGGTTGTAATTTGATCAGTTACAATCCCTTGGCATAGTGTCCTAAAATTTTAATGTCTTTGAAATCAAATTTCAACAGAGTAACCTTGATCTTTAAAATTTTTATTTATATACATTTGGCAAGACTATACTTCATCTAAGTCAAATCCTGCTGGGATGAGGCTTCAAAGAGTTCTTAAGCACTTTATTGCTAATCAAAAGACCAGAAGTTGGAAGCCACCATGGAAAAAACAGGTGGCAATCTGCTCATGCAAAGGCAACAGCCTGTGAAACCCTATGGTGCTGTTCTACTGAGTCCTATGGGGTGGCTATAAATGGATGGCAGAGGCTTGGGTAGAGATAGAACTTCAGACAGACCTCACCTTTCTTCATCCCCATCCACTCTTCTTCAGCAATGTTTCCATGAAGTGTTACTTTTAAATATCCTTAGATCACATATTAATTTTCTTATCACTAGGTAATAGCTTCCTGTCTAGCCTTTTTGTCTTAAAATTTCAATGTTTCTATTCTAATCTCTGCATTGATGCCAGAGTACGTATTCAAAACAAAAATTTGACCTGGATGCTCTGGCTTAAAAAATCTTTACAACAATCAGGGTAAATTAATAATATGGAGGTTAGCACATGAACTCATCACTAGGTAGCCATTGCCAACTTTGATAACCTTATGTTTCATTAGCCCTTTGGTCCTCTGCAACAGCACACAGTCCATTTGCTGGTTTTCACACATCTTGTTCCTCTTGCCATATTCATTTGGCTAACTCTTATTTGTCTTCAAAACTCCAAACAGCATTACCACTGTGTGTTGGTCTTCACCTCCTTAGTAAACTATAAGCCTCCAAATGGAAGTGACTTTGGGTTATATGCTTAACATAGATCTAGAAAATAGCATATGATAGGTATTTGCTTATTGAACAAACAGATGGTATTTAAGTATTGAATACATGCTATACCACTACTCTACCAACTTCAACACAGCAGACCAAACACAATGGAGTTCTCTTTATCTTATAAAGTTGAGATCAGAAAATCTGTGGTAAAGAGAAATGTCAGTTCAAGTGGAGTTTCACAAGTAACGTCTCCATGATTTCCAGTCTAAAGTTATAATGAATTAAGAATTTATTAGCTATTGTGAATTTATCTTAGGAAAAGATCTAGGCAGAAAATTATCTTTCCTTTCAATCTTTTATCATTGTGTATTTTGATGGTAATTTATTTGTAACTTACTTGTTGAGTTTTCAAAGCATTTAAATCAGAAACAATAACCCTCTTCTCCTATGCACATATCACCAAGATGCCTAATATTTAATTAAATTATACATCAATGAGCACAACTGACAAGACTGGATTTGGGAGCAAACATAGGTGGCTTCTGGCAAATATACAAACCAACCAGTGGGAGGAAAATTGTGTCAATATACTTTCCCTAAGAATTATGAAGCAGATGGTACCAATCAATGGGTTCTGGAAAAGATATGAAGAGGATTGGTTAATCTAGAGGAGTAGTTAAGTGGAAGTAGCACTCAAGACCTTCTCCTTTAATAGAATCTTTTGTTACTTATTCTAAGAAGCTGCAGTGTTTGAAATTGGTATTCTGAACATTAATTTTCCATGTACAAAAGCAAAGCTCTAGATATGACAGGCAGAGGAAATTGAACTGAATTATTTTTGACTCCAGAATATAGTCTAGACATCCTTCTTGTTAAATATCTGGTATTTATTTTCTCCTCCAAATAACAGACTACAAGAAAAATTGAGAAGTTGGATGCTGGTAACATTTTATTTCTCTTCTTGCCTTCATTTTGGAGAGACTGTAATGATGAACATTCATATTCAAGAAACCACTACATTTTTGATTACTGAATTATGACAAACCAAAGAATGCATGTAAAAAAATGTTTTATGTAAGAGAAAATTATGCTGCCTTTTAAAATTTTTGTGTTAATTTGAATTATTTTTAAAAGGTTGACCTAACTCAAACTAGAGAGATACACAAGTCAATGTGCCAATTCCAGTTATAAATCGAGATAGTTCAAGTTTATTGTGCCAACCTGGGTGATAAACACAGGTGGGGTTAATTGAAGGGCAAAGAAATAAATGGCTCGGTGAGCTTCGCCTTTTGAGTTCTCGGGTCGCTTGCTTTGTGATGGTCAGACAAGGGTGCAGCTACCTTAGCCAGTTCCCTGCTTCAGCTGGCAAGGTTCACTTCCTGCAAGACATCCCTGAGGAGAAGCCACATGGACCTACCTGGGTAGGTCCAGCCTTGGGTGCTGCAGTCGGCATCATAGTGTGTGTTTTGTGAGATGGAGGAGGACTTTGTGGACTGGTGTCGGACATATGGGCTAATGTTGGACGTGTGGGCTAGGGCAGCACTGGGTTGGGATGTTTTCTTGATGTGCACTTAACCTTTATGAGTTTCTGTGGATTTGTTTCTCTAATGTACCCAGACTAACACATAAATATTGAGGAAAACGCTATGAAATATACTATTTGTCCAGAGTAATCTCAAATTCATTGAAAAATTTAACCTTACATATATATGCCAAGGTAAGGGATGGTGGAAAGGGGTAAGGAACTCAATGTTTTCTCTAATAGAAGAAAAAATTTCTGGAATGGATATGATGACTAGCTGTTTTTAGAAAATACATTGTGAGATATCAATTTCTTTAAATGTATTAAAGCATGCTTTGTGGCCAAATATGTGGCCCATTCTAGAATATGTAGCATGTGTGCTGTGGAAGATTATACACTGTTGCTGGGTTGCGTGCTCTATAAGCTACGAGGGTTGAGCTGGTTCATTATGATGTTGAGCTCTTCTGTTTCTTTATGGGTTTATTTCTTGATGCTCTGTCTCTCTTAAAAAGTGGTACAGTGAACCCTCGTTTATCGCGGTTAATCGGTTCTAGACCCTACCGTGATAAATGAAATTCCGCGAAGTAGGATTCCTTATTTGTAAATCAAATATTTTCGTATTTAGAGCATAGAGGACATGAAAAAACACCCTTTAGTCACCATTACACTCGTATTACCCAATTTATTAAACGAAAAAGGGAAAATACAGTAAAACATTTTGGACATTACAGTTATCATTTATTATTTATTATATTATTTATGGCATCCAGCGTGTACAGTATGAGCCAATCAGTGGCAGTAATGACAGAGCACGCGCTGTTACGCAAAAACCGCGATAGGGTGAAGCCACGGAAGTCGAAGCGTGAAGTGGCGAGGGTTCACTGTATATTGAAGTCTATTTTTCTCTTCAACTCTGTGTGTTTGATCGATTGGGGTGTATTGAGGGGCATATATGTTTATTATCCCTGGTCTATCTTTCCTTTAATCAATTTGCAGTGTCCATTCTTTATGCCTCTCATTATGTTCTTTTTCTTGAAGTTTGTTTTATCAGAGATTCATATGTTCACTCATCCTTTTTAATGGTTGCCATTGGCTTAGATTTCTCTCCATCCTTTGATTTTTTTAGTATATTTTTTGTCTTTGAGTTCCAGGTGTGTCTCTTGTAGAATGTGTCTTGTTTTCTAATCCAGTGTATTACTCTTTCTCTTGATTGGTACATTTACTCCATTGGCATTCAGTTGGTATATGTGGTGATTTATGTGGGTTTGTTGCTTTCATTTTTCTGTAGTTGGGTTTGGTTTGTTGTTGTTTTTTTGTCTTGTGTGTAGTTTCGTTGGTGTCTTGCTCCTCCTCTATTTTTCTGTTATTTTGGGAGCTGTTCACATTGTACTTGTTTCTGGGTGGTGTGGTCCTGAATGCTGCTGTCAGGTTTGTCTAATGCATTTAGCTGTCGATGGTTTTCCTGGAGTCAAGAATCCCTCTGGTAGTAGAGATGATGGTCCTGTTCTTGTTACCTGGCACCCTTGTTCCTTGGATCTCCCCCAGATGTTTTTAGTAATTTCAAAAAATAAAAAAGAGAACATTGATCAGAATCCCCCTAGTAAACTATGCACATTAATTTTGTTAAAAAAATGTGTGGACCCTTGTTGAAGTAATCTGCCAATCCTTCATTAAAAATAGTAGTTAATTTGTGATGGGTGGATAAGGGTGCAGCTGCCTTAGCCAGTTCCCTGCTTCAGCTGGCAAGGCTCACTTCCTGCAAGACGTCCCTGAGGAGAAGCCACATGGACCTACCTGGGTAGGTCCAGCCTTGGGTGCTGCAGTCGGCATCATTTCATGTGTTTTGTCAGATGGAGGAGGACTTTGTGAACTATAAAGTAGTTAATTCTGACTCATGTTACAACACGCTGTTTGTTATAGTAGAGGTGTGTTTAAATCGGGTTTTCATTGACTGATATTTTGGAAATAGATCTGTAGGTCTTTCTTATAAGGTACCTCTGGATGGAGTCAAACCAATAGACTTTGGGTTAGTAGCTGAGCACATTAAATGTTTATACCATCCACAGATGCCCGTTTCTCATTAACAACCTTCCATGTTGAAGTGGTAGAATCTTTGACACTTTCTTCTTTTATTGGTGATCATTCTCCATCTAGAAATTACAGACCCCACACTTGTTTACTTTGAAAATTTATTAATAGTAATCTTGATTTTATTTATTTTACTATAATACAAACATATGTACATATTAACATATAAAACACATTCAGGTATCATATATATCAGGGTACATCAAAATTTAAAGGTGCAAGTATCCCAGTTAATAAATGTCTGGGTTTATTCCAAATAGAATATGTTTTTTAAAGGCCCAATTAAAGCAGTGGCTTTTCACTGGAGATCCCTTGCAGAGGAGTCTC
>NW_022103915.1:94350715-94386291 GCF_000313985.2 Echinops telfairi
GTGTGTATGGATTGTGATAGGAGTTGTATGAGCCCCTAATAAAACGATTAAAAAAATAAAATAAAACAGTGGCTTTTGAGGATCTGCTAGCCCAGTTAAATTCCAGGCAGAGAGAGCGGTCATCTCAGAAGGTGACACTATTTGGGGGAGCTTCCTGAAGGATAATCTTGATATATTTTATCAGAGGATACAGGATGATCTTGGGTTATTAGAGGTAAATTTTAAGAAAAGTAAAATCTGCTTTTTGCATGTGTACAACGCTACAAAACTTGCATCTATAATTTTTCCCCCATCACAACAATGCACCTGTCCATTTTTTTTCTTCAGGTAGCAAAGGCTCTCCTACAAGAATGGGAAATTTTCTCACATCCACTTGGCAGCATTAATGTTGCTCCTGCAGACTTTTGGTGTTTCTCAAACTCAAAGAATATTTCAAAGGAATTTGATTTGAATCTCTTCCCAAACTGCCATTTTGATATGGTGAACCAAAGATATGGTGTACAAAACTCTTTTCAGAAAAGTTAGAGGAGGGACTAGAACTAGATAGATGCTGTATTGAGAAACAATAGCTTTATATTTAGATATTTTTTGTTAAAAATGTTTCTATGGTTTTATAGCAAAGTTTTGTGACTTATCTTCATCATAAAATCTTTAGCAAAAAAAAGACATGGGTAGCAGGGGAACAGGACACTAACCCACCCAAGGGCAGAGTATTGTTTATATCTCCACAGGGAAAGGGAGACCAGATTTCAACCTGGTGCTCCAAGACTTGAATGAAACATACTGGCATGAAGCAGGGAACCAATAGAGTGGTCTGAGGGGCCGGCCTGAATCCAAACTATGTGTACAGCTCCCCCTCCCCACAGAATAATTCACTTCAGAGGACAGCACTGAAGCTACAGCACTGAAGCTACAGCTCAGGGAGAGGGGCATGTCTGATCAGAGCACACGGGAGCAAATGAAGGGGGGAATGGGAGAGTGGAGCACATCCTGGTCCGACAAGCCCTGAGGACAATATTCCTTCTCAAAGCAGCTAATGCACAGAGAAGAGAATAGGGCCGGCCCCATCATGAGGCACAATGTCCCTCACTGACCCACAGCTCTACAGGGGACAACACTGGAGACACAGTGTGGGAATTGCACCCTATTGGATACCACACTGAGATGAAACACTAATGGCGTGCAACAGAACAGCAAGGGGGACAAAGCAACAAAGTCTCCAGGGAATACCAAAGCTAGACTTTGGGGACAGGGCATGGCACCCCATCAGACTTGACCAGAAAACACTTCTAAAGGTCAACAAATAGACCTTGAACTATTTACAGGCTTTCCTTTTTGTTGTTGTTATTATTTTGTATTCTTTTGTTGCTTTGCTTTGCTCTGTCTTGTTTTGTGTGCATATTATGATCTCTGCAGGTCTATCTAGATAAGATAGGCAGGATAAGCAATCTGGAGGAGAAAACAAAGGGACTGACAGTTCCAGGGAGCCATGGGGGAGGGGGACACGAGAGAAATGGGTGTTAACAAACCCATGAACAAGTGAACAATGAGTGATTCAATATCAATGGTGAGGAGGGTGTAGGAGGCCTGGTAGGGCTTGATCAAGGGCAATGTCACCAAGAGGAATTACTAAAACCCAAATGAAGGCCGAACATGATAGTCAGATGAGAGGAAAGTAAAAAGAGATAGAGGAAAGAATTAGAAGGCAAAGGGCATTTATAGAGGTCTAAATACAGGCATGTACCTATGTAAATATATTTATATATGACAATGGGGAAATATATCTATATGCATATATTTATAGGTTTAGTATTAAGGTAGCAGTTGGATTTTGGGTCTCTACTCAAATACTCCCTCAATTATAGAACACTTTGTTCTATTAAACTGAAACTCCATGATGCTCACCTTCCCAACACGATTGCTGAAGACAAAGTGGGTGCATAACCAAAGATGGTGAAGAAAGCTGAAGGTGCCCAGCTATCAAAAGATATAGCATCTGTGGCCTTAAAGGCTTGAAGTGGCCATCTAGCTGAGAAGCAACAAAACCCACATGGAAGAAGCACATCAGCCTGTGTGATCATGAGGTGTCAATGGGATCAGGTATCAGGCATCAAAGAACAAAAAATCTCATCAATGTAAATGAGGGGGAATGTGGAGTGAAGATTCAAAGCCCATCTGTAGGCAATTGGGCATCCCCTTACAGGAGGGTCGTGGGGGAGATGAGCCAGTCAGGGTGCAGTATAGCACTGATTAAACATAAAACTTTCCTCTAGTTCTTTAGTGATCCTTCCCCTTCCCCACTATCCTGATCCCAATTCTACCTTACAAATCTGGCTTGACCAGAGCATGTATACTGGTACAGATCAGAGCTGGAAACACAGGGAATCCAGGACAGATAAACCCCTCAGGACCAATAAATGAGAGTAGCAATACCAGGAGAGTAAGGGGAAGGTGGGGTGGAAAGTGGGGACCAATCTCAATGATCTATATATAACCCCTTCCCTGGGGGATGGAAAAAGGAAAAGTGGGTGAAGGGAGACATCGGACAGTGTAAGACATGAAAAAAAATGTACATATTATCAAGGGCTCATGGAGGAGGGAAGATGGAAGAGGGAGGGGAAAAATTGAGAAGCTGATACCAAGGGCTCAAGTAGAAAGCAAATGCTTTGAGAATGATGATGGCAACAAATGTGCAAATGTGCCTGCCACAATGGATGGATGAATGGATTGTGATAAGAGATGTACAAGCCCCCAATAAAATGATTTTAAAAAATAAAAGAAAAATTGATATTGATAATAAAAAACACATCTTTAGCATAGCACATTCAGTGTAATATAACCCATCTCTCATTGCATAGGGCAAACTTTTTCTGAGTATTAACGACATATCAAATGTCATCAATACCCCCAAATTATTTGGAGTTTGTAGACTAGATCACAAATTCTCTAAAGCAAATTTGCCATCAAACAGATTTGTTCTACTGCTCTCTGCTTTGGAAGTTTTCATTCATAGCCCCATATTCATGTACCACAGAATGATCCATGCACTACAAAAATATAAAATCATTTGCGTCCAAAAAACAAGCATCTTTAAAATGTACCATTTGTCATTGTCATTCTCTGTTGAAGATTATTATCTTCCCCATGCCCCGTGCCAATGTCTTGTATGGATGAGGCTTTACTGTGACATTGACATCTATAGGGTTCGCTATGACTTGCCATTGACTCAAAGGCAGTGAGGGCTTGAGTATGAGTTACTTTGCAGAGTTCTTAAAGAATGGCTTTTTGTTTATCCTTCTATTGCAGTTCAAGAATTATGTGTAGGTGACCTTGGGTCATGTACTGGTGTTTTGAATACCACTTTCTCAAACCTCCCCTAGATATGGTGTTTGGAAGAAAACCCTTTTCCACCATAGTTACTTGGTGCGATGGTCATCACGGACACTGAACCTTGGGGCAGTGGTTTGTAACTTTCCTCACTTCTCCATGAAAGATCATGGCTTCTTCAGACTCTACTTTTGACTCAAAACTCTTAGATGGGTGACCCTTCACTGTTTTCTCCCTTCAACATGTTGCTAATACTCAGTCTTACACTGGGAACCACCTGGCAGGCATTATCATGTCATTGGCAATTGAGAGGCAGGCCAAAAGGTGAGTCCAGATGAGCTCAGAAAGAAGACTTTGAATAAACAAAGTAGTGTGTAGAGGGCAAAGAGATGGAAGAAAAATAAAGGAAACGTTTTCACTCCCTCCCTTCACACTTTCCCCATCTGCTCCCTGCCTAGTCTACTCTCACCTCACCTCTCCCCACTTTCCACCAGTCTCCTTGCCCAAACGATGGGCCTCCAGAGATGGAGGGGAGTTAGAATCTCTCCACTGAGCTGCCTTGGCCGCTTATTTCAAGGATGAGCATTTGGCATCCGAAATGAGAGTAACCACAACCCCCCAGGTGCATGCCTTCCTGGAAATCTACCTCCCCTCCCACTGCCTGTCACAGGAGCAACGATGCTGGGTAGAGAGAGCGAGAGAACACACACAGGCCTCAAAACGTGGGCCAAAGAGCCACCGCGGGAAGGTAAGTCCACCTCGGGTACCACAGACACCAGGAAGTATTTGCCACACATGACAGTGCCCAGGCAATGGGTCTCATAGGGTTGGGTTCCAATCTCTTTGTGGTCATTGGCACGGTGAAACACCAATCCCAGTGTGCTGTCATTTCTCATAAGCGACCAACCCAGCCAAATTCATCTAGCTTTGAGACACTGATCTGATATGAATTGGAATTGCTAACTCTTCTCTGCTTGCTTTCAAGGAAATGCTTTATCCCAGATGTGTGTGTACGAGTGTAAGAATGAAACAAAGCAAAACAGAAATGTGAATAATTAAAATAAAACCAAACCGAAAGAAACACACGCTTACTGCTGTGACCAAAAGTGGCTTGGAAAGGTGAAGAGAAATCCAGAAATATTCGCCAAATTGAATAGGCCCATTCAAAATCTCAGCTGGCCCTCTACGAGATTTGGCACCGTAAGAGACAGAAACCTTGTCACTGCTCATCATGGACAAATGTCAGAACTCCAGCCAAGCCACACATCTGGGGATTGCTGCACATGTCAGCAATGGCTCCCCTCCTGCAGGAGGTGTCCACTACCTGGGGAGGTATTCCAACGGTCCCGCAGGATGTTTGTTCACAAGGACAAACCCCCGTGTGGGCTGTGCTGCCACAAGGAAGTGTGAGCAAAAAGGAAATAACATCAAGTTTGCCCAACACACATCTAACCTCTATCTCCTATTTAAGGTGTTTGTTTATTTCCTGTTGAGCTCTTCCAAACCTCCTCTCTTCCCTCTCCCCCCCTCCTGCCATCCCTCCCCAGAGAAATTCCAACTATACACAAATGAGAAGATATTAAACAAACGAATTGGCTCAGACACCATCACTAAATTGGGTATAAGTACCCACTTTTCTGACCCCACTCTGCATTTACGTAAGGAAGAGCTGCCTTAATTGCCCCAATCCTACAGCTATGTTGACATATTTCCAAATGATTACATAACTTCCCCACATCCTTCGCTGGAAAGGCTTGTTTATCAAAAACCTGGAAGCTGACAGGATGGCATTATTAGCATGGCTCTGAGAGGATCGCATTGCCGATTTGTTGAGGCTGATTTTCACTCTAGTCACTTACAGATGGGCTGCTTCCTGACACAGTGCCCTCCCTCATGAGGGCAGACTGCATAATAAAGGCATGCCAATGGAACCATGGCAGGATTACAGAGGCAGGAAGTACATTAGGGGAGTGGACCCCCTTCTGAAATTATTGCAGAGCTAACTGTGAAAACAAAATTTGGGTTTCACTTCTGTTTGGGGTTGTCTGGTGAGGTGGGTATGGTGAAACAGCGCATCAGGAAACAGAATTTCAATGACATGCCATCTCGAGGCAGGGGAAGTGATTTCAATGTGACAAAAACAGCTGGAATGAGGCCTATGGGTCCCGCGGTGATGTGCTGGACTGCTGACTGAAGGGTCAGCGGTACAATCCCACCAGCCCCTCTGAAGCTTGCTTCTGTAAACATGTCTGTTTGGGGGTCCTAGACAGGCAGCTCTATTCTGCCCTATGGGGGTCACTATGAGTTTGGGATTGAGTGATTCAATGGCGATGGATTTAAGGATGGAGATGGAGGTCTGGGATTGCCAACCCTGACACATGGAGTTCAAAACCCTAACAAATGAGCACGAATCCTTCATACACATGGAGGTGTTTTTGTTTGTGTTTACAGTCATCCCTGCTATATTCTGTATCTCAACATAAAATGTTCCAGTCATGCTGGATTGTAATATATAGACAAAAGTAATTAGAATTTATTCTAAACAAAATGCATTAATGAAATGCTGGACCTCACAAGGGAAGCTACATTGGCCTTTCATTGCCTTCATGTCAATCAATTTGGGCAAACCCACAGACTAGCTTGGGTACCTGGGCTTCTTCCTGGATCCTCAACAATGCGTTGGCATTGAGGGTGTGATCCCCACAGGTAGGGCTGTTGTATTTGTTCAGGTGCTCTGTGTGGACTGTCAAAAGACACCCACCAACAGTGGATGGTCAATTGCCCATGGGAGTGGTGCAGGGGTAGCCAAGACAAGGCAAAAGATCCCTGCCTCCATTTCCAATTATAGGGATTGCAAATAGATTTATGTGAATTTGCTATAATTCTCTGTAAAGTAGGCTGTAGGCTTGACATTTGGACTAGCACGCTCACCAACAGAGTCCAAGACAACTCCCCTGCAGGCCTGCAACTGCTCCCAGGTCAGGTGTTTACTTCCCTTTTGCAGCATCCCCAGCTTCTGATTTTTTTGCAAAAAAAGTATATGTCTCTTACTTGTTTTCTATTTCCTTCCGGCGCCTATTTTGTCTTCTTCCCTAGGAGGGAAAGATGCAGAATAGAAAAGATTCTAGATTCTCTTGTAAGTGTATGCTTCTGGAAACGAGCTTATGCCCTTCTGGAGTCCATGGCCAACAGGAGCTTAGAGCAGTACTGCTGGTCTCCAAGAGGAATGGACAGTGCGTTCCAATGCTCCCTCTGGGATTTTCCACCAACCAGAGCTCATGGATTCGTCTACTTCAGGTTTGCACAAAGATACTTCCAAAAAAGCCCAAATTACCTTTTTCCTCATACATTAAACAACTGATCCCTTTGAATGAGAATTAATATGATGAGCTGGACAAGAAAATGGACACATTTTGGAACACAGACAGCACTAAAACATGCCAGAGAACACGACAATTCATAGACTGGTGAGTTTTGGCTCGACGCCACTCAGATCATTGTTTTTCAAACACCATGGGGCCTGATTCACAGTAAGGAAAGCAAATATACTTTTGGACCAGTACATTCACCCATAGACTTACATGAAAAGAACTTCAAAAAGTTCATGAACATTGAAATGAAAAGATAACAGAATTTTTCTACAAGCTTTTTGAAGCTTCAAACAACGTCACACATCAACCTTCTGCAGAGTTCCACAAGTCTTAAACTCGGTTTTGTGTTTCCATTTTAAGGCAAGCTAATGCACGGTCTTCCTATAATTTGCTTGTCTAATCTAACACACCTTTTTATTCTATGTCGTTTAAAAAATGATAATGATTGTCACCACCATCTATGTAGGAGACCCTGGGCAGTACAAAGGTTAATGGCTAGACTACAAGCTAGAAGGTTGGCTGTTTTAACACCTCGGAAGCACCTCAGAAAACAGGCCAAGTGGCTTGTTTCCAAAAGATCAGCCTTGAGACACCCGCTTTCAAGAATTCTTCTCTGCACACATGGGGTTTGTCATGGATCTGGATCCACTGGATGCCAACGAATAACAATGCAGCATCCAAACCGATTCTGGGAGCCCTCAATAGCTTGCCATTCATACTTGAGAAACAACAACATAAGCCAATAGAATCATTTAAAAAGAGCCTAGTTAATATTTCACAGGAAACTTATCTTTAAGATTGATTAGGAGGAAAGAGTTATCAAGGCACTTGAACCTAAGATTTCAAACCACTCTTGACCATGAATTCCCATGAGAATAGTTGGGATGTGAAGTCAAAGCATAATATCTGATTAGTTTCAAATTATTATTGTTTTATTAGTTTTTAAAGTAACCAACTGAAGTAATTTTTATTTTAAAAGGTCACCTATAGGCTTCTACTTCCATATCTTTAACAAACTCAAGAAGAAAAGCCCACACGAAACTACTTTACCATACTAATATTACCAAAGTCTTGTTTGAAACAGTCTTTAAAAATAAGTTTGAGCAAGGCCTTCCTAGGTCTACTGACATCCATATTTTGAAATTATTTATATTCATACATACATACATACATAATCTTTACCCCTGTCTCTTTTTAGTACTTTATTTCAATACCCTGTAACTTCTTCTTTCTCTCATTTTGTCTTTCTTTTCTCACTCTATGCAAGTGCTCCCCATTCTTTATTTCCATCCATTCTTTCTTCCCTACCTGGCTCCCTCCCTTTATTACTGCTGTCTTTCTCTTTTCTTTGTTCGTGGCTCTCTGTCCTTCCATGTCTCTCTCTTTTGTACCTTTTCTCTCTCCTCTTGCCCATACCTTTCCGACAATGTCTACAGCTGGTACTTCCCCTCCCTCCCATTACCTCTTAAACTTTTCTTATTCTCTTTTAAATGTTCTTTCTCAGTTTGGGCATCTTTCAACTTACCTTCCCCTGTCAGTGATTATAAGACAAGTTTTAAACTCTGTTTATACTATTGCAGAGAAAGATAATAAAATATCTTCTTTACTTAAAGCTGTGTATGGTGTGTGTGTGTGTGTGTGTGTGTGTGTGTGTGTGTGTGAAACGTAACCTGAAATTTCTGAATATCAGAGTATGCTACCAGTTCATTTACTGAAAGTCAGCTCTGATAGGGCAACAAATTAACATCTCCAATTTCCAATGGGGCAGGTAAGGATACTGCTTCTTTCAAATCTAGTTCTACTTGAGCTATCATATATTCCCTTTATGAGACTTGGCATCCTAATTTGAAAATAAAAATAAAAGAGTCAAGATAATTACAAGCAGAGTACATCTTATTACAAAGTGTCCACACAGCAGTCAATTTCATTTGTTGGGTCTCCCTGGAACAACTTTCCAGCCAACCTTAAGTCAAAAATTAATATTAATAGCATCCTAGGCTTTACAAGTGAAAGTGATTCAAAAGAGATACTTGCCCTTTACTCCTAAAACTAATGTTTCTGGCTACTTCAGTCCTGGTAGAGGAGAGAGCACTCCGTTTCTAGTGCTGCCTCCTATTTGAAGGAAGTCATTTAACCTCCCATCTCTGTAAATTACGTAAAATACCACCTCATCTAACCAACATTTAAGGAAGTAGAAGGGTTAAATGAGAGAATAATGTGAAATGCTTGGGAAAAGTTAGCACGGCTTTCTAAATACACAATTTGAATAAACCGATGAAAATACCTACACTGGAAATATATTCATGTTCTACCTCCATGGTTTGTTACCCAGCAACAAATTGGGTAAGAAAAAACGTAACAACTAGAAATATTTCACATGCAAGATCAAAAACCTCCGAGTTTTCTGCCCAACACCTGTACCCTCCAACACCCAGAGAAGAGATCACTCAGAAAAGCAGGGGAAATATTATCATTTGAAATTAATTTAACACCACGGAGGTGCTAAGTGCTGTTCAGAATAATCTATTCACAGTAACACATAGAAATAATAATAAAATCCTTTTGGGCTTATTCTTCCCCGAGGCAAAAGTGTGATTTATTTTATTTTATTTTTCTTTCTCTGTATCTGTACACCCCATTGTTCGGCAGGTATTTGCAAAGAATGATGCATAGACATGCCCCCGCGGCGCCCCCCTCCCCCATCCTGCATCTTTCAAAATTACAAAATACCGATATGAAAACGCTTTTATAAAAAGTGTGTTTTATTTCCCCCTCTGGTGTTAGGGATGTGATGCTGTTTGCCAGGCAGCTGGAGACAGCTGAAGTAGCTCAGCAAAGGGAGAGGCAATCATATGGTGGAGGGAGATGCTTCTGAGGCTAGGAAAACCCCTCCGTACAATCAACATTTGGGACCCAGGGGGAGAGGCAAGCTGGTCCCCACTGTAGCAGGTATCACTGCCCTTCTTGCCCTCACAGAAGTAGAAGTTAAATCACAGTTATTAACCAATAAACAAACAAACAAAAGAAATAATAAGAGAAGACGCTGCATTCAGTCCAGTAGTGGTGTACTGGAAAGCGGGAGTGAGATGCAGTTGCTCCTTATCCATAGAGGAGAGATGACTGGCCAAAGGATGGGAATGCTTATTTGTACATTCCACCAAGTAGAGTGGAAACCATTCATTGCTTAGGTTCTCTATTCCCCCAAGTACAAATCTACAGAGTTAGTTGATAGCCTGAAAGTCACATCTGAAAGCTACCGTTGGGAAATACAGGTTTCTCCTGAACCCCAAGTCAAAGCAAAACACACCACGTGCCCTTCTTTCTTCAGTCTCTGAATCCTTCCCTACCTCCGCTGTCCAGTATGGTGCCAAAACACCCACAATCAAACTTTGTGCCCTGGAGATGGTGCTGACTCATAGCGACCCCATAGGACAGGGTAGAACTGCCCTGGTGACTCTGAGACGGTCATGTTTTTGCTGGAGTAGAGCTGGTGGTTTCAAATGGCGAATCTCGCAGTTAGCAGCCCAAAGTAGAACCACCATGCACCCAGGGACCCGACGGTTTCAAAAGGACAATAGATTGGAAGATGCTTCAAACTCCAATAAAAGGCAGCATTTTGCCAAACCACTTGGAGTCTCCCTGACATAGGATTCTTATTCCTAAAATTATATCTTTAAATTTTCCAGCTTTTCCCCAAATGAGAAACATTTTTAGATAGAAAGCCTTATTTAAGTAGTCACATATGTAAGGAACACATATGTCCTTCATTCCCTGTGAATTACATACAAATGCCAGCCAGCCATTCTTCTCTCAACACCTGTGAAGACTTATTTGTGAATATAATGAGTTACATTATGAGGGATACATCAAATCATACATTGATAATGAAATTTTGGATGCATCTGCTTTATAATTACGCCCAGCAGATATGTATGTACTCATATTCACCTGGCTTTATTTTTTTTGCTTTTCTCTCTGTGTGCATGTTTTTAATAATTCTGTTTTCAGTATAATTGCTGTAAGAACCCCTGATGCTTGGTTCTCGTTAGAAGTCTTTATCAAAATTACACAGGGGCTTCAAAAAGCTTTTGGACAAATGGAATTAAAACATTATGTAGTTCCCCCCACCCCACGGACTTTTGCAAACCTCCGGTATGTGTCATGTACAAACAGAAGTAGGGGTGAGGTGGGGGTGGAGGAAAAGAAAATAAAACCCCGGCTCTTAATGACTACTTCGCCAGAGGCTTCTTTGCCACCAAAGGTTTGGGTGGCTCTGTCGAGTCCAGTGTCTGACAGCTGCTGCCCAGGTGAAATCACAGAGTGGACGCTCCTGATAACAGACAGGGACCCCCTGCCGCTGTACATCCCTCTGAGAGTGTTCCTGGAGGGAAGTAAAGAAAGTACTGGAGGAGGGCAAATAGCTCTTGCACTAAACCAGCAACACTTTGGATAATGTTACTTGTCGTCTGCTTACAATAACAATGAGTAATTCCGTCTCCATCTCCTGCTCACCCCACCTCCCGCCCCTGCCAACCGCCATCATGTTTATTTAAAATTTCTTGTGGAATGGACTGCTTCCCGGCCCATGCTCATTTAACTTTCAAAGATGTAGCTCTTTCCAACGGACACATCTTGAAAATAGTCCCACAAAAAAATCCCACAACCACAGTGAGCTCCCCGCAGGGGGGGCGTGAACGGGAAGGTGAGGGCCGTGAGGGCGTAAGGGCCTGTCAAAGCGCACCGCCACAGGGCACTCATCGGAGAGCACGCAGCATTGTATACCTGCCGATGGTTCACTCACACCTGTGATGCATAGCGGCCCATGTTTAACGCTCCTCTAAGATGAGGTATGATTCCACTCATTCTGTATGTTCTTTGACCTGTCGTCCTTCTCAGGGCAGATTCCAGGGCTGTGGATGTGGTCCCCCATCACTGGCTGGTCCCTGCTCAGACCTTACCCCTGCTCAGACACACTGCTCAGACCCTACCCCTTCCAGGTGGAGCTCACGACCAGAGATGCACCAGGCCCAAATGGCAGCTGGGTGCCCCACATATTTGTGACAATGTCTCATTTTTTGAGAAAGAAAATAAAAAGGGGAAAATTGCTTCTTTATACTCCTTGATTTCCATAGGGATACTTTTATTCAGGGGTCTTCAAACTTTTTAAACAGGGGGCCAGTTCACTGTAACTCAGACCCGTTGGAGGGCCGGACTATAGTTTAAAAAAAAAAACTATAAATAAATTCCTATACACACTGCACATATCTTATTTTGAAGTTAAAAAAAAAAATGGGGCAAAACACCCAGCGGACCGGATAAATGTCCTCGGCGGGCCATATGTGGCCCGCAGGCTGTAGTTTGAGGATGCCTGCTTTTATTGCTTTGAATAGAAACATGTACTTATAAAATAACATTTCTGAATATTAAGATTTCTATAGAATCCAAAGCCCATCTGTAGGCAATTGGACATACCCTCACAGAAGGGTCACAACAAAGGGATGAGCCAGCCAAGGTGCAGTATAGCACTGACAAGACATATATTTCTCCAGTTCTTTCATGCTTTTCCCCCCAGCCCACTATCGTGACCCCAATTCTACATTACATGTACACTGGTACAGATAAGAGCTCTCGACACAGGGGATCCAGGACAGATAAACCCCCAAGAAACAATAGTGGGAGTAGCGATACCATGATGGTAGGGGGAAGGTGGGGGGAAAGGGGAAACATATCCCAATGATTGACATATATCTGTTGCCCTCCAAGAAGGATAAACAACAGAAACGTGGATGAAGGGAGACAGTGGTCAGTGTAAGATATACAAATAATAATAATTTATAAATTATCCAGGGTTCATGAGGGAGAGAGGGTGGAAGAGGGAGAAATAAAATGAGGAGCTGATACCAAGGGCTCAAGTAGAAAGAAAATATTTTAAGAAGGATGATGGCAACATATGTACAAATGTGCTTGACACAGTGGATGTATGGATTGTTATAAGTGCTGTAAGAGCCCCCAATAAAGTGATTTTAAAAAAAGATTTTGCCCTCTCTCTTAAGGTCCCTGCACTCAACAATCCTATAGATAATCCCCCATCACATAGATTGCAAAGAGCCCTGGTGGTACATCGGACTGCTAACCACTAACTCAGCAGTTCAAACCTACCTCCCTTTCTGTGGGAAGAATCTGAGGCTGTCTCTGAAACCCTATGCAAAATTTTCTGTTGTACAGACTGGCTAAGCGTCAGAATCCACTCGACGCCAGTGGGTTTCATAGATTACTTTGCGATCGTGTAGCTTGGGAGACTAGAACGTGAGGCAGAAATGGGAGCCTCAGAGGTTGTTTCACAAACAAGGAAAATGAGTTGTAGTTCTAGAGAAGGGAGAAGCCCAAAGCCACACCATCAATTCCAGGAAGATTAGCAGGAATGGCCAGGTCTCCTGACTCCGTGGTCTGCAGAGGTTTCCCTGCTTCTGGGCTGCCCATACAAAGCCATCGGGGCTGCGTTGATTTCCAGTTTCTTCCATGATTTGTAAGGGAAAGGCGCATCGTTCATTGTGATGCCACACTGGAGCAGAGAGAGATATACACCCAGCAGGTAAGCAACACCTTTGAAATAAAGAAGTACCCATCTTCCTGCATGTAAGTTGTTCTGAATACAATGAAAACGTCAGCGTGCAAAACCATTCAAGGAGAGAAGCAGATAAACTGTCCTCCGTGAATTCATCTTCTTTCCCAGCCTCGACCAGGCGTAGTTACGGTTGACCTCCCCTCTGAGCTCGGTCTCCCTGCCAAACCTTTTGATCCACCTACAAGTAGGATGTGAAAATCCTTCAGTGTTCAAGAATTGAGACTCAACCGCATTCCCCAGACTGCACATCCAGGTCACTGTGAGTCTTTGTGCTTGGGCCCAAGTGATCCCTCTCTTACTCTCTTGAACGCATCACTGTTTTAGTTTATAAACGCCTCGGTGGGACCGCGCTGTGCCACTTTCCCCCGTTTGCGAATGTCTGATGCGCCAGCAGAGCCCTCCTCACGCTGCTGCTTGTGGGTCGAGCAGTATGGAAAGAGTGGCTACTAAGCGTTAACTGTAAGACCGAGTTGCTGTTTGCTTTGCTGTTCAGGACAGCGTGGCCATTGGAAGGGCTCATTGAGGTTGGTCTGTGTGCCACTTGGGAGACACTGTCACTAGAGGGACACCCTGGACAGAAGACTGTGATGCACTAGGTGCCCTGGACTGGGGAGCAACTGTTCACCCACAAAACCATAGGGTAAAAAAGTAAATAAACCTGTGGGCTCGATTTCAATGATTTGCTGTAAGATATACAAACTAGGAAAAACACTCTAATGAACTAGCGTGTAAGTGTTGTTATTTTATTAATATGATGTAAGATATTTACCTAGACCAATATTTCCATAAAAGTTAGAGCCATATTTGAGAATTATAACAATTTTAAAAGCCCTGTTTTGTCAGAATGTTTTACTTTCTATATTTTTAGTGTAACATCATATTTTCCCCCTTTTAAAAAGTCCCAGTTATTACCAAGTAAATTATGTAAGGGAACTTAACGACAAACAGTTTAACTTCAAAGCCAAAAAGTAGACAAAAATAGAAACTGAAATGGGTTTCAATGAATCATTTCACCCACTAATAGAAGTTCTGCTGATATGCGTCAGGCCCTGACTTGATAAAAGGAAAACTTTAAAATAATCAATGTGACTGACACTCAAGGGTAAGAAACCCTTCAGGTTTGTCAAAAGAACTTCATGTGTTTCAAAAAATAAGACATAATGCCTTCATGGAACAGGAAGAGGCTTATTTCATTTTTATACACTGTATGCGTTATTAATTATATTATTAATATTAAAAATGCAATAAACCACTAATCAAGGTTCCATTCGCGACACGTAATAATTAAATAAATGCCACATTCTTGATTGTGCTAAGGCCAATTAAATTTAATTTCTCTTCTGTTTCCATACATAGGCGGAAGCTGTATGTGCCATCTAGGGGTAATTAATTGCCACCAACTGCCTTCCTCTTAATGTGGGCTGTCTGAAATTGGCAGCACGACTGTGTCCCTGAGACCAAATGTAGCCTAATGCTGTTTGGAATGTTCAGGCCTCTGTAACAACCGAGAGTAAATTCCTTCTTCACACAAAACTGCGTTTTGTCTGTCTCTTGGGCAGACAGCAATTCAGGCCGTCCTGGCTGCAAAAACCAGTCAAGCCTGCACAGTCTGACACAGGAAAGAGGGTAAAGGTGGTTTGACCCCCCCAAGAACCAGCCGCCACGTGTCACGAGGGCGAAACTCCGTCTGGGGCAAACTCAGCTCAGAAGGTGTGTGCTAAGTGGGTCTCAATTGGAGCGGGCCATTCTTCCGCTTCCTCGGAACCCGATCTCCCACTTAGAGCAGATGTTGGAGGAAGAAAGGACAGTGCAGCTCGTTGTCTTGTTTTAGAATTACAATTCAAAAGCAGTCTCAGATGAGGCCAACCACTGTGGAAAGAACACGTAGTGGAGACGTCAGAATCTGGGTTCGGGGATGGGGATCGGTTCTGAGAGCTGGAAAAACCACCATAAGCTAAACCATCCACCGTCTTCTCTCAAGGACAGACGGTTTCTAGCCTTTTTCCAAGCAAATGGACATCCAAGTGTTTTCTCTTTAATTGCAGAGACAAAACACACCTCTCTTGATACGCTCATCTGATCCCTAGGGACTCCGTTTTTATTTGACTTTAATTATCTAATCACAATCCATTCTCACATACGGTTTATGGAAAGTGGGCAGTTATTCCCCACCGTGAGACACGAACTCCTTTCAAGGTAAGGCTTGTTTCTCAGCCTCCCTGTTTCCTTCTCCTGGCTGCACATTTCAACCCTCAGCGTTCTGCCCATGTGCTTTTCTTCATCTGTAAGAATTAGACAGAAAGCAACTCAGAAGCTGAGCAGTCCTGCACACGGAGATGGATTAATTTTAGAGTCATAAGCCAGACTCTTTTAACCAAAGCAGTATCTTGCTTGATTTTCAGACACCCATTCTGTTTTGTTATGAATTAGCTTATCATCCACGTGAAATCTACAAAGTCTTTCCCTGTACGGGCAAAGACCAGCAGCCCCACATCACACAGGGGGACAGCTTCACTTTCCTCCGCAAGGATACTTCTTCTTCTCTAGCACCAGCCCTTTCTGAATCCTCTTTTATTTCTGACTGCACAACAAACATAAACAAGAAAAAAAACATCCTTTGCTCTACTATTGATTCTCACTCATGTCAGAATACAAGTGTACTCCACAGGATTTTCAATAACTGTTTTTTCAGGAGTGGGTCACCAGGTTTTTCTTCCGAGGTGCCTCTGGGTGACCTTGAACCACTAACCTTTGGTCCCATAGCCCCAAATCACTAACCGTTTGCAACACCCCTGGGACACACTTTACACAATGTGAGTTCTTGCTTTCAGGTGCATCCTCAAACATATGCTCGGTTCAGTCTAGTCTGCCCTTTCTAATATTTATAAAAGGAATAGACAACAACAGCCAACCAGTGCCCCGAAAGAACCTGAACCGGATTCACTGAGCACCACTCTCCAAGTAGCATCTGCATTTCATCTCTGCATACTGATATTTTCTACTCTATCTAAATTTCTACATTACATAGACCAAAACCCTTGGTGGAGCCCTCTGAGGTGTATCCATTACAGAACGCCTGCGTGTATGTGCCTCTGCAGGTAGAGGTAGTAAATTAAGATGTCCTTCTGAGATCAGTAAAGCTGTGGCCCTGGATGCTATAGCATTTAACCGCAGGTTTGATCCAACTCCCTTTGTAAATCACCTTGGGCATGTGCTTTCTGAAATATGTATGTGAATTATTGCCTTATTTTCATACTGTGGGTATTGTTTATTATGGAAGGGCCATTAACCCTGTAAGATGCAGATAATCTTCCACTTGCTTGTCTACAGCAGAAGATCATTGACTGTCACACTGATTAAATATATTATGACAGCAAAGCTAGTAATGTGCAAGGTATGGGCCTGGGAAGAAAATGCTGCATGCACTTTCTCTGCTGGCTCTCTGCAGAACGGTTTCTGTATCTAATTTGATACTTTTCAAATAAAGAACATCGCATTACCAGGAGCCATTTTACTCTCATATTCTCACATACATTGGTCTCTAGAGAAAACCCAGATAAAGGATTTCTAGAAAAATTGTACTTACAAAGTAACACTCCTGATTAAGTTTATTATTAGTGCCCGAAGTCTGTATATGCTTACTGCCTGAAACACTGAAGTCCAGGCTTCTCCTTTAGTGCAAGCAATAAAACAAATCTCCGGCCGACCTTCCCCAAGACAAGCGCTAAAATAATGGTATTCCCCAGCTTACTTTTAACCCCGCGCTTGAACGCGATTACCTGGCATGCACCCCACAGACACATGTACATCAAGCTGCATTATAAAGTACATTTTCTACATACTGTCTCTACACACACACACGCACACAGCTGCTATAATTTAGTTATTTACTGTGTACTACTAGTGCTGTAAAATGTCATTTTCTAAGAATACATCCGAGGCTTAAGTCAGCATTTTTATGATATCATCTGCACTGGGAAAACATTAAGGGCTCAATATTTAATAAACATAATAAACATCCCCATGAAACAAATTGTTCATAAACTACCTGTTTAATTTTTCAGGGTTCCTGAACCACATATTTTCTTATTAGTTGTGAGCCTGCTGGGTTGGAGGATAGATAGGGTCTGTCAGGGATAGAATATAATGTAGCGGTTTTATGAATTATTTCTGGGAGGAAAAGCCTATTACAGCTGACAAGAGGGTGATGATATTAGCCCATCATCATTCACCCTTCCCCCTTTCATCCGTCAGGCCTCTTGTATGGGGGCTGTGAGCCACCCGTTCTTCGCACAGCCAACACAAAGACAAATTCTACTCTTTTTCTGAGTCCATGAAACATTTAGTATTTCATTTTGAATCATGGCAGATGACAGAAACAAATGGGCTAATGAATCTCCCTTATTGTCCCTTGCAAATCGGAAGATGGGCTAAAAGTAAAACCTCTCTTTCTTTTCCTCCCTCTTTCCTCCTTTCATCTTCTAGTGTTTGGGATGTATTTCTCCTCCGTGGGAAGCCTTCTGCTGCGTTCTAAACAGAGGCTGAGGCTCTAACGTTATTTTCATACATCAACCATTTGATTTCAAAATCAACTGCAGAGCACTTCGACAGCCCCTGGCTCTACGGTGGTGTTCGGGACAACGTACATTTTCACTAATATTCTTGCTTTATAAAATAGAAACACAACAGGAAGCAGGATCCGAGGGAAAAATAACAGGTCAATTCCTTCCGTACCTGGACAAAATAGTAACTACTCATCAAAGAGCAAGAAGAATAGTTTCCCTGTTTGTTTCATTTAAAGGAAAGTTAATTAACGCCATCCCAAACTGCTGTGGCATCTATCTGTAAGTAAGTCAGCTGACCAGAATGAACTCTCACTGTGATTTCTTCTAGATGCAGTGATACTGAGTGCAGCTCTGAACTTTGTTTTGCAAACAGCTAGGAAGGGGGTTAATGGATGGAGCTGCTCCAGAAAACCACAGGACACAAACAAACAAACAAACAAACAAACAAACACTGAGTTAGCTTTGTTTCTTAGTAGCCTCCTCTCTCCTTAACTCTTGGGAAGTTTCCTTGTTAGACTCCAACCAAAGGCAGTGTTGTTCTGGTGAGCTGACAAATACCACCTATTGGGACAGTGGTTCTCAACCTTCCTCATGCGGTGACCTTTCATACAGTTCCTCATGTTGTGGTGACCTCCCCCCCTCCCCCCCAAACCATAAAATTATTTTCGTTGCTATTTCATCACTGTCATTTTGCTCCTGTGAGGAATCGGGTGGCCCCTGTGAAAGGGTCGTTCGACCCCCAGGTTGAGAAGCACTGTGTTAGGAGATATCCTTCATGCTCTTTGCCGCTGTTTTGTTTTTAAATCTTGATCTGCTGCTTGGTGGTTTCTCAGCTAGCTCAGTCTACTGGTGCTCCCAGGGGCTCACGCCACCCAGGCCATACTCCGGTATCACCCATGCATCCTGGCAACAAAACATAAAGAAGTGGGCATTGGGAACTATGTGTTTAAACTCATCAAGGCAGCCACCCCCCACCAAAAAAAATGCAGATTTGGGGCTGAAACTAGGGAGATTGCAAGGAGTTAGTAAGAGAGAAGGGGGGGAAAGCATGAATTGACCTTTTCCCCCTCCTTTTTCTTTTTCTCTCTGTAATGGCTTTTTCGCAGCCATAAGCGTTGTCAAGTAAATTTTTCTTAGTTCTAGTAAGTACAATTGATCCTGATAGATGTTAATAGCTACCAAACTAAGGCAAAGGCAGAAGTCCACACACAGGAATAGCAATTCTATGGGAAAAAAGAAAAAGGAAAGAAGGAAACATTGACAATTGATGCTGCGATAAATATGGACCAGAGGTACTCCGGGTCAAGTTTCATTCATTTTGACAGTGAAAGGAGACCAGTGAAGCTCTAAGTCACATAACAGTAATTATGTTGTGACTTCACTGGTTAAGATTTAAGTTTAAGAAATGTCACAGATGTCCCCCCAGACTGTTACAGTATGCTGACACATCGCTTTTGAAGAAATTATTAAATGTAAGTATATGGATTCTCTCTCATCTTAAAAACTTTATCGGAAAGAAAAATCTATATGAAAGTTTGTATTTAAAATTAGTATGAACTTTTTTTCTAATCGAATGCAGTTTTCCAGTTGTCACAACTGGGACACTAGGAAACAGTGGATAAATGTAGGAGACTACCGTATATACTTGTGTATAAGCTGAGCTTTTCAACACATTTTTGATCCAGTTTTTGTGGTAGAATTTGGTGCCTCAACTGATATTCAGGTCGGCTTACACTCGAGTATATATGGTAAGTAACAAAGCAGTATTGCTGTGTCCCCATTTTTTTAGTAGATATGGGTCTCAACATGACAGTTTTGGCATCCTGAGGGATGCATCATTCTTTTAACATGTTCTTTGAGTTTTAGGAACAAGAGCAACAAAGAAGTCTGAAGGGCAGCATTAAGGCACTAGGGTGGATGAGCATGGTTTTCTAATGAAATTTTCATAGGACAGCCACCATGACCCTTGAAGACTGAACAGGTTCAATGTCATAATAGAGGGGGATAAAAAAACTAACTCTGGCCATGACTTTTCTGGCCTTTATTTTGTCCATTGATATTAAGCTCCCACGATCATCTTGTGTCCTTTGAGAACATCTATCAAGGTCCTCTAAAAAACAATTGCCATAACTCTCAGAGCTCACATCTCTGCCATGAACTTAACTAGTCCAGGAGAGCCCTTCAAATGCTATTGTTTTTTTTTTTTTCAAATGCTATTGTTTTGATGAGAACATTTATTTAAGGAAGATAAGCACATCCCTGAGAGAGGCTGTCTGAAGTCCTCCACTGATTGCAGAGGCAAATCTAAACATGTTTTCTTTGGAATAAACCGTGGATGTAGGAACTGGAAGCCGTATACTATAAGGCGTATAGCAATGCTATCGACTTCCCTCATAGTGCTATCCTCTCCATCTGCTACTGAGTTACAGGGTCCCTCGTCACAGAGTAGGTTACATGTTGGGCTGCTAACTGCAATCAGCATTGTTATTCATGTTCCATTGATTAGACGCATCATGTTGTACAACCATTATCAATAGCCCTCTCTGAATAGTTCCACCACCATTAACATACATTCTATGCCCCCTAAGCAAAAAGCTTTCTTCATCCATGGTGACAATAGGTCAAGTTTGATTTCCTTTTTTTTCCCCTCCAGTAGTTTTCTTGATATAAAATTCACGTAGCATACACGTCCATAGTTAAATCACCTTTTAAAAGAGTTTATACACAATACGACCTCAGTTCTAATGCTCCCTCCCTGCTCCTGCATTCATTGATTGCTCCCAGTTGTCCTCTCCCCAACTTCCCGAGGAGCCACTGTATCAGTCATTGTCTCTAGGCAGCCACTCCTTCTGCTTCATAAACCGGGAGACCTAACAAAAACAGCAAAGAGCAAAAATACAATGAAACAGAAAGAAAAAACCATAATACTGATAATAATAATAATATAAAAATATGGTCTAAGAAAGAAAATACCACCAACAATATTTAAAAAGCCAGAGAATAAATTTCTATTGTGTAACAGTGAGGAAATATTTGAACACAAAACCTTCTGTGCTATATTTTAAAAGACTGAACATATAAACCAATGCTCAATAGTATCAGGGTAAATTAATTCTCCCAGGAACTAAGGCAATCTCTTCTGGTTTTTATCGTATTGCCATTAATGCAAACATATCTGTTTCTAACTCTGGTGGACTTTTGAGTTCATGAGTAAAGATAAATATTTTGCTGTTACTAATATTTTTACTTTTATTTCTAACAGATTCATTTGCATATAGTTCACATATCATACGATGCAATAGTTCAATCACACGAAGAATAGAGCAATCATCATCACAATCAACATTTCTATCCTTTTTGTACTCATCGTTATTAACTCACCATTTCCCACCAACTTTCCCTGACGCCCCCCTCCCCAGGAAGCAATAATCCAGTTACTTTCTCTGTAGATTTACCTATCCTGCATATCATATTTAGAAAAACTAACAAAAGTAACAACAATAAAATTTACTTAAAACTTAAAAGCTTCAATAAAAAAGAAAGCAGAAAATATTAAACTCAAGAAAAAATTTAAAATAGATCATAAGGGACATCATATGATAAGGTTCTGAATTGTAACCTAACTGCATCTGCAAGAATCCACTTTCCAATGCACCCTGCATGACAGCTAGTTAATAACATTCTTTAAAACTTCAGAACAATACTTAGAATTTGCAAAATTTGGGGAATTTTTTAATTTAAAATAGAAGTAATTTGCAAAGTTAGGGAGCCACTGGAGTCATATTGAGGAAAATAAGAACATGTGATACACGATGTTTATATATACTTATTAATGGAGAAAGAAAGATTGGGCAGGTAATATTAAGTGAACCATATGAAACTTATTTTTGTAGATCAGGAATGGTTTAATATTGTCAGGTCCAATCTTATTGGAATAAAATTTGTAATCAGCTTAAGCTGCACATTTCTTTTATTTAAAAGCATACATAAAATTTCTCTATCATAAATCGGGAGCCTGATGAAGGGTGGCTTCTATTTCCAAAGGCAACCATAAAATTTAATTTTAATAACTTAATACGGTTAGAGTTTGAGGAAAACCTCAAGGAGTTCACTTAGATTCTCGGCAGCATTATTTTAGGTCCTCTTCTTTAAAGGGGGATCCCGACCTTGCCCTGACCCCATTCTCATCCTCTAGCAAAGGGCCTTCCACAAGCCCAAGAAATAGGGATTATCAGACACAGATGAGTCATTTCTGCTCCAGGCAAGAGCACAATAAGTGATCCTACGGCACAGTTACTCTTTCCTTTCATGGTTCCTGTAAGTCCAGTAAGACCCAAGGTCCACTAAGTTAGAGTTGCACCCTACAACCATACAACTACATTTATTTGATACTGAGGCAAGTTCCAACTCTCTCCTTATACATCCACAGTCTGGATATATTTGTTCATTTCCAATTATGGACTGCATTATAATTTTAGATTTAATTGCATGTGCATTTATTTCATCTCTTGATCTGCATAAATTCCTTGAGGGTATAAGCTCCTTTAAGAACAACAACAATTTGCTCATTTGTAGGCACTCATTCAAGTTGATAATTGATAAAATTAGGTAGGATTAAAGTTGACACATAATAACTCTTATCTGTGATCTAAATTTTAATCGCTAAACAGTATTGTCCTATTTCTGCAGGTGACTTGTTCTATCTCCTTAAGTTCTCCTCTTTCTCTCTCTTCTTACTCTAAAAAATATTTCCAGTTGGCAAAAGCAAGTTCATGCAATCTTCTACATGAAACTTTACCCACTCCTCTGATGGAAATTGACTTGTCTCTTTGCACTCTCAGCAGATTCGAATTTCTGCTAGAGAAGCAATCACAATGAGATCCACTTTACCCCGGGGGTACAGATTAAGAACAGACTATGCAGAAGACTGCCCACTTCTGAACAACTCTCCATTGATAACCTTACGAAGAGCAGCAGAACCTTGTTTAGGCAGCACTACAACATTAGCCCCTAAGGTTAAAAGGCACTCAAAACAAGACTGAGAAAGAGCTACGCTTTCAAAGTAGAGTTGACCGTAATGATGTGAATGGAGTAGTCTTCGGGGACTTCATATGGATGTGATGGGACACAATACTGACTGAAGGAAGCTTTAAAAGAAGCTGGAAAGAATACAGGGACTCACTGTATCAAAAATAACGAGTGGGAAATATATACACAACAAAACAGTCTCCAGTTTAACAATTTCTACAGGTATAATTCAGTGTCATTGATTATACGCTGTGTGTTATACAATCATTATTGGTATCCTTTTCCAAATTATTCCAAACCGTTAACATAAACTCAAGGTCAAAATCTCCTTTCGTGTATATTTCTGCCACAATTAAAAGGTTCTAAAATTGAATATAGTGATGATAGTAAAAGCTTCTATGATTGAACTATTGAATTGCATGATATGTTGATGAAGTGCCAATGAAACTGGGTTTTCTCTCTTTTTTTTAAAAAAAAGAACTAGTGGGCATTCAACCGTTTCAAGATGTAGCATGTAATCAAGAACCAATGACACTGCAGGAGGAAGGCCAAGCAGCATTAAAGGCATTAGCCAAACTCAAGTCTTCAGAAATTGACAGAATACCAATCACAATGTTTCAAGAAGCCGATGAAGCGCTGGAGCCACTCGCTGGTCTATACGAAGAAATATGGCAGACAGGAACCTGGCCAGCTGACTGAAAGTGACCCAGGCTTGTACCCATTCCTAAGAAAAGTGACTCAACAAATTGCCCCAGTTATAGAACAATATCATTGACATCATATGCAACAACAACTTTGCTGAAGATAACTCAACAGCAGTTGCAGTAATACATTGATAGGGAATTGACAGAAACTCAGGTCAGATTCAGAAAAGGATATGAAACAAGGTATATTATTGCTGTGGCAGATGAGTCTTGGCTAAAAACAGAGAATACCAGAAAGATGTTTACTCATGTTTTATTGACTATGCCAAAGCACTCAACTGTGTAGGCCAGGGGTCCTCAGATTATGGCCCGCGGGCCACATGCGGCCCACTGAGGACATTCATCTGGCCTGCCAGGTGTTTTTGCACCCCCCTTTTTTTACTTCGAATAAGATATGTGCAGTGTGCATAGGAATTTGTTCATAGTTTGTTTTTGTTTTTTAACTATAGTCCGGTCCTCCAATGGGTCTGAGGGACAATGAATTGGCCCCCTGTTTAAAAAGTTTGATGACCCCTGGTGTAGGCCATAACAAACTATGGATAGCCTTGAAAAGACCGAGCATTCTTAAACAACTAATTGTACTCACGTGAAACTTGCACATGAATCAAGAAGCAGTTGTATGAACAGAAGAAAGGCATACTGCATGGTTTAAAACCAAGAAAGGTGTGTGCCAGGGTGATATACTCTCATCATACTTATTCAATCTGTATGTTGAGTAAATAATCAAAAACCCCGGATTATACGGAGAGGAACACTGCCTCAGCGTTGGAGAAAAACTTAACAACCTTTGATACGCAGATGACATGCCCTTGCTTGCTGGAAGTGAGGAAGACTTGAAGCCCTTCCTGATGAAGATTGAGGATTCTAGCCCTTCGTATGGAATACAATTCAGTGTAAAGACACCCCAAATCCTCACAACTGCACATATAGGTAACAGGATAAGTGGAGAAAAGATTGTTTAGGATTTCATATTGCTTGGCTCCCCAACCAATACTACGGAAGCAGCAGCTGAGAACAAAGGATGTGATGGGGAAATTAGCTTCACAAGACCGCTTTAAAGTGATGAAATGCAAAGCTATTACTTTAAGGACTATGGTGCTTCTGACCCAAACCCTGGTATTTTCAGTTGCCTCATATGCATGAGAAAGTTTGGCATTGAATAAGGCAGTCTGAAAAAGAATGGATGCCTTTGAATGATGCTACTGGAGAAGAATGTTGAAAGTACCATGGATGGCCAAAGAACCAAGAAAATTCCCTGGGAAAAAACACAACCAGAAGGCTCCTTAGAAGCAAGGGCGGTGAGACTTCATCTCATATATTTTGGACATGTTATCAGGAGAGATTAGTCCCGGGAGATGGACTTCATGCTTGGGAAAGCCGAGGTGGCCTCAACAAAGAAGAAGATTCTCAACAAGATGGATTGACGCTGTGCCTGCCACAATGTGCTCAAGCGGAGCCAACTCCGGCAACAATCCTGGATGCCATTATACGTGTCATGTGCCAACAATGGCATGCATCAATAGTAAACGAGATAGAAAAAAATCCCTGCATTTATGGAGTACACTTGCTACTGGGATTTAACTAAATTTAGTTAACAGAAGAGAGAATAAAAGGGGTCCATTTTTTTCACTTTAAAAGTAATAAAGTATTTTAATATTGTCAGAATCTAGGGGGAAAAAACAAGGGTACTAAACTCTACATAAGGCATCAAGTTCCTCCTACCTACATTTTACCCTTTTTGTGATGAGCAGAAAGGATCAAAAGATTTGCTTTGAAATGAAGACTGAGCAATTGACTGTTTTAGCTTTTAAAATAATGTGTTTTGTAATTACTGCTTCACAAAATATGAAGACCAATTGGATTGTTTCTCTCCTAAACGTCCAGTACCTATATGATAAAGCTTTGTAATAATGGTCTTTAAAATCCAGGAGCTATGGACCGATGCTAGTCTAGTTATAAGAAGCACCTTTGCTAATTTCTCTAGAAATTCTTTGTGAACTCTCAAATACAAATAGCTCCCAGAGAAAGGAAGAGAGCAGTTCATAACTGTGCCCTTAACAATGTGTTAAACTGGAACAGGTGCCAACCGTTACTTGTCCTTCCTAAAGCAGCAGAAAAGATTCGGAGCTTGTCACCGATTTCAAACGTGCACATGCAGCAGTGAAGGTGACTGTGACGAAGAATTTGTTGTGAATTGGGATCGGTTCCGTTCTTTCAAAGTCAGGGGAAATGTACATACCATCAAAGGGCAAGTGTAAGAAATTGAAGAATTTCTACTTGTTTCTTCTGACAATGAAATTGATCAAAAATGCAATAAAATGAATTAATGATTATTGGCGATTGATATGGAAAATGTTGGCAACAATCAGAAAGAATCAGTAATTGGAAAATATGCTCTTGGAGATAGAAACAAAGCTGGGGACTATATGATAAAATTTTGCAAACCCAACAACTTCATTGCTGCAATCTTTTCAACAAGATAAATGATGAGTATGCATGTGGACCTCCCCAGATGGAATATTCAGTATTCAAATTGACTACATATGTAGGAAAATGTCATGAAGGAATTCAAGATCATCAGCTAAAGCAGGGCCAGAAGCGGACTGTAGCACAGACCATCAATTGCTCATATGCAAATTCATACTGAAGTTGAAGAAAATTAAAGCAAATCTATGAGAGCTACAATAGAATCTTGAGTATTTCTCATATAAATTTAGAGAGCATCTCAAGAACACATTTGACACATTGAACGCTAATAGTCCAAGACCATACAAGGTGAAGGATAATACCAAGAATATCATACATGAAGAAAGTAAAAAGTCATTAAAAATACAGAAAAGAAAGAAAAAACTTAAGTATATGCTAGAAAAGGCTACATTTTTCCCTTGAACAGAGAGCACATGTAAGATATAATCAAGTAAAAAAGCTGAACAGAAAATGACAAAGGTCAATTTGAGAAGACAAAGTAAAATAATATAATAAAATGAGCAAACACGTGGAAAAGAAAACAAAATGGGAGAACATGTTCAGCATTTCTCAAACTGAAAGAACCAAAGAAAACAGCCAAGCCTTGAATTGCAATACTGAAAGAGTCTACGGGCAAAATTGTGAATGATGCAGGAAGTACCCCCCAAAAGTTGGAAAGAATACAAAGGACCCAAAAGAGGGGTACTATATAACAAGAACTAATGATGCTGAAGGAAAACGTCCTAGTGGCACTAGGCATTCACTGAAAACCAAGACTCAAGAATTGATAGAAACATTTCAACAAATGGATGAAACACTGGAGGCACACAATAATCTATACCAAGAAATTTGGAAGGCAGCAACCTAGGCAACTCACTGGAAGAGATCCCATTTGTTCCCATTCCAAAGAAAGGTGACCCTTCAGATTGTGGAAACTGTCCAATAATACTAATAAGGTCACATGCAAATGAAAGTTTGCCGAAGATCATTTAAAAATGGTTGCAGTCGTATATCCATACAGAGCTACCAAAAATTCAAGTCAGATTCAGAAGAGGACATGGACAAAGAGATATCATGGTTGATATTAAATGAATCTTGTCTGAAAGCAGACTATTGGTAAGATGTTTATGTCTGTTTGACTTAGTATGCAAAAGAATCCAAGCATGTGGATCAGAGCAAATTATGAAAATAATGAGTATTCCAGAATGCTTCAATGTGCTCATGTGGAAGCTGTAGACCAAGCCAAACAGAAGGTTAAAATGGTCTGAAATTAGGGAAATTGCCCATCAGTATCATATCCTTTTACTGTACTTATTTGATCCTTTGCTGTGCATAAACTCTAAGAAACTAGACTACATAAAGAAGCAGGCATCCACTGTGGGCTTATTAACCACCTGTGAAATTCAGATGACACTTAGCTTGCTGTGAGTTAGATAGACCCGAGCGTCTTGCTAATAAAGATCAAAGAACATCTAGACTGGTTGGCTTTAGTGTGGAATACAACCCAACTTAAAGAAAACCCAAATCCTCACAACTGAACCAATAGGCAAAGAGGGACAACATCCTGATAACTGGAGAAGCTATTGAAGCTGCAGGGACAGTGATTTTTTAATGTAACTCTTCTAGCCAAAGTCTCTAATTCCTACCAAACATCCTTTCCCTTCATGGTTCTGGTAGGTAGGTGGAGGAAGATACTTATAGGGTTCACCTAATAAGTGGTTGCTAATACAATTCCCTGGAGTGTTAGCTTCACATTGTAATGGATATTAGAACCCAAGGAAAGGACATCGAGCACATTAAGACATTTCAGAAGTTATCATGAATTTCATTTTAGTTGGGTCCACACTCAATACTCATGGAACCAGCAGTCATAAGATCAAATGAAGTATTATATTGGGAAAATCTGGTGCAAAAGAGCTCTTAAAGTGTTAAAGAGCAAAGATATAACTCGGAGGACTAAGATGCATCTTACCCAACATCACACACAAGTGAAATTTGGAAGACAAAGAGGACCACAGAAGAATCGAAGCACTACTTATGGTGTCAGCAAAGACCATTGAAAGCACTAAGAACTACCAGAAGAACAAACAAATCTGTTTGGGAGACGTAACCAGGATGCTCCTTAGAAGGGAGCATGGCCCCTTTGTCTTACTTTGGACATGTCATCAGGAAAGATCACTTCCTGGGAAGGGACACCATGTTTGGTAAAGTGGAGGGTCAGCAAAAGAGAGGAAGGTCCTACATGAGATGTTCTGACACGGTGGCTGCAACAATAGGCTCAAATACACACTGCGAGAATGGCACGGGACAGGGCTGTCTTTTGCTCCATTGTGCATAGGCCTGGCCTGAGTCAGAACGAACTCCATGGTGCCTAACAACAATAACATCTGGTGTCCCTAAGTCAGATTTTTGTGACCCAGGGAGTACCTATAGTCCTTCTTAATATTCGCAATATCATTCCTCGCAGTGGAAAATCTGGAGGTCATCGCATTTGCGGTGTCGATGAATAAGCCTTGCCAACAAAGAATTGCAGAGTTTTCCAACAAATCTCAAAAGTTACAAATGTGGCTACAACATGTTTTATTACTAGTTTTCAATATGAATAACTATTTCTAAATAGCTAGGCTTCCCCTAGTATATATATATATCTATATACATGCATATGCATGTGTGTGTGTGTGTGTGTGTGTGTGTGTGTATATATATGTATGTGTGTGTGTGTGTGTGTGTCCAGAGAAGAAAAAAATACACAGGGAGCAAAGAGCACCTCTGGGCGTTGAGCATGAAAACAGAAAACATACCGCTGTGGGAGTGAAGGTTGAGAATTTAATTTCTGTCACAACATTGATGGGGCTAGATTAAAAATTTAGGGCACACTATACAGGGGGTGGGCACTAGATTTAATGCATGCTTAAAAATATATTCCAACTGAACTCAGAAGACACATGATAGTTGGCAAAGGGAACTTTCAAAAATTAGTGGCTATGCTATTTTAATATAATATTACTAAAAACGTTGAAAGTATTTTTTAAAAATCTGGATTATTAAATAGAATTATGGAACCCTGGAAGTGTAGTGGTTATGTGTTGGGCTGCGATCCACATGGTCAGCAGTTCGAAACCACCAGCAGTTCCTCAGTGGAAAGACTAGGTTTTCTACGCTCCTCAATCCTTACAGGCTCTGAAACCCACAGGGGGTCGCTGTGAGTCAGCATCGACTTGCTGGCAGTGACTTTGAGTAGTTTATTAACTAGAGTCACATCTTTGTTGAATAAATGCTAGATGTCAGGAAAAACGACGACTGCTCTAGAATTCAGGATCAAGAAATACTGACTAAGAGAACAATTTTTTAAAAAAATTTTCATTCATAGAAATTGGCAATGAAGCAAAAAAAAGTCTCTAAAAAATAGTACTGAAGCATGCAAGAACATATTTTGTTTGGGCCAAAAAGCTGACGCATAGAAGAAGGCCAAATCAGGCATCCATGCTGGTAACCAGTTAACAAATGGATGTGTGCAAACAATAGAGAGACCAAGGGGGTGTTCAAAATTAAAATGAAATTAAATTCTGTGTATATAATACCTGTTACATAATCATAATTCAATAAATGGATTTAGCAAAGAAGCAGCAGTGCTTTACGACGTGAAGGTTTTTAAGGTTTCTGGCATCCCTCCTGAATGTTTTCAAAATTACCAAATACTATGTAGATAATGTACTATAATAATGTACTTGAGCAGCAGGGTCTGATTTGCTATAATGTGTTCAGAACGGATTAATCTGACTAATAGAGAAATAGTAACAAAGTAAAATCTGCCTTTAAAAAAATTTTTAGCACATCATTGTCAAAGGAATATTTAAGTGAGGAGAAGAGATGTTTGGCAATATCTCCAGAAAGTACCCTTTCAAGGGAAAAAATGACCGGTCAAGGGCATGGTAGGTTTCCAGAAGAGTGCTACCTTTTATAAGGAACTCTCTTCAGGTACCTAAGAAATCCCCTCCTACTCCTCTATGTTAATATCTTTTTTTGAATATAAAATAAAATTAAAAACTGAGTCTTAATAGAAAGCTTTTGTTAAAAGCAACATTTTGAAATGCTGTCAGTAACTATCATAAATATTTGAGAAGTTAATATTTTAATCTTCAACTATAGCACAGAAAACACTTTCAGTGACAGGCAGTGCTTCATTAATGGAGTTCTGTGTGTCTAATTGCTTTAGGCACAGTGAGCTGCATTATTTTGACACATGACATGCAATTAGTACATGGTCACACGGCTAACGGGAGATTTTACACCTTTTTTCCTTCTACATTCAGAGTGGATAATTAGCATATTTTTTCTGCTTAGAATAATAATCAGAGCCTTAGATCAGAAATTGCCTAATGAGGTAAAATTCCAGTTGTTGACATTAATACATGTGACACGTTTTTTTCAGTTGTAAAAGTAAGCCTTGTGCTACCACTTCATTTACCCTTTCTAAAGTACGAGTCAGGAGTTAGGATGTTCCTTGCAAAGAATTGCTAAGAATAGAGACCTCCCCCCCAAATATGTTTTATACCATTATTTCAATGCTCCTCCCACAGAGTGCATCAAATACATGTTTTTTGCCCACCTTCAAATGGAAAGTTACAGTATCTTCTGTTGCCATAAAATTATCTGCAATTTTCAAAATAGAAATAAACTATGATGACAAATTCTCGTTTTTTCGGAGAGGTCTTGAAGCAAAACAAAAAGTAGGGAATACGACTGCACAAACTTAGATTCCAACAGCTGAGTTTTCCTCAGATGTTTTAAATTTACTTTTAAAATATTTAAATATGATGATAAACTCACCCAATATTTCCCTAAATTTAAAATCTAAAGAACAGGTGATTTTATGTGAAGTTAATAAAGCTTACGTTTCAGAGTCCATCAAATAAATATCCCATTTAACGTTAATATTGTTTTATTTTATTATAAATTGGTTTTTTATTGTGATAGAGAATATATACAGCATAATACACACGACTACAACAATTAGTACATGTGCATGCCAATGACAATGATTATATTCTTCAAGTTTTACCACAATTCTCATCTTCCTTGTCCTTTTTCTAATTATACCTTCCCCATTAGCACAAACTGGTAACTCCCTAAATTTCTATTTAATCTTCTGAGATGCCGTTTGATAGCTACTGAAAGAATGATTCCTCAAGGCAGGTATGTATGTTGTTTGCGTTCTTAGAAACTTTATCTCCATAACTTTGCTTCCTTTCCATTAAAGTGTTCTCGGCCAACATTGTATGATTTGAGCTACAAAGATAAAAAAATAAAAACCCCACAAAAATCTGTCCCTGGGAAAAATCGTCATAATTAATAAATTTAAGCTGGAGGTAGTTTACAGAGTTTTTTTTTCAATTAGAAAATGATGTTCTTTTATATGGGCCAAATCAATAGTAACTTTGAAAAGTTCCATCAACAATGTTGTTAATTATTCAAAATGCCAGAATTTAAAGCAATCAAGTCTCTACCCCTTCCAAATTCAGAGTTTGTTCCTTCACTTATTTTTAAATATCATCCTGTAAAATTACTAAGCATTTACAAAATAAATTTCGTAATTCTAAATGTGAGCCTGATATGGCATAAAAATAAGATTAATATATAATGGATACAAAGTACAAAAGGAGAATGCCATATACAATAAGGGATAAAGGCCTACAGGGGCACAGCTCAGACTTAAATTTCTTCTTTATAGAAGCCATTTGCTTATTCCTTAAACTCATGCTTCTTGATTGAGCACTAACTTACCCAGTAACTGAGCTTCAGAGAGAAACCCCAGAATTCAGTGACTCCCTGCAAAACAGAACCAAAATCCCTCACAAATATTGTTATGTTTGAGCTCACAGTTATAGCCACACTGCCAATCCATCTCTTCTTTTGTGCTGATGTTTACTGTATTATCAATAAAACTGCTAATGATATTTTGAAGGTTGAAAACAGACCCAAATTAAAGCAGTATAACACAAAGTAGACACACACACACAAGTGAAAGAATAGTTTGTCACAAAATAAGAACTTAAGAGAAGACACAGTAATGGAATAAGGAATTTTTTAGAAGTTTAGGACTTTTATCCTTTCTTTCTCTGCTTTCCTATTTTTCTTATCTATTCTATTATTCCTTCTCTTATTTTTTCTTTACTGTTCTATTGTCTTTTTCAGTTTTTTCCTCTCTCTAGTTTTTTAATTGGATGTTCCTTTATTCTTTACTCATGTATTTTTGTCTATCTTTGTTTTGTCTTTCATATTTTTACTTTTAGTTGTTATTTTTATCCTTGTCTGATTTTTTCTAATTTTCCCAGCTTGTTTTTAAATTGTTCTTATTTTAATTTTTTGCTGTTGTTTGTTTTTTTCTCTTGATATTTTTGCTTTTCTTGTTCCATCCAAAGGGAAACAGAAAAATGTAACCACACAGCCCAGTCAAAATTTTTCCTCTTGCAGCCACACACAAAGGGTGAGGGCCACGACCCAGTCCAGTTACGCCTGATTGTCAAAAGGTAGCCTGAAACAGCAGCAAATCATGCCCTTGACTATGCTGAACAGAGAACTGTGCATACACTCATATTCTTTTTTATATCCACCAAGTCGGTTGGCTAAGTTCTCACAAATATACAATCATTAATTAAATACAAATACAACAATATGACATTGCCTCACAGATAGATAATTTAAATTAACATAAAAAAGCAAGACAGAGTGGCACACAAAAAAGTAACCAATAATAAAGAGCCAAAATTTTTTTCTCAGAAAGAATAGGCAACTGGAAATACCTGATAAGAATTCAAAACTTGGTATTTTGGCACTTTCCATGGATTTAGAGAAAGACTGAGAAAGCTGCACACACACAACACAGACACAATTAAAGAAATTCTTTAGAATATTTCAGGGAAACCCTAGAAGAACAAACTGAAAAATAAATGAAAAGTTAGAAACTATACAAAACAACAAATAGAAATCTACAAGACTGAAAACAAGATTTTGGAAATGATAGAGGAAGAGAATTTAATCAATGGAAGGCTGAGTTAGTGAGCTTGAAGATAAATCTCAATACTAATCTTCTAGAAAAACAATATATTTTTTTCATCAAAAGAAAGCTTAAGAATTATGTGGTATACGATAAGTAGGAATAATTTTCATGTGATCAAAATTCAAAAAGAGGAAGAAACAAAAAATGCACAGAGAAAATTGTTAAAATGTTGTTGAACGTAGACTTCTCTAACATCATAAAAAGTGAGAGATGGCAAGCATTCAAGAAGCAGAACCACTCCAAGCAGAATGGTCCCCAAAGAAAATCACCTCAATGTATCACAGTCAAACTTTCCAAAACAAAGACAAGGAAAGAGTCCCAAATGCATCAAGGGAAAAATTAAAATATATCTATAAGTGGAATCAGTAAGACTAAAGACTGCAGAAACCATGTAGATAAGAAAACAGTAAGATAACGGATATAAAATCACCAAAGAAAATAATTACCAACCAAGAATCACACATCCAGCAAAATTGTTCCTCAAGCATTATAGTGAAATTAGGATATGACCAGATACAGAGATTAAAGGAATTTGTACAATCTAGATGAATATTATGAGAAATAGTAGGGGGAATTTTGTTCAATAGTTACTATTGTATACAACAAACTGAGACTAACATAAATGCAGTAAACCCAGACATAATAATTCCAAGGTAAAACAAATCTATAACACTGAAAGTAGGGAACCAGAGGTATCAATTTGTAACCAAGAGAATTCCAAAGTACATAGAGAAAATCGTGTAGTTACAAAATATTCTAGGGGAGAGAAAGTCAAATAAAAATAAGGTAGGTCAGGTTGTTTTAACCTTTTCAAAAAATTAATAAACTAAACAGTAACTTCAAAGAAATGAATAAACTTCACCAAAATGAAAAAAGAGGAAAACCATAAAGACTTTGTAAACACTAAAATAACAGTAAGGAAGAAAATAACAAGAAAATCTACAAACAAAATGAAATCATTACAGAAAATCATTTGGAGCACAGAAACAACCACACCACACACACACACACACACACTCACACAAAACAACTGAGCAAAATGACAGCAATAAATTCATATTTCTCAAGAAGTACACTGAATGTTAATAGATTAAACATACCAGTCAAGACAAAGAGTAGCAGAATGGATACAACAAGACCCATCAATATGCTGTCTACAAGAAACATACCTTAGATACAAAGACAAAAATAAACTAAAAGCCAAAAGATGGAAAAACTATATCCAGGTACTCACAATGAAGAAAATAAGAGTTGCAATATTAATTTCTGATAAAATAGACTTTAAGGTAAAATCCAGCATAAGAGATAAATAGGAGCATTGTGTAATGATTAAAAGGTTAATTGAACAAGAGGACATAACCATAATAAATATCTATGCATCCGATGAAAGACCTTCATAATATATTAATTAAACTCTTATAGAATAAGAGAAAATAGACAACACGACAGTCGTAGAAGGAGACTTTATCAGACCACTTTCAATCAGGACAGAAAGAACCTCAACGAAGATACCGAAGAACAACACAACACAACCAACACACTTTACTTCATGGACACAGACACAGCATTCTACCCAACAATGGGCATTTGATATTTTTTTCCAAGGCACACAGTACATTATTCAAATAGACCACATATTAGGTCACAAAACAAGCCTCAGTAAATTTTAAAACACCAAGGTTTATAAACTATCTTCTCAGATCAGAACATTATAAAATTAGAAATCAACAACAGGAAGATCAAGGAAAAATGTAATTATACAAAATAAAACTATCAACACTTAGATATGCGATAATTTTTGTAAGCACAGACATATTTTTTAGAAATAAGAACCCCAAACTGAGTACTATTTCACTTTCATGTGACTAATTTGTGACCAAGAATTTTAGATGATCCCTAACCCCCTTTTCCCCCTCAGAGTTTCTGGAGAAATACAGAAGCCAAGAACTTAACAGTGTTAAATGTCTCACACTCTAAAGGGGAGATATTATGATCATTGAAGAACTTCAAAAAAAAGGTAAATCAAATGCTTCTCCCAGCAAAATTTCTAACCTCTTTGCTACAAGAAAAGAAGAAGTTCAACAAAAATATCCCCTGGACCAGATGACTTCACAGGAGAATTGTACCAAGCATTTAGGGAAGAATTAACACCAATCCTACACAAACTCTTCCAGAACATGGAAAAAGATGGCAAACCCTCGAACTCCTTCTATGAAGCTAGTATAACCCTGATACCAAAAATGGGCAAAGATCCCACAAGAATCAAGAACTACAGGCCAATATCCTAATGAACATTGATGCAAAAATCTTTAACAAACTACTTTCCAATAGAATACAAAAGTATATAAAACAAATAATTCACCATGACCAAGTGGGATTCATACCAGGGATGCAGGGATGGTTCAACATACAAAAGACCATTAATATCAT